>NW_023270380.1:13989482-14095082 GCF_011800145.1 Mirounga leonina | reverse complement strand
CATCGGGATACAGTTATATTGGGTGTGAAGAAACGGTCAGGAGAGAATAGAGCAGCTGAGACAGGGAGCACGGGGATGCAGTCGTTTTGGTTGTGAAGAAGGGGTCAAGAGAAAACAGGGGAGCCGAGACAGGGGGCACCAGGATGCAGTCTGCATTTCCCATGCAAGGATGAGTGAGTCTACATTTCCCTTGCTTAGACTGGAGACTGAGGCTTATGCCACACTTCTGGTTCCATCAAAACCACCCCACCAAGGGCCAGGGGCATTCCATGGTTAAGGGATCCTTGTCAGCAGGAAAAGCTATGGGATCAACAGATCTCCTATTGGGAATCTTGGACCGAAGGAGGAACTGCCTAATCACCAAGCCAGATCTCCCAGGTCAGAAGACCCCAAGGGATAGCCTTGTAACATCCTCCAGATAAAACAAATGTACTCACAAAAGAGGACAGATACTTGGAAGTTTGTCTGCAGATAGCTTTGCCCTGAATAGTGGCCAAGACAAGGAGGAAAGTGTGCCTGTCAGTAGCAACTTGTGTTGTCCGGGTAAGCCAGTGCCACCCCCCCACCCACTCTGTCATTGGTAGGTGGAGGCTCGGAGGTATGAGAGGAGGAAGGTAGAGGGAGGGAAACAAAAAGAACCAACCAAGAGCCCCTTCCTACAAGTCTCGTCTGTGCTAAGGGACGAGAATTTTGAATAGCAGAAAAAGCTTTTTTAAAAACAAAAGTGACCAAAATATTATGAAATTATACTGAGATGTTATGAAAAGAGTCTGCTTCTCAGGAAAAAAAGAAAGTCTATAATTAGAAGCAGTTTGGGAAAGATATAACTGTCCCATGTTTAACATCAGTATGAGCAGAGACTTCTCAACCAAATCAGTGCATGAATATCCGAGCTCCTAAATATTTCCTAGATCTACTCTTAGCATTCTTGTCCTGTTATTATGACCACAGGCCAAGCTCTGCATGATCACCTCTGACCCTGGCTATTATACTAGTTCCTTTTTCTTCCTTCCAGGCTGCAATCTTTCCCCAACTTTTTTGTCACCTTTTTTTCTCTGTCTTTTCTCATTTACAAATCTGATTGTCACTCTTCAATAGCTTTCATTTGCATCAAATCAAGTTTTATTCATACTGGATGACATTCAAACCACTTGATGATCTGGCTTCCTGCTTACCCATTCATCTTTATCTGTTGCTCAAAATTTATACAAATGCAAACCTGAACTACTAAGAAGCCAGCTGTGAACATTCCTTTCTCTCTTGACCTATACGCATTTGTGTGTACTTTTTCTCATTGCTTGGAATGCCAGAAAGTTCTCCTAGGTAATCCACCAGTTTTCAAGAATGACCTAAATGCTAACTAGCCATGAAGACTTCTCCCATTTCTGTAGGCTGACTCAAATGTCCTCGTAGGTTCCCTCTGTACTCTGTACACATCATTACAACTCCTTCATTGATTCATTGCAATTGTTTGCCATTGCACAATAGTAAAAATTAACTAGACTTGTTTCATAAGGATTCACAAGAGGACTTTCCCTTAGCTCTTAATATTAGGAAAAAACATGCTTCTCCTGAATGTGTTGGACTTTAATTTAAGGACACCTAATACTGTACCTGTTTTTAGGTGATTGTAATACCCTAGATGCTAGGGCACCTAGCAAATACTAGCAGATTAACTTATTTTTCTTGAATGAATAAATAACATATTTTTCTTGTTTTGGTTACTGGGAAGCTCATAATTAAATTTATGGGCCCATTTTTAGCAATCACACAGGACTTCATGGCATGTGATTGGTGTATTAACCTTAATTTTGGCTTCACCTTATTTTTTTATACATTTTTGTTCTTCATTATACATATCACCTCACCAGTTTATTCTTCTTTTTAGAATGTATACATGCCTTATTTTCCTTCTGAAAGTAAAATAGGGTATAATCATAAGTCGTGATTATACATTCATTATTTAATGAAAAAAGAATGGATATAAATACAAAACTAACAAAGTTTTGGCAGAGTTTAATAAAAAAGATCATTGAATTTAGTTTGCTTGTGGACATAGTTACAGCAGAAAACAATAAAGCTTACCAATCATTTTTTAATTCACTTTCACTGTTCCACATGTCTAAACTTACATAGTCTAAACTGTAGATATGATTGCTTCTTAAAAAACGTTGTGGCTGATTTCATCAGACTTTTAGCAAAATATGTTTCAGTGACAGGCATGAAATGATCAGAAAGATTATATCACCCTAGTTTTACTATACCAGATAGGTTTTTCCATAAGCACATCCTTGATGAATATCTGAAATTATAATGAACTTTTCTATTTTGAATTTCCCCAGTGATAAAGGAAATGTTTGTAACACAGGGACTGTTCCAAACTCCCTATGTGTGGTTCTTGTTAGGTTATCTGTACCTTCCATTCCTCAGCCCTTAGATAGGAAAATGTTTGCTAATACCACAGGGAGAGAAAGTTTGTGCTTTAGGAGAAAAATGAACAGATCCCAAGCCATGATTCGTAGTGCTATTTTTATATTAAGCTGTATATATATACATGTATGTATATAACTGAAGTATAGACACACAATTTTACATTAGTTTCAGATGTGCAACATAGTGATTTAACATCTCTATAGGTTATACTGTGCTCACCACACAAGTGGTTGTGGATTATGTGTTACTTGAATCCTGATGAAAAAGAATAATTAAATTATAATATTATTGAGTTTCTAGTATAAAAAGAAACACACTTAGGCATGATTCAACAGAAATGTACTTATGTGACATACGTCATTTAATTTCTCGACACATAGGATAATGATGCAAATGAGGTGACTGAGTGGTGGGGACTTCCCCAAGGGCTCCTTAATTAATATATGGCTGAAACAGTGGGGCCATGGGATGAGAGGTAGCCCAGAATAAAGAAACAGTTATGAGCCCGATATGGATTTGAAACCATTGCCACCCACTAGCTGCTTGGCCTGGGCAAATTACTTACCCTCAGGATCTGTAAGGTGATAATTACACCTACCTCTCAATGTGGTGAGAATAAATGGAATTGTGTATCAGAGATAGAATACATGCTAAATAAATGTTTGTTCAATATATCAATGGATAATTGATTAGTGAAAAGTTCTAGCATGGCTTTTAATGAAGATTAAATGGATTAATATAAATAATTAGCACATAAGTACTAATAAATGTTAAGTAATATATTATTATTTTATTATTATTATTAAGCTTCTAAACAATAATGATTATTAAGGTCTCTAAGTAAATATAGCTGTTGTGGTCATTGTTATTATTATTATTATTATCTTACCAAGTTTGAATTTCAGTTCTTAGCTCCTGCTTACTTGTTATCCTGATTAGAAATGAAAACTATCCAGCCTGGGATGCCTGGATGGCTCAGTCGTTGGGCATCTGCCTTCAGCCCAGGGCATGATCCCAGGGTCCTGGGATGGAGCCCTGCATCAGGCTCCCTGCTCAGTAGGAAGCCTGCTTCTCTCTCTCCCACTCCCTCTGCTTGTGTTCCCTCTTCGCTGTGTCTCTCTCTGTCAAATAAATAAATAAAAAACCTTTAAAAACAAAACAAAACAAAACAAAAAACTATCCAGCCTGTCCAGAGCAAAACAATCTCTCTTCAGAGTGAGAGCTGAGAAGAGGCAAGTCTTTTGTGCTCTCCTCTCTGACCTGGCAAACCTACTTGTATTCCACATCTTGCCTGTTCTTTCCTTGTTTGTTTTTCTAGTGTTCTGTACAGTACTTCATGAAAAACTGCAAAAACTGCCCATGAACATGGCTACTTTGCAAAACTTGTCTCCCTAATTGGAGCCAGCAATTCCCCGTGCTCTCCTTCTGCTGGTCAAGGGCTATTTCCTTGGTTTAGGAGAGATCTGACACTGCCATGTCCAATTCACAAACTCACATGTCACTGTCACAGACCTGGTTTTGATCTTTGAAGCACCTCTTCCTAAACTGGTATCCTTGCTTTTAAGGAAGGGAGACCTGGTGCCTCCATCACATATTATTAACCTGAGGAGAAACACAAATCCTGCCGTGACAGATGTGGCTTGTGACATAAGCATGCTGTCCTCTCCAAGAGTCTGGTATAGACACACAGTCTGACGGCGACAGCCCCGCCTGCTGACTGGCATGGCACGCACAGGAAACCATCCGGACAAAGAGCTAAATCTGTTTCAAATTAGGCGAGCAGAAATACAGTAAGATGATTGCACTGTGATTAAATAACTGAAAACTATTTATCAGCTCAATAAGTTGTCACACCATCTGTCACATAAATGAGACAGTAAAACAGATTTGGCCTATAACACAGTCTGATGAAATGCAAACTGGATCAGATGATTCCTTTTTAGATCCCCTGTTTTTATTACCTTTGTGGAATGAACTTCCCGACTTTTAGTAGTCACTCATCAAGACTCAGTCCTTGTTGTGAGGTCCTTGTGTTTTTGCTCTTTCATTTTCTGAAATTGTATTTTAGGAAGCACGCCTTGAAGACTGTACAAAAGTCTGTCATCTTTCCATTCATTTTAAGAATCAATGAAACCTTAATAATAGCTACCGTTTGTTGAGGAATTATTAGGTACCAGCCTAAATGTTTACTAGGCGATCTCATTTAATCCTCACAGTAACCAGACTAAATAGGTTTTTTTAATCCTCACTTCAGAGATCCAAAAGCTGTGCCTAAGAAAAATTAAATAATGTACTCAAGGTCACATGAAACTTAGGTGAAAGCTCTGGAATTTAGACTCCAAAGACAAGTTTGCATCACCTACTCTTCATTTGGACCCAATTCCACTTAAAAAATCATGAGGACCATCAGCCAAATACTGTAATTCAGAGTAAGAATACAGCAGATTCAGGTTCGTAGGCACAATTGATAAGGCAGTCTAGGGAGCCAGGGTATAACTATTAAAACTGAAGTAAGTTCAGTTCCCACTTGACTACATCAAGCCAGTAAAATATAACTAAGTAATATAGAATGTAACTATGTAAGCCCTATGGAGAAATTCTAGAAGTGTGCCATACAAGGAGCTGTGGATATAGCCTTAATGAGATTTTTGGAAAACAGAGTTTCAGCTTACTTCAGATAACTTGTATTCTGATCTTATAGCCTGAACTAGAGCATAGGTAATTTTGCCAACATTTTGAGATATATATATATACACACATAATAGATCCAGTTATCAGTTTGTTGCCTCGTTGCTCCAAATCCGCCTTTCTTTGCCCTGTAATCCATCTCTCCTTTGCCAGCTGGCACAATGCCCTATTGGAAGCTTCTGGATGTGGGGCATACTGCAGGAGGAAGGGCTGTCTCTTTCCCGTTCTTCTGCTGTATCTCTGACTCCAACAGTTCAGCTGCCGTGGATGGCCTCCATGCCGGCAGGTGGGCAGCCGGGGAACTCCCCTGTCACTGGTGTGATGGGGCTCCATAGTGCACCCTCTTCCAAACAGTGTCACCAGTACGGCCATGGCATCTTTCCGGTGAGTCTCGCCAGTGGGCAGCTTCCCAGCAAGCCTGTCTGGTACCCCCAGTGTGTGGTTTCCTTCTTCACAGCTTCTGCCTGCAACCCTCAGCAACATCCACCATGCACTGAGCACAGCCACACTCTTTTCAGAGAAGTCTGGATTCCAGCCTTGGGCAGGGAAGGTGGGGGGCAGTTCTTCCAAGTTAGCTCCTTCCTCAGGTTCCCTCTCAGCCCCGGAGCTAGAAGCTCTTCTCCCTGTTATCCCTGCACTTCCTTTATCTTGAAAGCCTAAAGACAACCTCCTCCAGAAATCCCTTCAGGTTCCTGACATCATTACCTCTGTTCTCTCAAGTTCCATTAAAAATTTATTTAAATCTCTCAAATTCTTGGCTCTTTCTTTCTTATGTTTTAGGTGTAATAAATATGGGTTGTTTCACACTGCTCAGGGTACGAATGAGACCATACTGTTTACTTCTCACATTAAATTAGAATTAGGTTCTAGAAACACAGGTCTAGATGAGCAAGAAGTCCAGAATCATATTCTTGATGCCGCCTATTTGCCAACCTAGAACATCCAAAAAAATGAGTCCCAACAAATAGGTCCTGAGTCTTCCCTTCTCAAGAGGGGACAAGTTAGTGCTTACCCTTGATACAGAGTACGTAATCAAAGGCTTACCACCAGCAAAAACAGGACATCAGCAAGATGAGGAAAGTTCACTTTTTTCTTACTTGTCCATATTTTTTTCATCTGAAAATATAGAAAAAAGGTATTGGAATTTTAGCACACATACAAGTTTTACATTGTATGGTTTAGCGTTGACTGATTTATATATGGGGTGAGCAGGTGAGAGGTTCTTAAACTTTTCAGGGCTCTGAACCCCTGAAGGACCTGCCTGGGAAGAACACTGGCATCTCAGTCGGCCCCCGACATCACCTGCTGCTCGAGTGCTGCTGCTGAGTTGTTGGGATCTTCCTTCCTCTGCTGATTGCTCTTGTTTCACGCTGAGTCCCTGCCTGGGCCAGCCTGGTCTTTGGAAGGAGGGTGGCTTTGAGCATGATTTCATTCCCTCATTACCAGCTTGGTTATGACTCACCCTTTTGCTCATGCTCCCGAGGCCAGTTCATCTGGGTGCCCACACAGCCATCCTTATCTGAGGCCTTTCCACATCAGAGCCTCTGAATCCAAGTAGGGCCAAATACTCACCCCACAGAACGTGCAAACTGTCTCCCATGCCCTGAGAGATCATCCAACACAAAGGGTTCCGTCCACACTCTGATGATTCATTTGCAAAGCCTGATGGTCGGTCATTAGAAAGGACTGAAAGGGAGCCTCGCTTGCTTCTGGGAGAATGAGTCACTGCCCCATTCCTTCCAATCAAGTCATTCTTTCCAAGAATGGACGTAGAAGCTCTTGCCATAGTAGCAACACACACACACACACCCTGAATGGTCATCTCGATATTTTTGATGACATTATCTTACCTTTTCTACAAGACTCAAAATTCCAAATGTAAACTCAGTGCCTAATTTATTTCTGTCCTCCCTGTAATACATAAAGTAATATTTTTGTAAGTGGTAAGTGAATGAGGTATTTGTTGATTGAGAGAGTGAATGAACTGCATTATTTTTAATTCCAAGAAATTAGGGTGATTAGCATAAATCACATAATTAACATTTTCATTTAAAAATAATGTATCATTGAGAGTAACAGAAAAGGGACTCAGAAATTGCTTACCTAATTAGAGACTAGTTATAATAATCAACCATTCAAAAAACATTTATTAGGCACCTACGATATGCTTGGAAATATGTTAGTTTCTAGGGTCACAAAAGTAAATAAGATGCCAATTGTCAAGGAGTCCGTTGTCTAAGGAGGAAAGCCAGCACATACACAAATTTTTATTTTTCAATGTAATGGGGTCAGTAATGGTGAATAGAAAGTACTGGGAATGCAGAGAACAGTTTTGTGGCACCTGTAATTCCCCCAATATAACACTGGGTGCGCTCTAGGGTAGCATAACCACCAGCTGAATAATTGCCCTGCCGAAAAGACTGTAAGCTTGGCAAGGTACGTGGCTGTGTTTGCTATGTTTGCTATAGTCTCCAGGTAGCTGGCAGAGAGTCTGGCACATGGTAGGCACTGAGTAAACTTTTGAATGAATGAATGATAATCCTACTATCACTGCTACTACTACCACTAGCTGGGGGAGGTCAAGGGAGTAGAGGATTTTGCTTTTGGAGATCAGACACTCGTGTTGGATGGACTCAGTTTTAATCTTTACTTTGCTACTTCCTCACTGGGTGGCCTAAGGTACTGGCTTTCTATGCCTTGGTTTTTATATCTGTGAAATGAGGGTCAGTACTGTAAGTCATAGCTTTATTGTGAGGATTAGACAAACCAGGAAACATAGGCACTCAGCACACTGCCTACTAAGAGTAATTACGGTAAATATTGCTGTTTCCTGTATTTTATCTTTTTGTTACTTATAACAAAAGTGGAGGATATAGTGGCAATATTTCTTCTCACTGTAAATCTGATAATAGTGCTTCATATTTGTTGACAGTCGGGAAAATGGAATCCCTGAATCCTTCCTTGAAATGCTAATAATTAGTAGTCCTGATATACTAATAATTTCACAATTTGAGATTCAAAGGCTATGTCCTTATTCAAACCTTCTGTATAAGTTGATGATGACAAATAATTGACAGAGCACTGGTTTCAAAGACTAAAATGATTCCCATTTCATATTGGAAACCTTAAAAGATATGAATATTCTTTGTCCTGACAATTTTTCTTTCAGGGATTTATCCCAAGAATCAATCACAGGATATATGCAATGATTTCAATACAAGTTTGTTTATGTCAGTGATATTTAGAGTAAAATTAGGAATCCAAATATCCAATAATGAGAAGTGGTTATATTATGACTCAAAGGAATAAAGGAACACTCTAATACTAGTGACATATATATACATATATATATATAGTAAATATATTGGTATCAAGAATACTAGTGACAGGAAATTGTGCTTCATATATTAATCAAGCAGGCTTGAAACTGTACATTCAGTAAACACACAAATGTGAATGTGTCAATGTTTATAAATATCCTTTTATTTATATGCATATATATGTATATATATACACACACAACAGAGATATTAACAGTTGATATTTTCTTTAATAGGAGTAAAACCATTCTCTGGTGTCCTGTTCATGATTAACTTATAGTTACTTGATGATAAATATCACTTTAAAAAATAACATAGCACTGCTTTCAGTTTTATGACTCCAAAGAATTAAAGGCTTTATTTAGGGGCTTAAATTTTTTTTTGTTTAAAAAGGCTTAATTGGGTAAATAACAATTAGGACAAAGTTGATGACCAATATGTTTGTATCCATTTGAACACCCATTACTATAAAAATTTGTAAGAATATGATAATTATTAAGCAAGTTGTTTTATTTCTGAATGCTTTAGGATTGAAATTTATAGAGAGAGCTGATTTGGTAATTCTGCATTTTTATAGAGTAGCAAAACTTACCGCTACTCAACTCCCATCTTGCTGGTTAATACATTTCTTTTGCAATATAAAGGTATATAAGATAAAAGACATATACTGTATTGTAGCTCCATTTGGTTGTCAGATAAACATCTATGGTAGGAAGAGTAATGCCCATAAGCAAACGTCCACACCCTAGTTTCCAGAACCAGTGCACATGTTACTTTCCATGGGAAAGGGAAATTAAGACTGTAGATGGACACTAAGTTGCCAATCAGCTGCCCTTAAAACAGGGAGATTATCCTGGCTCCTCTGGAGGGAAAAAGTCCAGTATAATCCCAAGGGTCCTTCTAGCTGGAAAAAAAAGAAGAGTCAGGGAGGTGTAGTCCAAGAAGGACTTAGCCTTTCTTGGTTTTGAAGGTGGAGGAAGGGGCCCCAAGCCAAGGAACATGGGCAGCCTCTAGAAGTAGGACAAGTCAAGGAAACAGATTCCCCTAGAGCCTCCAGAAGGAACAGGGTCCTGCTGACACCTTCATTTTAGCCCAGTGAGACCCATGTCACCTTTTAACTTACAGAACTGTAAGATAATAAATTTGTATTGTTTTAAGATACAAAGATTGTGGTACCTAGTGATAGCAGTAATAGAAAATAATGCAGCATCTCAAAGTTAACAAAGGCTATATATATTTATGGAATATATATATATCCCAGAACATAAAGAAAAAGAGAAAATTTCCTGAGTTCATTTTTACAAAGTGTAACATTGAAACTAAACCTGATAAAGATACATACTGAATATCAAACCATAGAATAATTGCATTTTGTGAAAACAAATGTAAAAATAACATAGGTAAAATATTAATGAATAGTTTAGCAGTGAATTTAAGGTATGTTACAGAATAAGGAGGCATGATTCAAATGTGGAAAGCAAGAATGATTCAATAGTATAGGAGAAAAAATATGATCTTAATTGATGATGAGGGGGGCATTTGACAAAATTCAATTTCGATCCTTAAATGATGGGAAAAAACATTCAACAGTTTCTAATTACCTTTGCTTCCAAATTTCCTGACACAGATCCCACATTTTATTCTAAAAATCAGACTAGAAATAGGGACCATGTCCGTTGGAAACATTGATTTAACATAATAAAAATAAAATAATATTTTTGTTAACTTTAAGCAATATTCAACCAGTGCTATTATGAAATCCTAGAAATAAACAGTACTGTTTATTTTATCTTGATGAAAAAATCTAGACAAAGTTTTCTAGGTTTTCCAACTTAGACTTGAAAGCAAATTCACTTTAAATCTATAGTAAATATTGTATTACTATGTAAGAATTAGGGTAGTTTTTTACTCAAATTATATTGCAATGCCTAGGATAAGGATTTGGGTGCAATATAATAATCAAATTAATTTTTTTGGTATTTTTTATTTTATTGCTTCATCCTTGCTACTGAAAAGGTCTTAGTCATGGTTGAAGATTAACTTAATTTTGCTGTGATGATTGAAAATCACTCAGCATTATTATTTTTAATTATTTTAATTAAGTCCATTTTCCCAAATTACAGAAGTAGCACATGCTCCTTTGGGACAATTAAACAAGAAAGGAAATGTTGATAAACTGCCCCAAATTCACCTCTCCATTTCTATTCCATGGCCATTTTCCATGCTGACTGACTATCCAGCGGCCATTCCCTCTGAGACCTCTCTGATGGAACATTGATTTTATGTGGTCCATCTGCCCAAGTGAGAGCTAACCCCTACAAAGCCCCTGGAGTCTGCATAACTGGTGTAAGGAAGGGTTTCCAAATTTTTGGTCTCATAGTCCTCTCTACACTCCTCGAATTAATAAGCTTTCCAAAGAGTTTTTATTCATCTGGGTCTATCATATCTGTTGATAAACACCATTTTTATAAATTAAAGCAGAAATTAAAAAAAAATATTTATCGGGGTGCCTGGGTGGCTCAGTTGGTTAAGCGACTGCCTTCGGCTCAGGTCATGATCCTGGAGTCCCTGGATCAAGTCCCGCATCGGGCTCCCTGCTTGGCAGGGAGTCTGCTTCTCCCTCTGACCCTCCCCCCTCTCATGTGCTTTCTCTCTCATTCTCTCTCTCTCAAATAAATAAATAAATCTTTAAAAAAATTTATTAATCATTTTAAAATAACAATAAATCCATTATACATTAACAAAAATAATTTATTTTTATGAAAAATGAGTCTCAAGGGACCCCCAGAGGTCTCCTAACTGCACTTTGAAAATTGCTGGTCTAAGCTAATTTATCTATTTGATGACTGAGGGGCTTAAAAACACAATCGGCATTTGACATTCCCACTGGATTTGGATCATAAATGGCAACATTACTTAACTCAGGCCAGTGAATCTTGAGAAGGATTTCACTTAGGTCTTCTGAGAAATTAGTTTTCCCTCTCATGGTAAAGCCGGCAGAAAATGCCATCTCTCAGGGCACCTGGGTGGCTCAGTCAGTGAAGCGTCTGTCTTTGGCTCAGGTCATGACCTCAGGGTCCTGGGATCAAGCCCCTTATCAGCCTCTCTGCTTAGCCAGGAGTCTGCTTGTCCCTCTCCCTCTGCCTGCCGCTCCCCCTGCTTGTGCTCTCTCTCTCTCAAATAAATAAATAAATAAAGTCTTTAAAAATGTAAAAGAAAATGCCATCTCTCTCTCTCTCAGGTGTTGTGACATGCGAAGGGTGACCATAGTTCCCAGTCTGCCTGGGAGTGTTCTGGTTTGTGCCTGTTGTCCTGCAGTGAGTATTAATAGCACCATCTTCCACTCTCCAAAGTTCCCCTATTTAAGTGATGAGGTAGACAGACACCTAGGCGTGGGGATAGGAGGTAAAGAATTACAACAGCTATTTTGCCAGTATGAAGAAAGCAGAAAGAAGACAGAATTAGTGCTCAAAACCTTCAAAGAGAGCAGCCAAAGAAATCAGAGAGCACAGCCAGAGAGACACTGACCCCAAAATCACTCCAGGGCTTGATTTCTAGAATAGATTCCTATTCTGATCTCTTTTCTCAGTTTCAAAATCAATTTGAATTGAGATCGCTAGGTGGAAGCACCACCTAACGTGACTGGAGAGAGTGGTTTGGTGTGGATTCTGCCACCTTTCCCCATGGCCGTATAAACATGTACTTACATGTTTCACATGATAGGTTTTTGGTTAAAGTTTGTTTTTATAAGAATGGAATTACTATATGCATTTTAAAAAATAATTTAATACGAATGTACAAACCCTCTGGGTCTGTAGATACATATCTGACACCTTTTTCATAATTCACAGTATTTCATCACAGAAATGTACCCTTTTTCCCCCTGTTCTTGGTTATATAGGTTGTTTCCAGGTTCTGCCACTTTTAATAATATTTAAGTGATGATTTTAACACACATATCCTTTGCACTGTTGCTTTTTTTATGATAAAAGAGATTCCTGTAACTTTGACTTCTTGATCAAAGGGAAGATGAGGATTATTATTCTTACAGGTGATGGAAAGCTTTTAGATGGAGAAGCCATGTAATAATAAAGACCCCCAGGACATATTAGAAGGATCAATGATCTAAAGTCAGTGTACTTCTTCCTCTAAGGGTAAAGTTGGAGAAGGAAAGAGGTTTGGGATTTCTTTAATTACCATCCCCAATTTACCCCGATATTTTGGAAAGAGAGTATGGACGGAGAATAAAGAAGGATATACCCTCTCTATTTCGGGAATGATTTTTCTCCCTGTTGGCATGTTGAGGAAATCACACAATTGATCAGTATCTATATGAAGTATAAACTACTCAATTAATTAGATACATATCATGTTTTATTTAAAATGACAATGGACATTTTTGTCAGTATATAGAAAAATTATTTTAGATATCATGATAGTAGGTAGAAGATTAAACTCCTAAAAGTTGTTTTCCTTAATTATGAGACATAAAAGAAGATGTAAGTTTAATAGTGCCTCATTCAAGGCACAATACTAATTTAAGGCTCTGATGATGTCAACCCATGTAACCATGTATAAATGAGCAAAAGGAAGTCATAAACTGAATATTAGATTGTTTTTCTATTATTGTTCATGCAAAAATACTATGTTCTGGATTTTATAGCAATGTCCACTTTATAAAATAAATGGTTTTAAGTCTCTCTTTCTCTCTAGTTCTCTCTTTGTTGCCCCTGCAGTATGGAGTAAAGGTTGTGGAAACCAGGCAGAAGAAATTGGAAATAGAGATTATACTTACAATAAATATTCACCAATTTCTTTCATTATTTTCTAATTAAAGGGTTTAAGCAGTTCACACAATCACCAATTCATTCATTACTCACAGAGTTCAAACACTTCAGAGTTTCCAATCTATAGATTTTGAGGGGGTATAAAAACACAGAGCAATCATTTTTTTAAGTTGTCTTTTTTAATTGAGATATAATCAACATATTAGTTTCAGATGTACAACATGATTTAACATTTTTGTGTATTTCAAAATGATCTTTGCAATGAATCTATGGGCGCCTGGGTGGCTCAGTTGGTTGGGCGACTGCCTTCGGCTCAGGTCATGATCCTGGAGTCCCTGAATCGAGTCCCACATCGGGCTCCCTGCTCGGCAGGGAGTCTGCTTCTCCCTCTGACCCTCCCCCCTCTCATGTGCTTTCTCTCTCATTCTCTCTCTCTCAAATAAATAAATAAATCTTTAAAAACAAAACAAAACAATTCTTTTCTTTTAAAGATATTTATTTATTTATTTGACAGAGAGAGCAAGAGCAGGAGCACAAGCAGGGGGAGTGGGAGAGGGAGAAGCAGGCTTCCCACTGAGCAGGGAGCCCGATGCGCGGCTCGATCCCAGGACCCTGGGATCATGACCTGAGCCGAAAGCAGACGCCCAACCATCTGAGCCACCCAGGTGCCCCAGTGATGAGAGCTTTTAAGATCTATTGTCTTGGCACTCTTTAAACATAAAATACATTATTATTAACTATAGTCTCCATGCTATATATACATTCCATCCCTGGGACTCATTTGTTTTATAACTGGAGGTTTATAACTTTTGACCCCTTCACCCATTTAGCCCATTCCCTTATCTCTGGCAAACACCAATCTGCTCTCTGTAGCTATATATATATTTTTTTTTTTAGATTCCACATATAACACAGTGTAATAGACAAGAATACTTACATATGTATTATTGCTTTTTACACAAATGATAGTCTAGTACTGAAAGCATCATGCTTTTTCATACTTAACATTGTGTCAAAGAGTTCCAGTCCAGTTCCAATCCATATGTACATATAGAGCATAGGTTTTTAATTAATTAATTAATGTATTTATTTATTTATCTTACTATCTTTTTAATTTTTTAATTTTATTTAGATTCAGTTAATTAACATATAGTGTATTATTAGTTTCAGAGGTAGAGTTCAGTGATTTATCAGTTGTATATCAATACCCAGTGCTCATTACATCAGGTGTCCTGCTTAATGTCCATCACCCAGTTGCCTCATCCTCCCACCCACCTCCCCTCCTGCAACCCTCAGTTTGTTTCCCATGATTAAGAGTCTCTTATGCTTTGTCTCCTCTCTGATTTCATCTTGTTTCATTTTTCCTTCCCTTCCCCTATGTTCACCTGTTTTGTTTCTTAAATTCCACCGGGTATTTGTCTGACTTATTTTGTTTACCCATAATACCCTCTAGTTCCATCCACATAGTTGCAAATGGTAAGATTTCTTTTTTCTGATGGCTGAGTAATATTCCATTGTATATACATACCACATCTTCTTTATCCATTCAACTGTTGATGGACATCTAGGCTCTCTCCATAGTTTGGCTATTGTGGATGTTGCTGCTATAAACATTGGGGTGTAGGTGCCCCTTTGGATCACTACATTTGTATCTTTAGCGTATATACCCAGTAGTGTAATTGCTGGGTCATAGGGTAGCTCTATTTTTAACTTCTTGAGGAACCTCCATACTGTTTTCCAGAGTGGCTACACCAGCTTGCATTCCCACCAACAGTGTAGGAGGGTTCCCATTTCTCCACATCCTCACCAACACCTGTTGTTTTCTGACTTGTTAATTTTAGCCATTCTGACCGGTGTGAGGTGGTATCTCATTGTGATTTCGATCTGTATTATCATTTAAAAATTTTAATTCTAGTATAGTTAGTATACAGTGTTATATTAGTTTCAGGTATATGGTATAGTGTAGTGCACTCCTTCATCCCTATCACCTTTTTCGCCCACCCCCCACCCCCTCCCCTCTGGTAACCATCAGTTCTCTAGAGTTAACAATCTGTTTCTTGGTTATTTCTTTTTTTTCTTTGTTCATTTGTATTGTTTCTTAAATTCCACATATGAGTGAAATCATATGGTATTTATCTCTGAATGACTTATTTTGCTTAGCATAATACTCTCTAGTTCCATCCATGTCATTGCAAATGGCAAGATTTTATTCTTTTTTATGGCTGAGTAATACTCATACACACACACACACACATACCACTTCTTCTTTATCCATTCATCTATTGATACACACTTGGGTTGCTTCCATTTTTGGCTATTGTAAGTTATGCTGCAATAAACATAGGGGTGCATACATATTTTAGAATTAATATTTTCATATTCTTTGGGTAAGTACTCAGTAGTGGAATTACTGGATCATTAGGCAATTCTATTTTAATATTTTGAAGAACCTCCATACTGTTTTCCACAGTGGCTGCACCAGTTTGCGTTCCCACCAATAGTGCATGAGGGTTGCTTTTTCTCCACATCCTCGTCAACACTTGTTATTTCTTGTGTTTTTAATTTTAGCCATTCTGAGAGGTATGAGGTAATATCTCATTGTGGTTTTGATTTGCATTTCCTTGATGCTAAGTGATGCTGAGCATCTTTTCATGTGTCTTGGGCCACCTGGGTGTCTTCTTTGGATAACTGTTTGTGTCTTCTGTCCATTTTTAAATTAAATCACTCATTTTTGGGGTGTTGGGTTATATAAATTCTTTATATATTTTGAATTTTAACCCTTTATCAGATATGTCATTTGCAAATATATTTTCCCATTCAGTATGTTGCCTTTTAGTTTTGTTGATTGTTTCCTTCACTGTGCAGAAGCTTTTTATTTTGATGAAGTCCCAATGTTTTATTTTTGCTTTTGTTTCCCTTGCCTCAGGATACATGTCTAGGAAAATGTTGCCATTGCCAATGTTAGAGATATTATTGCCTATGCTCTCTTCTAGGATTTTTTTTGTTTCAGGTCTCACATTTAGGTCTTTCATCTATTTTGAATTTATTTTTGTGTATGGTATAAGAAAGTGGTCCAATTTCATTCTTCTGCATGTGGATGTCCAGTTTTCCCAGCACCATTTGTTGAAGAGACTTTTTCCCATTGGATATTCTTCCTTAATTGATCATATAATCATGGTTTATTTCTGGGTTTTCAATTCTGTTCCATTTGTTTATGTGTCTGTTTTTGTGCCAGTACCATACAGTGTTGATCACCACAACTTTGTAATATAACTTGAAGTCTGGGATTGTGGTACCTCCAGCTTTGCTTTGCTTTTTCAAGATTGCTTTGACTATTCAGGGTCTTTTGTGGTTCCATACAAATTTTAGGATTGTTTGTTCTAGCTCTGTGAAAAATGCTGTTGGAATTTTGAGAGGGATTGCATTAAATCTGTAGATTGCTTTGGATAGTAGAGACATTTTAACAATATTTGTTCTTCCAATCCATGAGCATGGAATATCTTTCCATTTCTTTTTTTTTTTTTTTAATTTTATTTATTTATTTGAGAGAGAGAGAATGAGAGACAGAGAGCATGAGAGGGAGGAGGGTCAGAGGGAGAAGCAGACTCCCTGCCGAGCAGGGAGCCCGATGTGGGACTTGATCCCGGGACTCCAGGATCATGACCTGAGCCGAAAGCAGTCGCTTAACCAACTGAGCCACCCAGGCGCCCCTATCTTTCCATTTCTTTGTGTCATCTTCAATTTCTTTCATCAGTATCTTATAGTTTTCAGAGTAGGTTTCTTTCACCTCTTTGGTTAGGTTTATTCCTTTTTGGTGCAACTGTAAATTGATTTTTTTTTTTCAATTTCTTTTTCTGCTACTTCATTATTAGGGTATAGGAATGCAACAGATTTCTGAACATTGATTTTGTATTTATGATTTTACTGGATTCATTTATAAGTTCTAGTAATTTTTTAGTGGACCCTTTAGAGTTTTCTATATAGAGTGTCATGTCATCTGCAAATAGTGGAAGTTTTACTTCTTCCTTACCAATTTGGATTGTTTCTTTTTGTTGTCTAATTGCTGTGGCTAGGACTTCCAGTACTATGTTGAATAAAAGTTGTGAGTAGACATCCCTGTCTTATTCCTGATCTTAAGGGAAAAGTTCTCAGTTGTTCCCCATTGAGTATGATGTTAGCTGTGGACTTTTCATCTATGGCCTTTATTATGTTGAGGTATATTTCCTCTTAACCTACTTTGTTGAGGGTTTTTTATCATGAATGGATGTTGCACTTTGTCAAATAATTTCTCTGTATCTATTGAAATGATCACATGTTTTTTATCCTTCTCTTATTGATGTGATATATCACATTAGTTGATTTGGGAATATTGAACCACTCTTGCATAACCAGAAATAAATCCTACTGGATCGTGGTGAATGATTTTTTTTTTAATTTTAAAACTTTTAATTCATGTATTGTTGGATTCTGTTTGTTAGTATTTTGTTGAGGATTTTTGCATTTATGTTCATCAAAGATATTGGCCTGGAACTCTCTTTTTTTGTGGTATCTTTATCTGGTTTTGGCATCAGGGCAATGCTGGCCTCATAGAATTTGGAAGTTTTCCTTCCACTTCTATTTTTTGGAATAGTTGAGCATAGTTCTTTCAAATGAGCTGCATATACTCTATTTAACCATTCTCCTGTTGTTATACATCTACACTCTATTTCAATTGTTATAAATAATACTGCAAGAAATATCTTTGTGCATGTCCTATGCTTATGTAGGAAAATTCCTAGATGTCAAAGGCATATGAATTTTACATTTTGACAATATTGCAAAATTGCCTTGTATAGAGATGGAAC
This sequence comes from Mirounga leonina, assembly GCF_011800145.1. NCBI lineage: Eukaryota > Metazoa > Chordata > Mammalia > Carnivora > Phocidae > Mirounga > Mirounga leonina. The sequence goes on along the minus strand of NW_023270380.1, from coordinate 14,077,010 downwards.
CAGTTCCACTAGTTGTGTGTGGGTAGTCTGCATGCCACAAAATGTTTTAAATATTTTGTTTGCAAATCTGATTAAAAAAAAAAGTACTTAATTTTCATTTTATTTGTCTAAATATAAAGGAGATTGAGAATCATCTTATATATTTAGAATTTTGTTCTTTCCTGCTGACTGTTTATATCCTTTGCTCATTTTTTTTCTATTGAGGCATTGGCCATTTTTAAATTTTTTAATGCTCTTTCTGTATTAAAGTAATCAGCCTTTTATATGTAGCACTTATGGAAAATATGTTTTCTTTGCCATTTATCTTTAATTTTTTTATTCTTATAATTTTAAATATTAAGGTCAATAATTTTTAATATTACAGTAACTAAAATTCATTTATTTTCTTCTGTGGCCTGGATTTAATGCCAATCCTATAATGGTTAGTTCTTCAGTTTTTCTTTTTAAACCTATATTTTCTCCTAGTTGCTAGTTTTATTTTTCTTGTTTAAATGTCTGATCCACCTGAAATGTATTTTGGTATGAGTGAAATTCAGATTGAATTGTTTTCCTCAACCCATTTATTAACCATCTGAAGACTTAAAGAAGCAATGCCACTTTGTTTCATATAATTTATTTCACACAATAAATTATATACAGAAAAAAATGCACATGTAAAAAAACAAAATATGATGTCTTAGTTATCAGGCTAGTTTCCCCTATACTTATTAATTTTTCAGAAGTTTTCTGGCTATGTTTGAGTCCAGGATTATTCTTCAGAGCAACAAACTTAGTGTGTTCTGCAAAAGGATATTTGTGGGAAGGGTAGTGAGATTTAGAAAGTGTTTACATAATCTAATATAATTCCATTTAAGTTTATTTTAAAAAATTCAAACAAGAAAAGCTTTTTATTAAAAAGAGAAGATAAATCACTAGGGGTGCAGACATGACATCAAATTATATAAATCTCTGCTCCCCACCCCCCACAAAAAAACACACACATAACAACATCCTTATTCCAGTGGGGTTCTCCTTAGATCATTTTTATATTTGGGTGTTCAGTTGTTGTTATTTGGGAAATGTGACATACATATTATCTGAATTTCTACATATAAAAGAAAATGGTGAGCATTTTTTCTCTTTTTTTCTCATGTTTTCTGAACTAGTTTCCCCTAATTAAGCAGCAATTTAGCTCCTTACACTTTGATGTTTGGCTCATTACCTGGCTTCTGTATGTCAACAAAAGGCAACATCTAAAGCCCTCAGTATTGGGCCATCACTTTGGGGACTGCTAATTGAATGTAATTACTTTATTTTGTGCCAGTGTTCATACTTGTAACATTGCCTTGTAATAATTTAAATTGTCTGCCTACTGCAGGGGGACTATTTGACGCCAGAGTGGAGACAGCCAGGCAGCCACTTGGGTCTTGGAAGCAAAGTCAAAAGTAAGGAGACATTGTCATTTGCTTACCTACTCATTAGCTGCCCTCTCTGTCTGTTGTTTGGAGTGGACAGGATGTGTAGTGACTGAATCTTGCCCCTAAAAATAGCTGTGAAAACATGCATTTGGGATGTACAGTAATTGGTTGCTTAGTCGATCACAGATATTTTTAGACCTTGAGAAAAGGCAAGATATTTTTAAACCATGACCTTGCAATACCACATTACTTTCCACTCTCTGTCTCTCTGTCTCTGTGTCTCTCTGAATAAAAAGAAATAGGAAGACCCAAGAATTGTAACAGAGCAAAGATCAAAAGGATAAAACATAGGGTTATCCTTCATTATCTCATTTGAGGAATTTGAAGAACAGTGTGTCCTTGAAGAATAAAACCATGTATTTTTGCCTTTTCACTGGCCTGATATTTTGACAATCACCTTACTTTCAACAGGAAGCATCACCTGAACTTCACATTTTTACTGCATGTTAGAAGGAAGTTTATTGTAGAAGGGGAAAATTATAAGCTTGAAGCCCTTAACAAGCTCTGGAAGGGCCCTCTGATCCACACACTAGGTACATTCCCAGCTGAATTTTTGCCTCTATTTGGGTGATTAATCATATGGTGAATCTGGTCTCACTGGCTCTAACAATGGGGCTTACTTTTGGCTTTTTGTGGAGCAGGGAAATAAGAGCATCTTCTCTGAGTGTCAGAATCCATCCCTTTTGTTCATGGTGCCAGCAGGTCTAAAGCACTGGCAGTTAAAGCTAATGTGAACCTTTTATTCTCAAATTACATTCGAGTGTAGAAAGGAAAAAAATGCTATAGGTTTGAAGGAAAGGGTAAAGTATATGGTAACAGGGAAAAAAAAATCAATGAAAGAAACAAAATGACTTTGAATTGGATAAAATTAAGTGTAAATCTTTGATTTACCTGAATCCCCTGTAATTATTTCTTCAAGATGATTGGAAGAATAAAATGACCACCAAAGTAATAGATGCCAATTCTTTCCTAATATGCATGTATTTAGAGTGTGTTTTTTAAAGATGTAATTCACATACTGTAAAATTCACCTTTGTAAAGTGTACAATTGAGTGGGTTCTAGTACATAAACAAAATTGTATAACCATAATCACTAATTCCTCAACATTTTCATCACCCAAACATGAAACTCCATACCCATTAGCAGTCACCCCGATCCACACCTTCCCCTACCATCCCCTGGGACCCTGTGTTCTACTTTCTGTCTCTATGTAGTTGCCTAATCTGGACATTTCATATAAATGGAATCACACAATATGTGGCCTTTTGTGATTGGCCTCTTTCACTCAGCATGTTTTGGAGGATTCATCCATACTGTAGCCTGACTCAGCACTTCATTCTTTCTTATGATTGAACAGTATTCCAGAGTTTGGATAGACTGCATTTTGTGTATTCATTCATCACGTGGTGATGTTTGGGTTGATTCTTTTAGGCTCTTTTGAATAATGCTGCTATGAGCATTCATATACAAATTTTTATGTGAACATGTGGTTTTGATTCTCTTTGTTATAGTATATACTTAGAAATAGAATTGTTGGGGCATATGGATGCTCTGTTTGAATTTTTGAAAAACTTCTAGACTGTTTTCCAAAGTGGCTGCACCATTTTACATTCCAACCTGCAATCTATAAGGATTCTAATTTTTCTACATCCTTGCCAACACCTGTAATTGCCTATCTTTTTTTCCATTTTTTAATTTTAAAGTCAATTAATTAACATATAATAATGTATTATTGGTTTCAGAGGTAGAGGTCAGTGATTCATCAGTCTTATAAACACCCAGTGCTCATTACATCCTGTGCCCTCCTTAATGTCTATCACCCAGTTACCTCATCTCCCATCTATGGTTTTGATTATAGTCATCCTAGTGGATATGAATTGGTATCTCATGGTTTTGATATGCATTTCCCCTAGTGACTAATGACATTATGCATCTTTAGCTGGATTTGTTGGCTAATTCTTTGAAAAAAATGTCTGTTCATGTCCTTTGCTCATTTTTAATTGGGTTATTTGTCCTTTATTGTTAAGTTATAAAAGTTTATATATTCTGGAAACTAACCATCATCAGATATGTGATTTGCAAGTATTTTCTCCCATTCTGTAGGTTGTCTTTCACATTCTTGAGAGTGTTTATCCATTTTATCTATTTTTTCTTTAGTTGCTGGTGTTTTAGTGTCTCATCTAAAAAAAATATTGTCTAATCTAAGATTTCAAATATTTACTCTTATGTTTTCTTCTAAGAGTTTTATAGCTTTAGTCCTTACATGTAGGTCTTTATTCCATCTTGAGTTAATTTTTGAATATGCTGTGAGGTAAGAATCCAGCTTAATTCTTTTGCATGTGGATATCCAGTTATCCTAACCCCATTTGTTGAAAAGACTACTCTTTCCTACTGAATGCTCATGGCACCCTTGTCAAAACTTAATTGACTGTGTATGGGTTCTTTCAATTCTATTCCATTAATTTATAATTCTGTCCCTTTAGCAGTACCATACAGTTTTGATTACTGTAAAATGAAGATATTAGTACCCCCACTGTTTTAAGCCCCTTTCCTCTCTTTATTTCCCATTTTTCTATCAACTTCATTTTTACTTGTACATTATCAAAATTGTGAGCAGTTTCATTCTGCCTGACAACTACATAAAGTCTTGATATAAATCTTTCCTATAAGTTGGCTCTAAAAGTTGGGGAGTGATTGTAGGATTTACATTATTATGACCATGTAAATAGTATGATAAGTTGGGTCAAGTCATGCTCTAGAATTACATTTTCATGTTTATAGGTCCATTGCCACAACTATTGGGCAAATCAAAGTAGATTGTTCCTAGCATTAGTGCCAAATGACCTTTTCTTTCTTATGCCTCATCAGTTACATAAAATCATGCTTCATTTGAGTTTGTTTCTTGGTTGAAACAAAAATTTCTTGTTCTTGAAATTTCTAGTGTTCTCTATTTCAGTATTTGCCTTTATCATGAACTATTTTTTCCTTCCAATTCTCTATCCAATCATTTTTTCTATTAGTCCTTTCACCTACACTCCTCCTTACAGACCTTCCCTGCAAAACCCTCCCTCTCTCTGCTCTAGTTAGCTGGCTGTCCTTGCCCTGCTACTCAGTTGTTAACTGGATCTTACTGTCACTGCTTTCCTAGGTGGGAACCTTTGCCCCTTGGGTCAAATTAATTCTACTTTTTGCTTTCATTTTGCTGAAACATTTCACATAACTTTCTAAGAAAATGTCCATGAAATGTAAATGTCTGAGTCCCTCCTTGTATGAAAAAAAAATGTCTTTTGTGTTCAGACATGAATGCTTAGTCTGGCTGAGTGAGGGATTTAGGTGGAGATGATTTTATGTCAGAATTTAGGACACTTTGCTCCATTGTCTTCTAACATACCATATTCATGGAAGCATGCCGGTTTGATTTTCAATTCTTTGCACAGAACTTGATGTTTGCTCTTGAAACTTTTTTGTGATTTTTCTTTCATGCTAGATGTTCTGAATCTCAGTCTTTGAACTAGGCATTCTCTGAGATCCCCATGGCAGCCTCAGTGTTGCTGCAGGCAGGGCCTGTGTGCCTTGGTGTGCCTGTCTTCTGTGTATCAAATCAACTTCTGAAGAACAGGAATAGGAAAATCACAACCAGTATAATCAAAATTAGCCTAACGATAGTTTTATTTTCTCGATGATGAACTTTTTCTTTCAAATGGACTAAACATTTAAATTTTAAAATCATAATAAAATGGTCTGGCATAAAATATAGGTATATAGGGGGCCTGGGTGGCTCAGATGGTTAAGCGTCTGCCTTCAGCTCAGGTCATGATCCCAGGGTCCTGGGATCGAGCCCCACATCGGGCTCCTGGCTCAGCCGGGAGTCTGCTTCTCCCTCTCCCTCTGCCTCTCCCACTGCTCATGCTCTCTCTATCTCTGTATCTGTGTCTCAAATGAATAAATAAAAAATCTAAAAATATATATATATATAGGTGTATATGTGTGTGTGTATACATATATATGTGTGAATCTAGAAGTGAAAGACTTTCTAAGCAAAGAGTAAGGGGAGATACCACTATGAAAAACTTCACAAGTTTGATTACATTAATTTGGGAAGCTTCTATGCTGAAAAACATAAGTAAAATCTTATAAGGCAGATGAAAAACTGGGAAAGTTATTAGCAAAATAGTCATAGAAGTTTGATATTCTAATGATGATAGTGAACTCTTATACATCAAAAAAAATAAAATACTCCAAAAGGAGAAAAAAAAAAAGGAAAGATATGAGTAGGCCATTCATGAAGGAAGCGATAGAAATAGAAAATAAATTATGAAATAATATTCATTTAAAAAAGTCAAAGAAGATAGCCAAAATTTGATTTTTTTATGTATCAAACTGCAAAACCAAAAATAATTTTAAATAAAGATGTTTATTTAGGGATGAAAAACTATGGGAAAACAGGCGCTGTTGTACCCAGTTTGTGCCGTTAAGAAGTTGTAAAAGTGAATGGTATTCAGTTAACCAATATATATCAAAGGCCATAAAAATTTTTCTTTTACCCAGCAATTCCACTTTAAGGAATTTAATCTACAGGGGAAAAAAAATCAAGTAATAAGTATGTGAGGGTGCATGGCTTTCGAACACTGAGTTGTTTATAAGACAATTGGAAATAATCTAAGTGTCCAAAAATAGTGGTTGGATTTATGTTGCATTCATGTAAAAGAATTAAAAATGATGCTGTATTTATGGACATAGGAAGATATCATCTAGCAAAAAATGAATGCTTCAAAACAATATGTACAGTGCAATTCCAATTTTTTAATTGACCCATGTAATTAAAAATCATGCCAGATTTGATCCAGAGGCTCACATAGCACCATATATTATTACAGAGTACAGAAGAACATACCTTATAACATTAAGAGTGGTGTTCTCTGGATTGTGATTTTGGTTTTCTTCTTTATGATTTTCTGTATTCTCTAAAATTTCTAAGATGAGCAAGTTTTTCATAAGCAACAACAACAAAAAAGAATTAACTCATTTTCTTTCTTCTATTTAAAGATTTTTTTTTTTTTTTTGATGTCTCTTGACAATCAGAGGTCATCAGAATATAGATGTCCAATGGATACGGTGTGGGATAAGTTCCCATTTCCCATAGCAGCTTTAACTTCTCTTACCTCACTTCTTATACGGGCCTTTGTATTAGACTCAACCGCAGTAAATCTATTTTTCCCACATGTTATTTCCTTTCTGTGGTCTCATGTTTTCCACTTGCATAAAGACAAGCGCTCACTCTTCATTTGGACAAAATGTTATCCCTATCATTTGGGATATTTTCACAGGATAATATAATAGGTTTTCCCTTATGAATTTGACTGTTAAAACATAAATAGTTCACACTGAATTTAGATATAACAAACAACCCATTTAATCAGACTTCATGTTGTGATTAAAACTGCTTTCCGGTAGACAGAGTGTAGGTTGAGTACTTATCCAGATAACTTGATTACTGTAAACAGTCAACTTAGTCTGAATTATCTAGATAATTGCCTCACCTCTCCATTTGACATAGCCTAAGGTTCTAGGTTTATTTTTGCATCCTATGGGCCACTTTTTGCAGTGATCAGCAATCAGAGAAAATCAGATTATCACTCTGTTTAACCTTCCTGTGCCTTGGGTAATTAAGTCAACAAATTAGCCGAAGGCTCCAATGCGGAAGGGGATTGGTAGACTGTGGTCAAGACACATATTTATGAATTTTCCCTTAAGCTGCTTTTCTTGAGGAAGCTTTGATAAGAAACATATGATCTCAATTATCATTAACTCTCTGTGGTTTCTGTGTTTGGGAGCTTGACCTAGACATGAGAAGGCCTAGGACCCCCTTCAGTGTGCGCCTGAGCGGCATTTTGCCAGTCCATTCACATTTTCCATCTTGTTATCTCACTTTGAGAAAGGGGACTTAAATCACTCTACACACACTCATTGCAGACTTAGGGGCAATACTGCATATGCAGGATGCTTTTAGTTGCTTTTACTGCCCTTTGGTAATATGCTTTTCTAACCAACCAAAGATCTTTCTTTAAGGCTCTTTTTCAACGTAAGATTCTTTAAATGAAATCTGTTAAGGTCAAAGGGAAAATACGTAGACATGAAAACAGTTCCTGTCATACATAGGCAAATAAGAATTGAACAAAAAATACCATTACTATTGTTCGAAAATCTAACCCTGTAAAAAGAGATTTGTTTTTGCTTTTAGAATTTTGGATTTAGTTTCCTTGTGTGAAAAAAAGCTTAAAGGAATATCAGAATGTTTAATTGCTGATGAGTCATAAAAGCATCTTTGAAAACACATATTGAAATGCTACTCCAAACGTTAACTTTTGATTCAGGAGTAGGAATGGGGCTCCTAGTAAGGACTTGTCAGGGCTGGCTGGAATGTGTGGGCTGACTGTCCCACTGCACAATTTTAAAAGGGGCATTTCTATCTCCCTAATACCACTTAAATATGTATACCATTCAAATTTTAACCAAATAAAATGTTCTGTCCAATGAACTCTTCTTCTTTATAACAGATAGCTTTAAGGAAAGAGAAGATTAGCTCCCAGAATAATTATCTTAAACATTGTATTTGACCAGAGGTGAATTATTTACTTATCTATGTGTACATTATAATGCTCCAGAAGAAAAATATTTTAAATATTATCACTGTACTCTACTACCTCCAAATCTAATAAGTAGTTTATCTTAAATAATGAAAGTAATACATGAGCATTATAAAATCTGAAAAATGCCTGAAAAGGTTAAAAAAAAAAGTTGATCAAGTAGAGATATATTTTACACATTTACCAGTGTTTTCTGTGAATATACATTTTCCATAATTGAGAAGACACTGCATAATACAATTTTGATTCATGCTTTTCCCCTCTTCGTATTATAGCACACCGTGTGTCATTTAGAATTTATTACGTTTCAAGGGCCAGAAAACCCAACTTAAACTGGCTGACACACACCCAGGAAATAACTGGCTGTAGAGCTGAAAAGTCCAAGGATGAAGGGGATTTGAGCACAAACCAGAGGTTCATCAGAACTCTGGTTCCATGGGCCTCTATTTCTCTCAGATTTGCTTCCTTCTTCCTTCCCTAGGCTTTATCCTCATGCTAACTCCCCTTGGGTGTGGAACCAAACCCAGCAGCATCACACCCTCTCCGCAGTAGCCAAAGAGAGAGGTTCTTCTAAGTCTATGAAGAAAGTTTGTTCCAACATTTCCAGCAGAAGCACTAAAGTGCACTCTAATTGGACTTGCTTCAACCAGGTGCACACCCTCGAAGCTGCTACCAAGATAAGGGAACATTTTACTCTGATAGACTTAATTTGGCGCCCACACTCAGACTCACCCAAGCCGCATGGGCTAGATACGCTTTAATAAACATTTACTACCACATTAAAAGCATTTTCACAAATGTCATGGTAATGTCTGTGTGCTATCTCATTTTACTGTAAATCAACATTTTATTTAACATTCTTGTTAGACATTCAGTCTGTCTCCAATTTTTCTCTAGCACAAGTTATATTGTGAATGTACCTTTTTATAACTTCTTGGCTGCCTTTGGTTTTAATCTTAGGATCTATTACAGCAAATATAGTTGTTAGGTCAAGGAACAGAGTATTTTTCTTTGTTATGTTGCTTTTTAGAAGAACCAGGTGTCTCATATACAAGGCTACCTGTCTTTTCACACTCTTGCCAGTGTCATCATTTACAAACAAGTGTTCGCTAATTTGTCTAGTGAAATGTTGTACATCATGAATATTTTCCATTCAACTTTCTATAATTTATGGATGGAGTTGATGTTGTTCTATAATAATACTTTGATAATAGTAATTGAGCATTACTATTCCTATATCAGTCACTGGTCTGGGCATTTTATATACATCAAATCATTTACACATTATAAAATATATATAACTAATTAACTTATCACAAGCAAAATGGCCAGCAAGTGGATGACCAGCCAGGATTCCATCCCATGTCTACAGACTCAATCCATAGCTTTCAATAGTCATGCAAAGCTATTTCCTGTGTTACGCATAGTAACTATTTGTATTTTGTACATTGTTTGGTTGCAGTATTTCCTAAAATGCACTGTGAAGAAGCCTAATCTCTGTGTCTAGAAAGAATCTAAAATAGAAAAAAGACATCACAGTTGAAAATGACTATAGAATTGCAATTTTCTAAGCAAAAACAAAACCTCCAAGTGAGAGTCAGGGTTGCCACAGAGATTCCCATCTTTCAGTCAGTCAGTCCGTGGATGCTAAACTAGAGCTCTCGCTACAACTTTGTATTATTAGTGCGTGCAAAGTGGGAAAGAAGAAAATATGTTGTTGCTCTGGCTCTCCTGTCTACATCCTCGTATTCTCAAATCCACATTGCTTTGGTAATGCTCTGATTCTTTTGTTAATATTTTGTCCAGATTTCTAGCTGTTCTCAACAGGAGGAGTAGTCTGTTACAGGCTAGTCTGTCACAGTTGAAAGCAAAGTCTACAAGTGTTAGTTAACCATCTCCTTATAGTGTGTGTTAAGGATGCTTACAAAGTTGTCAAGGTAAAGAAGACACAGTGCAGATCACACCTGCAAGCCGGAGGTTCCAATGTGCCACTAGACAGGGAGAATCCTAAAATGAGTGTCTCTGCATTTGGATTAGCTTGAGACAGGGTTACACCCACAGAATGTCTTCATGATATTTCTGAGGAATATTCAGTACAGATCAAAGAAACACATTATTCCTATAGTGTGACCATAGGAAGCCACAGGAAAAAACTTTTGTAAACTTTCTGGGGTATCAGGTTGCCCACAAGGTGATCAATTTTTGCATCCTAATTCATTCCACTAGAAGTCTGTATAAGCCACATATATGACACACGTATGTCACAACTCAGTCTCTACAACAATTAGAGGAAAAAAACAAGTAACAACACAGCATTTATCTTCAAATAGCCTTCCTCCCATCAACACACACACACACACACACACACACTGTGCATTGCACACACACCACACCACACCATACACACCACACACACACCACATATCACATACACACCCCACATGCATACCACATACTACACATACAACACACGAACACCAGACACCGCACACACACTTCACTAATACACAGCACACATGCACACACACAGACACCACACCACACACACACACCACACACAAATATCTCACATGCACACCACATACTACATACACATAACACATGTACACCACACTCACCCCACCAACACATACATACCACACCACACACAAACTACACACATACACCACACACATACACACGCCACACACACGCCACTCCACATGCACACCACATAGGACATACACATACACACCACAACACACATATGGCCCACCCACACAAACACACACTATATACCACACACAGAGTAAAACTATAAAATGTTCTTGGTCACTGTACCACCACCACTGACAAGTCAGTTCGGTTGAGGAGATACCTAAATTCCTTCTGACATTCTGATGTCTCCTCTGTGTCCCTCAAATGTGGAGAGATATTAAGTTATTAACTTGGATAAGTCCTAAAGCTTCAGTCTCAGCCATATTACCAGATACTAGTCATGACCTTTTCTAAAAACTTTGTTTATTTTCTTTTCCTTGGTATATCAAGTTCTCATTTCTACCTCTAAACCTGTCATGAGCCTGTATCATTTACCTGAACCCTTATTTCACAACCCGTTCATCACACAGACTTAGAAAGCAAAAACTTATGCACATATAGCAGAAGACAAAAACAGGGGTGCCTGACACAGGTTAAGTGTCTGCCTTCGGCTCAAGTCATCAACTCCGGGTCCTGGGATCAAGCCCTGCATTAGACTACTCCCTGCTTAGTGGGGAGTCTGCTTCTCCCTCCTTGTGCTCTTGCTCTCTCTTTCTCAAATAAATAAATAAAATCTTTTTTAAAAAAAGACAAAACATTGAAATTAAACAAACATAAATCATATTTGGCTAAATATAGAAGAAATACACTTTATGACATATAAATATGCTTTTCTTAAGAAATTAACAAATCTTTAAAGAATTTCTATAACAATGGTGACAAAGGGGTAACAGTAGGTAACTCATAAAATACATTTCTTAATAAGTTTAATATTCCATTTTGAGAGTTTGATGTATGTTAGGAAGTCACATACTCAACTTAGTTTTATTACACTTGTATCACTTCAAAAAGCCACCAGTAGAGGGAGTAAATAATTTAAAAATCAATTGGATCTACTTTATTTTGAACTTGTATATGAATTTACCTATTTCTGTAAACTATCAGGATTTAAAGGTCACTAACGTTGGGGTGCCTGGGTAGTTCAGTCGGTTGAGTGTCTGACTCTTGGTTTCGGCTCAAGTCATGATCTTGGGGTCCTGAGATTGAGCCCCACGTCTAGTGGGGAGTGTGCTTGGGATTTTCTCTTCCTCTCCCTTTGCCCCTCCCCCTGCTTGCTCTCTCTTTCTAAAATAAATAAATTTAATATTTATTAATTAAAATTAACCAATCTTTAAGATTTATTTAAAAATTAAATTAATTAAACAAATTTAAATAAAGTAACTCTTTAAGAAAAGGTCACTAATGTAACTTATGCAAGATCTAGAACTATATAGGAAACAGAACAATATAAAATAACTATAAATGTAATTTGTAAATCTCTTCCCAATGTAAACATAATCACAGTCTTATGAAAAAACAGGGCCTGGGACCCACAAAACCCAAATTATGCTATTCTTTCCCATTTTTTCCAATTCTGGGACTTGGGGAAAGCCACCCAATTTCCCTAAGCTTCATATTTCATGACTTCAACATGGAAATAATAAATCACAGAGATAGGATGTCACAGAGCATCTCTGAGAGAATTAGATATGATGATGTATGTCAGGAAATTAGCACCAATAAATACGAGGGTTCTTTACTTCATTAGATTTCCCCATCTGTGTGTGATCCCCCTCAAAAAGAATGTAGATCTAACCCTAAAGACATCCTTCTGGTCCCATTTCTCAGCAGCCACAACCCTGTCTCATGGCATTGTTGATGCATATCAAAATTTCCTGCTGGGCTTATTAACTGTAGGGACTTAGGGTGTTGAAGGGAGAAAATTAAAGTTTCTAAATAAATATGAGTTTTTCCAAAGTCTAATATAAAGACACCCATGACGTTGGGCACTGATCAGTGAAGACATTCTCAGGAGCATCTCCTGTTCTTGAACTCACCAGCTTGAGCTCAGGTTTGAGCTTTCTGGGAAAGCTCTCATCTGTAAGTCTTCTCTGTGAGTTAGCACCCTGAGAGATTGCAAACCCAGACCCACTACCTCCCGTAGGACACTTCCCCAGGACTAAGCTCTTCAGTTTGGCCTAATAGTGCAGCCTTACTGTAGAATACTCCCAGTGTCCTTGGGCACTCCAAATCCCACAGAGCACTCCAGTTTGGTCCCCTTGAAAATCTCCTCTTTAATCTTATTATTGACTGGCGGACAGCTTGGAGTCCATGTGTGAGTGCATGTGCTCATGTATATGCACATGTGTATGTTCACATGTGCACACATCTCTCTGAAGGACACAAGTTTATTCTCATAGTTCATTTAACTTTTTTAAAAAAGATTTATTTGAGAGAGAATGAGAGAGAGACAGATATGAAAGGGGGGAGGGTCAAAGGGAGAAGCAGACTCCCTGCTGAGCAGGGAGCCCAATGTGGGACTCCATCCTGGGACTCCATGATCATGGCTGGAGCCAAAGGCAGTCGCTTACTGAGCCACCCAGGCACCCTCATTTAACTTTTTTAGAGAGGAGTTTTCCTAACTGCATTATCATTTGCAAGGTCACCCATTTTGCTAGGTGTCACTAATTCACATTTTAGGCAGACCAACACAATGTTTTATTTGACTCTCAAATTGTGCCACCTAGTTGTGCTGCAAATAAGATATAAGCCAACTGGTGACTCATTTATCTGCTAATCATCACTGCCATAACCACACAAATACGTGGCCAGAGTTTTGAATTTATTCCTCATAAGGCCTTCCATAAACTTCTTAGTCTTCTCTCTAGATTCCTCAGAGAGGAGAAAACTATTCTGTATTTCTAGATACACATGTGAACTAAAATAATTGGAAGGGAATTCTGAAGGTTTGTGGTCCTGACAGTCGAGTATAGGAAAGAGGAGATTCTTTTTTTTTTTTTAAAGATTTTATTTATTTGACAGAGAGAGACACAGCGAGAGAGGGAACACAAGCAGGGGGAGTGGGAGAGGGAGAAGCAGGTTTCCCGCCGAACAGGGAGCCCGATGCGGGGCTCGATCCCAGGACCCTGGGATCATGACCTGAGCCGAAGGCAGACGCTTAACGACTGAGCCACCCAGGCGCCCCGAAAGAGGAGATTCTTTATTGGAAGCTTGTAATTTCCACTGAACTTCAGAGTTACAACTTCCAATTGCTCAAAAAGCAGGAGGATGAAGGAGAAACCTTTAGTTCTAAGACTTAGAATGTTGTACTTCAGGATCTAACTGGAATAATTAGGTAAAGATGAATGAGAACATCAAGAAAATGAGTATGTAACATGAGAATGACTATGGAAGCCACGGCGTAGGAGGCCAGAGAAAAGAAACTCCCTCCAGCTCACGTGCTATAAATCCACTGATGGACTGAACCTTTGATCCATGCTTTATTGTTGTTCCTGGGACTTCTTTCTGTTAACTTGGAGAAACCTAGTGGGAGTAGGAAGTGATACATTCCCTAATCACCATAGCTGATTTTTCTAGAACCTGGGCAGAATATTCCTGCCAAGAAGGGATGTTCCTAAAAAGAGTAGATGAGACCTTGTGTTAAAAACACCACTAAAACTAGAGTTATTCTTACGACTTTCTCTTAAGAGGATTATGGGATGTGGTCCACATAAAATAGGGATGAAGAAGAAATGTAAGTACTGGAAGCATAGAGGAGGAAAAGGAGTCAGGGTCAGTCCTCTGTGACAGTATGATCAGAATCTGATCATCAGAGTACAGGCTAAAGTAATCTGTGCTAGTAATTATTGAATGAATACACACAATCAGATAGTCTATATTACATTAAAAATGTGACGTCAAGTTCTTACGTTTTTGACTCACCTTCAGTAATTTGAGAATTTCAGGCAATGGCAGGTCTAACCATCTACCTTTTGCCACTTTGTGACTGTAACCTTGGATCACGTACTATTTTCAGTGAAATAGACAAAACATGGATCTCTCTTACTTCTTTAAAAATATGACATTCACATTTCAGGACTATTTCTTAATTGTCACAAATCAATAAATTAAATGGCTATAATATAAATAACTAGTTAGTTATATCAGATAAAAGTAAAATTGTTTATAATAGATAAAAGTTTATTATTTATAAAAGTTGTTTATAATAGATAAACAAAAATTAAAGTGTATATTACCTTTCATGTTCAATTAATTTTTTTAAGTTGCTGTGATCAGTCCCATAAATAATATTAAAGACCACCAATATACTGTATTATTTGTTGACTTATTTTTTGGTTCATTTGTTCTGGTGTTGAAGGGTTAAAATATTAAGGTAGGAATGACAACCACGTTTCTTTTAAGTCCTCAAATCAATAAGCATAGCACTAGGAAACACTCAATAAACAATTCACTTGACCTGCATAGTATTTTTCCTAGCTAAACCCTGTTCAGAGAAAGGATTTCCACATCCGGTGAACCTGGACTCCACAAGTCAGTTTAAGATTCACAGTAAAAGACTTCTGTTGGTTTTATAAGACTCAGGGCATTGAAACCTTCCTTATGATTGATCAAATTCCCATTCTTTCATTGATAATGTGCAGTAGCATTTTCCTTGTGAGTGCCCCCAGTGATCTGTGCAAGGCTCCATGGAGCATAACACGAGCACCAGCAGGAGACAGGTACAGTGCCGCCCAGCATAGGAAAGAAGATGCTTCGGGGCCAGTTTCAGGGCCAGGGGACACCTTAATAGTGCAAAGTGAGCAGAGCAAATGTTACTGTTATGAAGGGAGACACAGGTACGGAGTCACATAATGGCCTCAGTGTAGGACAAGCACAAGTACCTTACAATTCTCCTTCCTCCACCTGGTCTTTATAAGCTCATGATGCTTTTCCTTTATATATTTTTTCTTTACTAGACTGTTAGTAGAGCAGAGTATGTATCTTCCTCTTTACTTACAATCCACAGAACAATATTAAATTCCTTTTATGTGCCAGACACAGTGTCAATCACTGGAAAGCTACAAATAAACAAAAACATTGGTATAGGCCAGAGTCACGTGCTCCTACCCAGATTGTCAGCTTGTGTAAGTCTTACTCCAAGCACCTGCGCTGAGAGAGGAAAAGGTGGATCCTCAGGAGAGTGCATATGTGGTCACCAAAAGAAGGGAGCTCAAGGGCTGGGTGGCCAGAAAACAGTCTCCACTACACCAGCACAATCTTTTATCTCCAGGATTCCGCCCAAAGTGCATAAAGGGCAAGCTTTTACATTCCCTAAGATTATGATGCTGACATTATTTATGCTTATTACTCTTTAATTATCACCTGAACTTTAGAAATCATTTTGCATATCCAAGCCTTGTCTCAGCAGTGTTACATAGTACCCGTTCAGTGCTTAGGGACAGACCGTCGAAGTCCCCTTGACCCAGCGCAGGGTGAGAGAAGGCAGCAGCAAAGATTCTGAAGTGGGGGATAGAACAGGAGAAGGTTCAGGGCAGCATAATGATAACAAGCTTGAATGAATTGGATACAATTCTTATTAAGATGGCATAAGAAAGGTTGGAGTCCCTGAGAAAAGAGGTTGCTGCCCTGTGCATTCCCAAAGACATAAAGACATGGTTAATGTTTTCATGTTCACTTCAATAAAATCTCATTGCCCTTTCAGGCACAAAACTTGAGCTCTGTTGGTTTGAAATGTCGAGCTGTTTTATCTTTTGTGTGCTCAAAACTGTTCCTCATTATGAACCAGCTCCTTCTAAAGATCTATGCTTTTTCACTCAAGATCTATAGGAAAATAAATAATACTGGTTCCAAATATCTTTTCTAAGAGAATGTTCAGAGTTTGATCATATGCAGACCCCTTTGTTGTGATACAGTAAACCTCTGATTGCATCACGCTATCCAAACATGTTTCTCCTGTCTGTCTGTCTGTGTGAGGAAATCAAGATTGGTTTTCTTGGTTGGCTTCCTGTTTTGTTTCTCTTAAAGCACAATGCATCCAGTTGTTCCTGGAGCACTATGTTCCGCTGAGCCTTTCTCTTATCAATCTGCTAGAGGAAAAAAAAAAATCCGTAAGGATGTTTGTTTTTGCAATAATTAGGAAGGAATTCTACCGTCTATATTCTCACAGATAGCAGGAAGTAGACCCACTGGCCGCAATCCTAATCACTAAACTTCTGATTCCTTAAAAGCTCTATTATTTTAACTACCATTCTCTTAAAAAAAAAAAAAAATGACTAGTTGTGGATACCTCCGGAAATGCACAGGAAATAAGTGCCTGAGAAAATGTTAGCCAGAATTGGGTCATGTAACAAAGTGGCATGGCATAACTAAAACTACACCCAAACACCATTATTTAACTTCCCCAACCGTCTTCGTTTGTGGCATTACATACTTGTAAAGAAATGACTGTGACGATATGGAGATCATGTCTTAGAACTATCATTGCTCAGTTAGGCAAAGAGCCAAGACATCCAGTTAATTGTTGACTTTCCAAGGCAAGGGGAAGTGGAGAGCAGAGTCAATTATTCAGGCAATAATCTTGCTACTGAGAGAATTTGTGTTTAAAGATTCCGGAGTGATTGGCCACAGAGGCTGCCTGCAATTCACTGTTCATTTTGATTTTGGATATCCATTTGATTTACAAGCTTATGGATACATGAAATTGTGAAGATAGAGCCTCTGACCCTTTCTCTTAAATCTTTCTGGTTGATGCTTTGCACTGGAGAGAGCCAATGTAAATATGAGACATTCCTTCTGATGACTCAAGACCGAGGCAGCTGTATGCAGATTCTGTAGTGGGTAGACCTGGGTTTACATCCCAGCTTTGCCACTAGTTCAGTGTGTGTGAATTTGGACATGTTTTTAAAATCACTAAGACTCCGTCTCTCTATCTGTAAGATGGCAGTAACAGTACCTTATTCTTTGGCTTAATGATACATTTAATTTTACATTTGAATATTTTCTAAATTTTGAATGAGTTTTATAGCTGATGCGTAAATTTAATGCAGTGCTCTTATTTTTCCTAGTATGAGAGAAAGAAAGAAGTTTATAATCCCCAGAACATAGAGATCAATAAAATGGTCCTAACTCAACGTCTTTTCTAAGGATTTAATGAGATAACACTTGAACTTTTGTTGTCAAATACAGAGTACTAAGGAAATGCTAGTAACCACAACTACTACCACCAATTTAAGTATAACTACTATGACTACAACTACCAACCTCTCGGTCTGTTTCCTCGGGCGTGAAATAAGGGAAATAAGACACACCTTATCTCCTAGGGTTTACATGAAATAACTTACCTAAAGCTTTTTGCATGGTGCTTGGCACATAAGTGCTCATTTCGTGTTAGCTACTCCTATTTATTCACGACTGTAGCTGTGACCGCCGTTACAACTGCCACTACCACAACCATTTTTATTAGGAGGACTTACATCCTCATTAATCTCAAAGAACTTGAACACTAATTATAAAATCATTAAAGCAAAATATTTCAAAATAAAATTTTCTTTCATTGTTATTCCATTTAGCTTAGCCAGACACTGGAAAAAATCAAAATTACAAGGCTTAAGATCACCTAATACCATGGAGCAAATTTCTGCTTCTTTTTTCCAACGTCCTCAGGCAGGAGAACATGTCAGTGTTCACCATGCATCGGAAACCTTTGCAGAGCACCACTGATTCAAAATAACTGCAGAGCATTTTCTCTGGAGTTTAAATCCATACGGTTGGTAGCTGGGTTTCTGATCACATTTCACCCTTCTCCCTAACCCCACTGTTTGTACCCTGATGCACTTACACAAACATGTACACATACAAATTGGCCAGAGCTGGGGAAGGTAGCAGAAGAAACCCAAAATGAGCAGCATATTACTGAGTATACCTTGTAGCCATTCAGAAGAAAAGAATAGTTTATAGGATGTGTGTCTACTACCTGTTCTACCTTTTTCCTCCTCCTCCCTTGTCTTTTACATTTGTTTCAACCCCGGTCGACTCTGCCCTTCTCAGTTCTTTTCCTAAACAAGCTGTAACTAGAGTTGTGGGCTGACGTAACTAGAGTGCATGTGCTTGCCTCAGTGTGAAGGGGAGTCAGAAATGTGTCTAACAACAAAAGAGAAAAAAGTACTCGGGAAAGAAAAGATGAATGTGAAACATTATATCACTGGTGAAAGGAAATAGTTCCTTTTCACAACTCATAGTTTCCTTAACTAAATTTCCTGTTCATAGGACCATATTCCAGGAGTACCTAGAACCTAATTCAATAGAAAAAGATAAAAAGTATGTGATAAGCGTAACTATATTTTTTTCTTTTTACCAAGTCTAGCAAAAATACACGTTATGGTTGTTTTATTAGAACCCATTTCTTGGAAGTGACAGAAATTCAAATCAAACTAACTTAGGTAAAGGGAGCGATATTGGCATGTGTAACAAGCCCCAAGAAAGCCAGTGGTGGGGTTGGGCACAGTGAAATGGCCTAACAGACAATCCACAGAGTCTCCCCCTCTTCTTTCTGACTCTGCTCACGTCAATGGAGTAACTGAAAGATCTCCTGTTCTATGTCACAGCCTTGCCACTGGACAGAGGCTGAGAGATGCTTTCTGTTGTTTATGTTCAAAAATCCTAGGCAAGAATTCTGATTAAGCCTAACCCAAGCTGAACCACCCATTCGTTTCTATTCTGTGATTCATCAAATCAGTTTCCTGAGAATTCATTGCAATGCAAATGAACCCAACACTATGTTCACCTTAGTTTTTTAGTTTTCTCTAGAGTTGTAATAATTAAATCAAGAATTTCCATCTTTAATTATGCAGGTCTGTGCTTACACAAACTATTTACCTTGAATTAAATGAAGTATTTCTGAAATATAACTTCCTACTTGAGTCAATTTCTGTTATCTCCTAGTTCTTGTTTAGGGACTATTTCTTCTATTGCTTTAATTTTCAAACTTTTTTTCTTAAATCAAGATCTATAGGAAGCCACACTAAACTCATTCAATACTGTAATAATACAAGTGTTTCTGTGTCTCTTGAAATCAAATCACAGAGGTTAACTGTATAGTGTGGTTTGCAGGGTTTGGGAAGGAATTAAGAAATTAAACAAATTAAACATTTTTATGAAAATCCAATTGGAAACCTATGGACTAAAACCAGCAAAAGCTCACTCAGCACAAGAAGCTTTTTACATGTTAACAGCACCCAGCTGTGATCTGTTCATTTCAGTTATTACCAAGACAAATCAGAAGTTTTTGTTTAAGAGTAAAAGTTACCTTCTTTTCATTTGACATTTGAGTATTAATTTCTGTTAACCAATTCTAAGTATGAGATCAGTAATGAATGTGAGGGACTTATTAAAAGGCTGGGAGAGAAAATAGGATTGACGTATACGAAGAACTGAAGGGAAATGCTCTTTATTTATCCTGAGGGCAGGCAGACATGGTGGTGTTGAAAATGGGGTAGCTCCTGCCTTGACAGGAGCCCACAACTCTGGATTACGATTAATTACATTGTATAGTCTCAAGATCTGATTTAAATTTCTCACCCCAGCAGTAAGCAAATTATAAAACTATACTCACTGACACTAGCTGTTGAGCATAAACAAATTTTTTTTACTTGCTTTATGTTGTCCCACCAAGTGCCTTCCATGTTTGCCCTGGTGACACGTTACAGATGACTTACCTAAAGTTACCTCTCAGTTGAAGGCCGAGGGATCATTTAAGGAAAATGAGGAGAAACCTGAAATATGAAGCAAACTGCTTCCCCGGGTCTCCTCGAGGGGAGGAAACAGATTGGCAAAGGGTGTTTATTTAAATTACTTAATTACTTTTATAGCGACTTGAGGCCAGGGAGGTACTTATTTGCAAAGCTGTAATAGAATGTCTTTAGCAGGAAATCTTAAATAAGGGCAAAACCACTTCAGGACCTTGGCTGGAATTTTGAACTATGAATATTAAGCAATCAGCAAGAAAATAATATAGCATTATTTCATTGATACAGACTGTGCTATAAATAAGCAGAAATGAAGGAAGGAAGCAGTATACTTTATTGCTTTGGTACTAAATTTCCCTGGCAAGGAAGAAAATAAAATAGGAAAACATAATAATTTGCTTTAAAAGCAGAGCAATAAAGATATTTTGAAACATCCTTTAAAAAAAAAAAAACAAACAAACCCTAATCATTAGCACTAAACATCTATCAAAACTAGAAAGCGGTGGAATAAGAAGAAAAGTCACAAAGCACGGTTTTCTTCCTTGGGCTTTTTTTAGTCTTTTAGTGCTGTGGAATTAGAGCAGCAAGCTGAAATGATTTATGAAATGAAAAATTCCTGCCCACCCAGTTCACAGACAATCATAGGCAGTAACTACTGTGTTCTGCTATTTGCCATAATATTTAGCTCAGATGTAGCCAGAAAATCCCACTACACACACACAGAGTCAACCATAAAAAGAAACAGATTTCCTCGCATTTCTCTCTTATGTTTGTACACTGACACACAGGAAAATAATATACGCATATTTTCACACATATCGGTAATTTCCCTTATATCTTACCCATTTGCTTTGCTTTTCCTTTTTTTTTTTTAAATTTACTTTACTTTTACTTTTGAAGTAATTCCTATATAAACTTCTCACCTCCTTTCTCCATCTCAACCCCCTAACCTTTTTTGCTCTCTACAAGACTCAGAACCAGGTTGTTACCTGAGTAATTTAGCAAATAACCACTCATCTACATGGAATGGTTGGGCCACAAAAGTGATTTTGTTAAATACTAGTTTTCTTTATGTTCCTAATTAGCTTTATTAGGTATGTGACTACTCAGGAGAATATAGTCTGCCCTGAAACTGTAAATAGTGCATTTGTTTGTACTGTTATACAAAGCTTAATGAAACATTCAGGAGAAACTGCATTAGATGAAGAACCACCATTACCTGATAGATACAAGACTACTGGCAAGTCCTTCCACACATACATATTTAACTCAGAAAAATGATCGGCTGTGAAAAAAAAAAATGAATGAAGTAGAAGATGGTCCTATACTTCCCTTTGACAACCCTGTATTTATGTTGGAAAGTCTTACACACACAAAAATAGAGACTACTATAAGACTATCTACAATCAAACACTCTAGTAGTTCAGGGAAATGGAAAGACTGTCATAAACTGGGAGAAATGGAAACAGTTGATGAAAATGTGGGTCTTCACATGGTTTTGAAATACAGTTTTGGGTACTAAGACCTTGCATACCATGCATAGCTCTTGTCACAGTGGACTGCCTACAAGTGACATTAAAGCTAGACTTCCATCGTCCCAGGTAATCATATTTTTCCATATCCTCTGGATATCTGAGGCTACAAGGAAGTTTGAGAGACAACAAGTTAAGCAAGAAAGAATGATGCAAGTAGTTGCCTAGGAAGAGGTATGATAGGGATAAAGGAATATTAATTTCATCTCTGCCATAATCTCATGGTGAATTTTTTGGGAGGCATTTAAAGCAGTCTCTGCCTCAATTTCTTAAGGATAATGACTGTGTTAATGCCAATGATTTTTAGAGGATAGATGGGTGGAGAGCAAAATGGTTCATAGTACAGGGGTAGATATCAAAACCTCTGACAGAAACTTTCTAACTATTCCTACAGGAGAGTGTCCTAAATGACATTGTAAAGAACCTTTAAGTCACCAACCCCATCCTCTAGCCCCTTCTTTGCCCAACACATAGCTCTAGATGAGGATTACTTATTGTAAATATATACAGATGGGGATGGGGGTGGGGTGCAGAGTTCAGACGTGTATTCTCTATTTCTCATTTCTCTTGCTCAGTTAAAAATTGTTTATTTGAATAATCCTGTATTCTATCCTCAAGAATTTTTTTAGGCTCACAGCTAAATTCCAATGCACTTTTCTTTCTTTCTTTTTTCTAAGATTTTATTTGTTTGAGAGAGAGTGTGTGTGAGAGAGAGAGAGAGAGAGAGAGCGCACAAGTGGGGGGGAGGGGCAGAGGAAGAGGGAGAAGCAGGCTCCATGCTGAGCAGGGATCCCGCTGAGGGCTCAATACCAGGACCCTGAGATCATGACCTGAGCTGAAAGCAGACACTTAACAGACTGAGCCACCCAGGTGCCCCTCCAATGCACTTTTCAATGGACTATCAGAATACTTTCCTGTTTGATCCAAAAACTAATCGTGATAATGTTTTATGATCTGAGCTCAAGGCAGATAATTAACATCTACATGATCTCTTGCTGTATGAATTTGGAAATCATATCTTTAAGCATACCTTTTAAAGATGGTTCCATCCTTGACTACAGTAAATTTAAAATTGACATTGAATTATTGAAGATTTTTTTAAATTAAAATCTATTTCCTGGTATTTTTCCAGTATTTTCTGGTTAAACTGATTCTCCGATCCATAAGTTGAATAACTGGACTAGGTAAAAACATACCTACATGCCTTACTTAGCTTTTTTCTGTTGAAGGGGTCAAGGTGAATCCTGTTCTCATGGAAGCAGAAAATAAATTCCTTCAGCCTCTAAAAGGCAATACAGATATAGGCATAATCACTGGAAACCTTTCAGTTGGAAGTGATAAAAACCATACTCAAAATAGCATAAGTAAAAAAATAAGAGGAACAATATTTGAGAGTCTTTGAAGACCATGTCATTAAACATCCAAGGATACATTTCCTCAAGTATGGCTGGGATTCAAGGTCTTAACAGAATTCCATCAGTAAATCACCTCTTTATCCAATGGCTCTCTTCACATGGCTGGATGATGGCCAGCAACCAAGTATTGACATGTGGCCACAGAGTGCCTTTCTTAGCTCGGAACAGACCTTCTGATTAGCTAGGCCGGGGTCATGTGCCCATCATGTGGCTTGGTAGACAAGGGTTCATTTTCATTCCCAACTGAATCATGTGGAATGTTTTTCAGATGAAGTTTTCATATGAAGTTTTTCAGATGTTCTTCCTTCCAAAAGGAAGAAGAAAAGATAGGGTAAAACAATGTACCTCTACCACCATATGGGCAAATTCCCAAATATGCTAGGATTTCAGCACTCTCACTGTTAGGCTTTGTGGCAGCCCCTTCTTTTCCTAAAAACTGCACAGAGAATACCTTTTTTTCCCTTCATTTATTTTATTTTTTAAATTTTATTTTTGTTTTTCAATACCTTGAGAGAAAGAGGGATAAATAGTGTTGTGAAAGATCCATTTGTTTAGGGGCTGATTGTATTCCAATTTCAAAGACAACAGAAGCTCCATATGAAAACTGCAACATTTTCTAGGATTTCTGAAAAAAATATAGCTAACATTAATTGAGACTTTATTATGTGTACATGAAGTGTAAGGAACTACTCTCTGTGATTTAGATATATTACCTCATTTACAACTCACAACCATCCTATGATGTGGGAGTTGTTCTCATTCTGTAGAGAAAAAAATTGAGTCACTGACAAATTAAGTAACTAACCCAAGTCACACAACAAAGTTGGGATTTGAACCACTCTTAACTACATTGCTTAAGTTATGTAATCCAACAGTTTCCGTAGATTTATGGTTTTCCTTTTTTTTTTCTTTCTTCAGAAGCTGGAGTTTTTTGTTTCTGGAAAATGAGAATTAATTAAACAGAATAAGCCATACCTATGACAAAGACTTCCTCTTTTTTCTTAGGGCCTAAACTATATATTCTAGAAAACATTTATATAAAAAAAGAAGAAAGTATAGACATTTCATTCTCAAGCTTTCAGCAGACTTTTCCTAAGTAAATTGACAAAACAAAACAGAACACATTATGGTTTAAACTACTTATTGGTCAAACTCTAAAAATAAAGTCAATGAATATAGCTTTATATCATTTTTAATATCTCTCTGATTATTAAAAAGGTTCTGAGAATGAATTTTCCATTCAGAGTTTTGAAGTTGTAAACACGTGGTTTTCTTCTTGTCCCTCAATTCCTAAATGAATCCACATGGATAGAGAAATGACTTCATATGCCTAGTGAGAAATACCAAGTCATTTGCTCTCTCTGCAGTATGGTAATAGAGTCCATCTGAATTAGCTTGGCATAAAAGGCATTGGAGAGTATTGGTTAGGACTTGTTTGGTTGCAAGTAACATAAACTTAAGCCAAAAGGGGAAAAGATCATAGTATTTCTCAGGAGCATGAAATTAAGATTTAAAACTGAGCCTCAGGAACAACTGAAACCAAGGGCTAAGTACTATTAGGATATTTATTCTGTGTTTCAGCTTTTTATCTGTTTATTGCTGAGAAATATTTTCTGCTATTTGCACAACAGAAGAAAACACTACCAATACCCAAATTTATACCTTCCTCTCAGACATACCTATATTCTTAATCCTGATTCCAAATTCCCAGAGAGACTAAGAAGTTAATCTTGGAGCAGTTGCTTATTGCTCGTCTAAGTAGTTGTCACTAGGAAGAGGATTAGAGTTGACTGAGGTTTGGTCAGTTACCCACTCTTGAAGCAAACACAATAGCACATGTGGATGGGGGGAATGGCAGTTTTCAGAATAAGAGGATTCTAGCAAGTCAAAACAAAAGGTATCTACAGCCCTGATCCTGGCATTTAAAGTTTTTATCTGATTTCTACTTATTCGGCTGAAAGGGACTTGAGAATTATTTTCCAATTTATAAAGGTGGTACATTTTCTGCAGATTCCAAAGGGCAAGAAAAACCAAATGCTTAACTCCAGTAACTCATATATTGGCTGTGTAAATGATCTCAATAAACTTTTCAGAGCAATACAGAGATGATGGCATACATAGAAAACACCAGAAAATGACTTGATCTGTATTTATTCTCATTCAAAGCACACCAGGTGCTAGGAAGGAGAAAATGTAATTAATGCAATTTTTGCCTTTTTTTTCTTTTTTTAACCACAAGGAGAAAACAATATACATCTAAGAACCAAACATAAGGGAAAGAGCTAGAGGAAAGACAGGAAGGAGGACATTGAGGAGACAGGGGTGGGGTGGCTTCTATTGACTGAGGACACTGATTATAATGAGACTATTTAAAACATTATGATAGGGGGCTCCTGGGTGGCTCAGTCTGTGAAGCATCTGCCTTCGGCTCAGGTCATGATCTCAGTGTCCTGGGATCGAGCCCCGCATCAGGCTCCCTGCTCAGCAGGGAGTCTGCTTAAAGATTCTCTTGCCCCTTCCCTCTGTGCCTCTCCCTGCTCCTGCTCTCTCTTTCTCTCTCTCTAACAAATGAATAAAATCTTAAAAAAAAAAAAATCCTGATTATGATTAAGGTTCTTCCACTGATGGAACACAGGCTTGAAATAGAAATAAAGTTATAGTATACACAGGGCCAAAAATTCCATTTCTTGAACACTATGTATGCGAAAATTTGTAGTCATTACTTGCTTAACAGTAAAATTGAGAAAAAGATGCGTATTAACTATTTTTCACTTATTTTCCCCCAGTGAAGTGTTTTCTAACCCATAGGTTGAAAACAGTTTTTTTTTTTTTTTAAATGATCCCCGACCCTTTTATGTGTGTGTGTGTTTTAATATTTTCTCCCTCTGCCTGGAAGCTTGGGGAATCAAGCTTACTGACATTTTAATTATTTGGCTACCTATTCAAATGGGATGACTGCATTTACTAGAAATTTTTATTTGTTCTTTTGGGATTCAGTCCTACTTGATGTTTAATTTATAAATCTTTCTTCTTTTGTCTACTCATTTCCTCACTTCCTCCAACTTTCTAGTTTTTAAACAACATCATCATATTGGGACCTCCTTGTTATTTCTCAGTTTGCCAGTGATAAAAAAAAAATCTTTTAAATATACTTGCATAGAGGCCACATGTGTACCATATATAGGCCTTAATGTAAATCATGAGCAGAGGGCCTCCAGCATCCTAGGAGTAAAATCTTGAACTTGGTATGCTATAGTAGTTAGTCTTTGATCCAAGGAAACCCACAATTGAATTAGCAGAGATGATTTCTTTTTTGCTTTCTTCCCTTTTTCATGCCTTTGGTAGATCTGTAGCTCAGAAAACTATATCCCCAGAGAAATAGGAGGAATCATTCTATTTGCAATGTCTGCAGCTTCTCTGACCCCAGTGACTATAAGTAAGGGAAAGTGACAAAGCTAGACCATTTGAGAGAATTAAACTTGTCCCAGCCCTGTGGTAATAGTCTCATTATTCCAGAGTGGGAAGCAGAACAAAGTGAGCATTATAGCCAAGTGATGAATCAGATTATGCCGAGTCCCTCTCTACCACATAACCTTTAAGATGTGCATTTTGCTTATTTGTGTGCTAGCTCTACATGGACTGGCAGGGCAGTGTCGTATGGAAGACGTTTATTTAGGAGGAAAAAAAAAAAGCCCTCCCAGCTTGAGACTTCTGGTCTAAGTCAGGAGTTGACCTCCACTCTCTGCAGTATCAGGCTTCCAACAAAAAGGGGCCAAGAAGCTATAAGCTTAGGTGCCTAAGCATGTTGAGTTATAAATAAGAGTTCTTTAAGTACCCTGTAAACTCCATATGAATACCTAGTCTTCTCCTGAGTATCCCCCACCATGTTAATGTTATGTCTATATTTTTCTTCACCTTGTGTCCAAAGGATTTATAGTGATACATGAAATATTTTAAGTTAATATAAATTAGAAGTTGGTAAAAAAAGAGAAAAAAATTATTGGTATATTCAATGAAGTCAGGAATGAGGCTAACTCAGAAATGCATATTACATGATCTTATAGAGACATGCAACATTTATCTAGCTTTATAACAGGACAAGGAGAAAATCTGATGGGTTAGTTATATCTGATTTGTCATGGTGTTCATCTGCTCGTAATTATTTAGAAGAAATGGAAGGAAAATCATCAGAAGGATCCTCATGGTAAAAAAAATCCTTAGCCCTTGGCACTGTGGCTAGATAAATAGTAGGTACTTGACACAGTCTCTCTGGTTAATAGGATAATTGAATCTATAACTACTAGCTTAAATTATTATTTTGGATTGCCTATGTTTTGAAGAAATCAGAAACAAAAGTCAAAATGTCTTTAAAAAAAAATCTTAATCATTTACTTCTAGCAAGTTCAGCAGAGACAGATATATGGCATAGAAGTTTGTTGACACTAAAATGTGGAGGAGAACCCTTTGTCTTAGGAAGCTTCCTACACCACATGTTGGAATTAGCTCATACAGAAATTTATGAAGGCCTTTATTACCAGAGGGTGAAACTGGTCGTATCTGAACTTAAAATCTGGGTAGAACAATGTGGGAAAACTTGAATAGTTGGGAACATGCCTTTTAACTTTCATCATTTGATACATGACTCATTTCTTTAGACTATGACATGGGCTTACCATGTGAGTCTGCCCTGGAATGTTTCACCATCCCACTAGGGAACTCATTTTAGACAGCATTAAAAATTTGCATTTCAACAGTTTTAGAAAATTTGATGCAAATATTTATATTTTTGAAATATGCAAATATGAATAGACATAGAATTCATTGAACTACCCAACTTGTCAGTTAAACTGACCTGGTGGTATCTATTTAATTGGCCTCGAATACAGTCATAGAACAATGAGCAAAAGACTCTTGACCCCTCCAGGAGATAGAGCTTACTCCTCTCCCACCTCATGTGAGGATAGTCTAGACTTAGTGATTCACTTTCAAAGAAGAGAGCATGGAAAGGAAAAAAAAAAAAAAAGTGGGGAAATCTGGCAAACACTGGCTTAACCAAGTGATGCAGGTAAACACCCCCAGTGATGTCATGTGACTATCATCTACCCCTGATGTGATGTGATGAGAAGGGCATATCACCTGTGATATTCTTCCACAAACTGTATAACCCCAGCCTAACCATGAGGTAGCATCAGATAAACCCAGAATGAGGGCAATCTGCCAGATACCTGGCCAGTACTCTGCAAGAAAACCAAGAAGGGAATGAGGAGATATCAGGACTAAATGGAATATAGTATCCTGTATTGGATTTTGAAGCAGAAAGAGGATGTTAATGGAAAAGCTGAAATCCAAATAATGTCTGAAGTTTAGTTAATAATAATATATCAGTGTCTGGGGTCCCTGGTGGCTCAGTCAGTTAAACTTCTGCCTTCAGCTCAGGTCATGATCCTGGGATCAGGGTCCTGGGATCGAGTCCCGCATCAGGCTCCCTGCTCAGCAGGGAGCCTGCTTCTCCCTCTCCCCCTCCCCCCCCACTTGTGGGCACACACTCTCTCTAAGTAGGTAAATAAAATATTCTAAAAAAATAATACATCACTGTCAGTTTCTTAATTTGACAAATGTATCCTGAGACATAAAATGGCAACGCTGGGTGAGTGGTATACAGGAACTCTGTATTGTTTTTGAACATTCCTTAACTGAAAAACTAATTAAAAATTGAAAGCCTGGGGGGCCTGGGTGGCTCATTTGGTTAAGCATCTGCCTTCGGCTCAGGTCATGATCCCAGGGTCCTGGGATCGAGCCCCGCATCGGGCTCCTTCCTCAGTGGGGAGCCTGTTCTCCCTCTCCCTCTGCTGCTCCCCCTGCTTGTGCTCTCACTCTCTCTCTGTCAAATAAATAAATAAAATATTTTTAAAAATTAAAATTAAAATTAAAAGCTTATTTAAAGAAAGAGTCTCAAGATATCTATTATTAAATAGTTTTGTGATCTATTCACTTTGGATAAGGAATGAATCTTTAAATTTAAGAGGGAAAATCAGTGGCAAGAGGAAGAGAATTGTCTAATTAAGCATAAATTAGCTAAGAAAATAAACGAGGCATACATGCCATAGCAAAAAAAAAAAAAAATCTTTGGAACACAAATGTGAAAAATGATTTGCTGTAATTCTGCATAAAGATGAAACTCTCCATACTCTTTTATAATTCCTCAGAGACATGTATTCTCCTTATATTTCCTCCCTTGTAACATGACCTTCTTCCTAATATTAACCACATATACTTATCCCCATTATACATAGTCCCCTGAGCCTTTCTTTAGCAAGTTCAAAGGGGATTTTTTTTTCACACCCAAATTATTCTGAGGTATTTTCCTTCTTTCTTCTTCTGGCATGTTTATCTTGTTTTAATCACCTTGCCTCTACCATGAAAAACAACAAATGGTATCTGAGGTTCTGCTCTGTCAAGCTAGTGAGCAGTGCAGGGAAGCTGGTGACCAGCTGCTTTCCATTCCTGCCATGGAAAGGAGAGCAGAGACCAGTGCCCAACTGACGGAACAGCATGCACAGTTTCTATGAAATCCTCTTTCAATGACCTTTTGCTGTCAGAGCAGGTACCAGAACAAAATGGATTCTACCACATTTTCTAAGTGCTGTCATGCATTTGAAACAAAATTGACGCACATGGACCGGATCTATTCATCCAAGCTGACATAATAAAAGAATGAATGATTAAAAGGGGGAGATATTCATGCTACAGTTTTCTACAAGAACATAGATGCAGGACACTTATTTATAATAAACTAATGCAAAACACTTCTGTAGAAAATAGAGATGTTTAAAAATGGGAAGAAAGTACATTCAAGAACTTTCTTTCTTCTGTAGCATATTCAAGCACTAAAATGTATACAGCACTATGTTAGTTTGCTGGGGGGAAAAGGGGGTACAAGCTTCATAAACCTAATGGGAGAAATGACCTGAATCTCTTGAGATATGAGATAAATGTTAATTTCTGTAATGACAAATGTGATATTATTTTATAAAAACCATGTTGACCTCAGGGGCACTACTAAGAACTTGCGTCTCTCCCTTTTTTTTTTTTTTTTTTTAAGATTTTATTTATCTATTTGAGAGAGAGAATGAGACAGAGAGAAAGAGCATGAGATGGAGGATCAGAGGGAGAAGCAGACTCCCCACCGAGCAGGGAGCCCGATGCGGGACTCGATTCAGGGACTCCAGGATCATGACCTGAGCCGAAGGCAGTCGCTTAACCAACTGAGCCACCCAGGCGCCCCCTTGCGTCTCTTTTTAAAAAAGTTTTTGTTTTGGGGCCCCTGGGTGGCTCAGTCGTTAAGTGTCTGCCTTTGGCTTGGGTCGTGGTCCCGGAGTCCTGGGATGGAGCCCCACATCGGGCTCCCTGCTCGACGGGAAGCCTGCTTCTCGCTCTCCCACTCCCCCTGCTTGTGTTCCTTCTCTCACTGTGTCTCTCTCTATCAAGTAAATAAAATCTTTAAAAATAAATAAATAAATAAATAAAAAATAAATAAAAAAGTTTTTGTTTTGTTTTGTTTTTTACAATATTTAATAGTTTGAATTTATAGTGGGAAGTTGTCATCTACTAATTTCCTGCAGGGGGCAGAATTATCCTGGAAGAAATAGATGGTATAAAATATGAAGAAACAAGAAACAAAACAGAAAAGTAAAAGTTTGTATCCTTTGGACTTTTTCCAAGTTGAAAAACACATTACCAATTTTTAACAAAACATTCTTCATGAAATATTTAGCCAGTGATAACCTAGCATTTATCACCAAAGGCCGTTTCTTCTAGCTGCTCAGTAGAAAGATTGGTTTTGTACAATGCCCTATATCAATTTCTTACTATTCCTATAACTCAAGGAGAATGGTTGAAGCTCTAAAAGAGAGAGAAGAGAAAATAGTTGAGCATTTTCACAAGAAGGTGATCCAAAGCCTCATAAGCTTGTATGTTTGCCTCCTCATGCTGACTCAAGATCCACTTTGTTGGAAATTCTTTTCTTTCTAACTAAGGCTTCACTGAATCGAATAAGAAACAGTGGAAAGTTGTAGCTAGTGGTGTGCTAATGAATGTTTAACAACCAATTTTCTAGAGGGAAAACACAGTGTATCTGTGTGTATGTACATCAGCGTATTATAAATTTTACTGATATAAAGAATGTGAATGTTTTTGTTTATTTTTTTTCCAACTCCTGTAATTATAGCTAACCCATAGTTGCCATTGACAAATACCTGTGGTCCAGTTGGAAATGTTTGTTGATACTTTTCTTTACTCTTCTTTACTCTTTAAGATAAAAGAGAAACAATGAAGACCAATGTCAGAATTTCAATCCTTCATCAATAATGTGAGCAACATCTTTACTGAATCAGATTAATAATGCCTTTTCTCCTTTATCAAGATGAGTTGACTGTATTGATAAAGGTCAATTTCTGGGCTCTTTATTCTATTCCATTGATCTCTTTGACTATTCTTTCCCCAGTATCATACTGTCCTGATTACTATAGCTTTATAGTAAGTCTTGAAGTCAGGTAGTATTGAGGCATACTAGATTATTTCCTCATTTTTTTGTTACACGATGTTACAGACATGACACACTTTTTAGTGTAATCTGCATTATCACCATTTTCTCCATCACTTTCTTAAATACAGAGGCTATAAAGAAAACAATAAATTAAGCCCTGATTTGTAGCATTTGCCTATTTCTGTAAGTAGTTTCTCCGTGGCCCATTACAAATTACTAATGTAATGCTAATGAACAGAAAGTTTGGAAGTGATGTTCAGTAGTTTATGATTATACATTATTGCCACCATAGAGACACAATTGAGCAAATAACCTAAAGAACACAGATAATGACAAAATATATATGATAACTAGGAAGTGCTGAATATTAAATATTTATTACCTTTGTTTTTAATATAGTTTAATTATTAATGTATTTAATTGTAAATTTATATAATTTCATTTTTAATAATGCTTCTGTTTAACAGCCATCTTGCAAGCTGACCAGTAATGGAAGGATCCACTCTTGCAAGCTGTTATGAGCCAGTTCAGCACACTGCTGGTGTGGCAGGAAGTTTTGTGAACTTTTTAGGCAAAGGTTTAACACAAAAGGAAATACAATCAAAGCAATCCAAGATAGACCACATTCTGGGTGATACAACATACCTCAACAAATTTAAAAGAATAGAAATCATAGTGTTTGCTCTCAGAGCACAGTGAAATTAAACTAGAAATCAGTAAAAAAAGATAACTGGGAAACCCCAAAATATGTGGAGATTAAACAACACACAATTAAATAGCACTAGTCAAGAAATCTCAACAGAAATGTAAAACATTTTGAAGCAAATGAAAATGAAAGAACAACTTATAAAAATGTGTGGGATGCAGAGAAGGCAGTACTTACAGGGAAATTTATAGAATTAAATGCATATATTAGAAAAAAGAAAGATCTCAAATCACTAATCTAAGTTCCACTTTAGGAAACTAGAAAAAAAATGCATATTACATTCAAAGTAAGCACAAGAAAAGAAATAATTGGGGCAGAAATCAATGGAATTGAAAACATGAAATCAGTAGAGAAAATCAATAAAAAAACAAAATCTGATTCTTAGAAAAAATCAGTAAAATCTATAAGCCAAGCTAACTAAGAATAAAAGAGAGAACACAAATTACTAATATCAAATAATAAAAAGGGGACCTCACTATAAGTCCCACAGAAATTAAACGGATAATAAAGGGCTACCATGAACAACTTCATAAAGTACTACAAATTTGATGACCTAGATAAAGCAGACTAATTCCTTGAAAAACACTATCTGCTAAAATTCATACAAGAAGAAATAGATGTTCTGAATAGGTCTATATCTATTAAATAAATTGAATCAAGAATTAATAAGTTTTCAAAACAGAAATCACCAAGCCCAGATGGGCTCACTGGTGAATTCTACCAAACATTTAAGGACAAAAGTTTACCAATTTTCTATAGTCTCTTTTAGAGGATAGATGCAAAGGGAATACTTCCTAACTCATTCTATGAGGTCAGCCTTACCCTAACACCAAAATCAGACAGAGGCATCACAAGAAAAGAAAATCACAGGTCAATATCTCTCATGAACATAATGCAAAAATCCTCAACAAAATATTTGCAAATTGAATCCAAAAAATATAAAAAGAATTTTATACCGTGACCAAGTGGGATTTATCCTAGATATGCAAGTCTGGTTCAACATTTGAAAACCAGTTAATGTAATCCATCACATCAACAGACTAAATAAGAAAAATCACACGATCATATCAATAGATGCAAAAAGGGCAGTTGACAAAATCCAGCACCCGAAAATTTTCAGGAACCTAGGATTGGAAGGGAACTTTCTCAACTTGATAAAAGATACCTTTTTTTAAAAAAAAAAGCCTTATAGCTAACATCATACTACATGGGGGAAGCCTCTGAAACTTTACCACTAAGATCTGATAAAAGGCAAAAATGTCCCCTCTTTCCACTGGTTTTTAACATTGTAATGAAAGTTTCTGCTGATGCAGTAAGGCAAGAAAACAAAGTAAAAGGTACATAGATTTGAAGGAAGACATAAAACTGTCTTTGTTTGCAGATGGTGATAGTCTATGTAGAAAATCCAAGAGTATCAACAAAAAAACTTCTGAAACTAATAAGTGATTATAGAAAAGTTGCAGGACATAAGGTGAATATACAAAAACTAATTGCTTTTCTACATACCAACAATGAACAAGTAGAATTTGAAATTAAAAACACAACATTATTTATATTAGCACCCCAAAGTATTAAATACTTAAGTATAAATCTAACAAAATATGTGTAAGATCTATATAAGGAAACCTACAAAACTCCGATGAGCAAAATCAAAGAACTAAATAAATAGAGATTTTTCCATGTTCAAGGATAGGAAGACTCAGTATTGTCAAGATATCAGCTTTCTCATTTTGATCTATAAATTCCAGTCAATCTCAATCAAAATCCCAGAAATTTTTTATGGATATCAACAAGCTGATTCTAAAGTTTATTTGAAGAGGCAAAATACCCAGTAGAGCTGACACACTATTAAAGGAAAAGAACAAAGTTAAAGGACTAACACTACCTGACTTCAGGACAGCATGATGTTGGAGAAAGAATAGTCAAAGAGATCAATGGACTAGAGTAAAGAGCCCAGAAATAGACCTTCATCAATATTGTCAACTCATCTTTGACAAAGGAGAAAAGGTAATACAATGGAGCCAAGGTAATTTTTCAACAAATGGTCCTAGAACCAGACATCCACATGCAAAAAAAAAAAAAAAAAAAAAGACAGACACAAACCTTACACACTTGACAAAATTTAATTCAAATGGGTTGTATACCTAAATGTAAAATGCAAAACTATAAAATTCCTAGAAGATAACATAGGAGAAAATCTAGATGATGATTTATGGTGATGATTTATTAGATACAACACCAAAGACACATGATCCATGAAGAAACAATTAATAAGCTGGGTTTCATTAAAACTAAAAACTCTCTAAAAGACAATGTAAAGAAAATGAAAGAACAGACCACAAACTGGGAGAAAATATTTGCAAAAGACACATTTGGTAAAGGACAGTTAACCAGAATATACAAAGAACTTATAAAATTCAACAGTAAGAAAACAAATAATGTGATTTAAAAAAATGATCCAAAGACCTTAAGAGCTACCACACTAAAGAAGACATACAGTTGGTAAATAAGCATATGAGAAGATGCTCCAGATCATATGTCATCAGGGAAATGCAAATTAAAGCAACAATGAGATGCCACTGCACACCTATTAGGATGGCCAAAATCTGGAATGCTGACAACACCAAATGCTGGTGAGGATGTGGAGCAACAGGAATTCTCATATGCTGCTATTGGGAATGCAAAAATGTACAGCTATTGTGGAAGACAATTTGATGGTTTCTTATAAAACTAAACATACTCTTACAATAGAACAGGCAATGGCACTTCTTGATGTTTACCCGAACAGTTGAAAAAGCTATGTCCACACAAACATCTGCTCATGGATGTTATGGCAACTTTATTCCTAATTGCCAAAACTTGGAAGCAGCCAAGATATTCTTCAGCAGGTGAAGAGATAAATAACTTATGGTACATTATTATGTATTATTCAGTGTTAAAAAAAATGAACTATTCCTTCTTGGAAAACAAGGAGGAAACTTGAATGCATATTTCTAAGTGAAAGAACCCAATCTGAAAAGGCTATATATTGTATAATTCCAACTATATGTAATTCTGGGAAAGGCAAAACTGTGGAGACAGGAAAAAGACTAGTGGTTACTGGGTGAGGGCTGGTGTGCAGGGATGATTAGGTGGAGCAGAGGGAATTTTTAGGGTCATGAAATTACTCTGTGTGATGTTGTAATGATGGATATATGTCATTATATATTTGTCCAAACCTGTAGAAGATACAATATCAAGCATGAGCTCTAAGGTAAACTACTGACTCTGGGTAATTAGGATGTGTTATGTAGGTTCATTCTTACAACAAATATACTGTTCTGCTAAGTGATGTTGATAATGGGGGAGGCCATGCATGAGTGGGAGCAGGGTGTATATAGGAAATTCCTGCACCTTCTTCACAATTTTGTTGTGAACCTAAAACTGACTTTCCCTTCCCAAAATAAAGTCTTTAAAAAATTTAGTGCCAAAGACATGAAAATAGAAATGAAGTTAAACTTTTCTCCTGTTTCTTCCATTAGTACTAATAGTTATAAAAGCATTGAAAGAAATTGAATTCATTGATAAGTCAATATATAAATTTTCTGAACCCATCAAATCATACCTAGTACTTTTGTGTTTCTCCCCAATATAACATAATACATATATATTCTTGTGTTTCTCCAAAATGAAGTGATTTATAGGTAAAATAGGACCCTAGGAAATTTTACATTAGCATTTTCCAAAATTTTTCTTTCAACTTTCATGATGCCTTAAACATTTCAGAAATTTTCTCTAGCTGGGTCATGAAGATCATCCGAGCCTGTCTGAGCTTTGTTTCCTGGCTGGCTCCCTGCATAGTTACGTCATGGCTGAAGCATATGATGATGTCAGTCTCCTCATCACAAGAGAATGTTCCTGAACAAGATTCCTGAGATTCATTCTGATGGGAGATATGTAGGCCACATGCTCACCTTGAAGTTAAGGGTGAAGTTATCTTCTGATGAAACATACAGACTCTATTGAGGAGAGGTCTCAGTAGGTATCCAGAATGAAATTCTGAAAACTCTTAGAAAAAGCAGAGCAAAAAACAAAGGTCAGATAAGAACCAACAAATGGGGGCGCCTGGGTGGCTCAGCCGTTAAGCATCTGCCTTTGGCTCAGGTCATGATCCCAGGTCCTGGGATCAAGCCCCGCATCGGGCTCCCTGCTCCACGGGAAGCCTGCTTCTCCCTCTCCCACTCCCCCTGCTTGTGTTCCCTCTCTCACTGTGTCTCTCTCTGTCAAATAAATAAATTAAATCTTTAAAAAAAAAAAAAAGAACCAACAAATGCCTATCATGTCCCCTATGCCAAAGTAATTAGGGGATCTCAATTTAAAAAAAAAAAAAATCAAGTTTAAATTTCTCTGTTTTCGAATTGTGCCACAATTTTGTCCCACCCTAACTCCCCCACTTTATTTCTTAACCAATCTCTTTCTATTCTGGACAGGCTAGTCTCATCACCAAGGAATAGAAATGTTTAAACCTGGTTTTGTACTTCATGGTGTTCTCTACATGTGGAAGATCTTTTCCTTTTTCATTTCTCCCAACTGTGTTTATCCAGGAAGGCCCAATTCAAAACCTATATTCTGTTTTTCTTCTCACCATGAACAATGACAGTTCAATTCAATGAAACATTTGTGTGCTAAATAGCTGACAGGTGTGACAGAGGAAGTTTTTTGGGAGCATATTGAGTTTGAAGCACTGGTGGAAAATCTACACATAGATATTAATTAAGAAGCTACAAAACTAAAGATCTAGAGTTATTTAAAGAGTCAGTAAGAGATGTAGACTTAATTATATAGAAATTAGAATAAAAAAAGTTGCCTAACATAAAACTATAGAGAAAGAAAAGAGGACAAAATACAGGTACAAGAAATGAGATGCAGCAAAGAGTGGTGCCTGAGCCCTGTCAGGTGGAGATGGAGGACAGGAACAAGAATGAGAACAAGGTAGAGAAAATTTCTAAAATTGCTAAGGTATTACATAAATCAAAAGAGGAAACCATCAATTAAAAAGGAGCATATACAAAAGTGTCGGCTGTAGTTGAATCAAGGATGATGTGAGCTTTGACTCACTAGTTCTTACCATTGTCTGATTAAAGTCTTTCTCCTAGTTCTAATTTTGATAATACAGAATGGATTTGTCACTGATAAAACTGGCTTATGTCTGCCCCCAATCCCATTAGCCTTGGCCAGAATAAGGCAGACCGTTTGCCATAAATAGAGTTATCTCTTCTCCTCCACATGGCCTATGTCAAAAATGGGAGCATGGAGGAGGCATGTCAACCCAAACTGAGTCTTCTTTAGCAATTAATATTATCCTCCAAACACTCCAGTCTACATCCCTTTTGTCACATACCCATCATTGAAAGAACAAAGAATGCCCTTAGTTGGATTTCAATTTAAGTTCAATTGAAATGGCTCTTTCCTTCAATATTTGGTATAATTTGGCATCTCCTATGATTTTCACTGGTGAGGCACATTAATTTCTTAATCACCTCTATATCACTTCAAACCAAGTAAAAACATTACTTAGATTAAAAAAAACATATCTGACCTTAAACCAAATG
Source organism: Mirounga leonina (assembly GCF_011800145.1). Taxonomy (NCBI): domain Eukaryota; kingdom Metazoa; phylum Chordata; class Mammalia; order Carnivora; family Phocidae; genus Mirounga; species Mirounga leonina. The sequence goes on along the minus strand of NW_023270380.1, from coordinate 14,038,796 downwards.
ATTTCCCCCCAGCTCTGCATAAAAGAAGGAGAAAGAGAAAAACATCCAGGCATTAACAAGATTTTTCCCTCCCTATTCTGTGAGTCCCAAAGCTTGATGCCATAAAATAGGCACTTTCTCATCCACAGACAGGATGTTATATGACCTAATTAGAGGAATCTATATCTCACTGATTTAAAATCTGTTTCCCAGGGGCACCTGGGTGGCTCAGTCGGTTAAGTGTCTGCCTTTGGCTCAGGTCATGATCTCAGGGTCCTGGGATTGAGCCCCACATCGGGCTCCCTGCTCAGCGGGGAGTCTGCTTCTCCCTCTGCCCCTCCCCACTGCTCATGTGTATGCTCACGTGCTCTCTCTCTCTCAAATAAATAAAACTAAAAAAATAAGATAAAATCTATTTCCCAAAGTATCTTTCTCCCAGCATAAGGCTACCAAGTACATTTTAAGGGTATTGAAATTATGTCTACTCAATACCTGATTTACCAGGGATACTTATATCTTAAGTGACAATTTTCCTAAATGTACTTAAGGAACAAAAAGGCATTCATATTTTCACATCAGGGATGCCAATGCTGATGGTAGGAGAAAGATGTGGACAACAAAATGGGGCATAAGGGAGCTTTTTTGGCTGATGAGAATATTCTGTCTTGATTGGTGGTGACAGTTACAGGACTATATAAATTTGTCAATATTCACAAAAGTGTACATTCAAAAAAGTGGATTTTACTACTAGTAAATTATACCTCAATAAACAGAGAGAAAGAGAGAGAATATGAAGATTAAAATAAAATGAAATAAAAGGTAAAAGTTTATTCATTTAGAAAATTATTTCCCAGGTGCCTGGGTGGCTCAGTTGGTTAGGCGACTGCCTTCGGCTCAGGTCATGATCCTGGAGTCCCTGGATCGAGTCCCACATCGGGCTCCCTGCTCAGCGGGGAATCTGCTTCTCCCTCTGACCCTCTCCCCTCTCATGTGCTCTCTCTCATTCTCTCTCTCTCAAATAAATAAATAAAATCTTAAAAAAAAAAAAAAAATTATTTCCTGAAACTCTTAGTAAAGAAAAAGGAGGGATTTAAAACTTGCCCAAATCACTTACTCTGAAGAATTTCTGAATTACATAATTTTCATATGCTGAAAAGTTAGTAAATATATACATCCTTACAGACTTGAAAATGCAGTGAAATCAGGATATGTAAAATACAGAGACATAACTTTAAAAACTAAGGGACATAGTAACTCTTCAATCCTCAAAATTTGGATTTGACTTTTTTTCAATCTTTTCATTTAATTCAAATAGGTTTGGTTGTTTTTTTTTTTAAGATTTTATTTACTTATGAGAGAGAGAGAGAGAGATAGTATGAGCTAGTGGGGTAAGGGGCAGAGGGAGAGGCAGACTCCCCGCTGAGCAAGGAGCCTGACTCTGGACTTGATCCCAGGACCCTGAGATCGTGACCTTAACTGACTGAGCCACCCAGGCACCCCCAAATAGGTTTTTTTAAATAGTATTCTCATTTTAAGGTACTTTAAAATAACTTACAATAAGATTCTTTGAAATGTTGTATAATATTTCAGATAATCCAAAATGTAAAAATTAATGAAACTATTTAATTCCATTCATCAAATATGAATAGCACCTACTAAACATGTAAGACAGTGTTGTTTTAACAATGACTAGGAAGGTGAACAAGCTGATTACTGAGTTAATGGAAGAAATAAATACACATAAGACAGAGGCTTTAAGCAAGGCTGAATCCACACACAACAAAGAGGGATGTTGGGGCTGCTGGAAAGCTGAGCTGAAAAAGCCTACATTCCCCCAAGGCAGGAGCAGTATGAGTACAGCCTGTTGGGAAGTTTGGAAATCAGAATAGTAGACTGAGGAGGAAGCCAAGCTGAGAGAATTTGTTTGGAATACAAGCTCGTGCGCTGGAGTATCAAAGTCCTCGAGAGAACCATTGCAAGCAACAAGAGTGGTATCCAGGGAAGAGGTTCATCTCGTCCAGGAGCTGGGTTACTTCTTTCTCAGAGACAAAGTACAAACAACTAAAACTAAAACGTAATAATGTGCAAGAAGGTAGGTGCTGCCATGTGATATCACAGGACGGCAGCTGTGCTTCTGGGGAGCTCAGAGTTGGAGTGATTACTTGAGCAACACCAAACACTGAGTTGATGGTCACACCCCAGCCCTGTGTATAAATCAAAATGAAAATACTATTAAAGTATTTGTAATGAAGTAACAAAGTTCTGGTATTTCCTGTAATAAATACTTCTGTTGCCTTACTTTGAAATAGTAAATTATTTGAAAAGAAGTGATGTTTAGTGCTTCTGCTTTGCTGGTCCCCAAATTCACGTCTAGTCCGTCGTTGGCTGGGTGCTTGGCCACGTGCAAAGGATAGCATCACTTTCGTGACTGAACAAAGTGATGGGTCTAGTCCTTAATATCATCTCATCATTTGATTAGTCTCACAGGGATGAATCAAACCAAACAAACCCCTAAGATCTGTGGTGTAAATGAAAAAAGCAAATGCATTAATAAAGTGAGCAATATTACAAGCAACCCTAAAATACTCTAATTTTTAGCACCCCTTCTCCCTTTGCTATTTAACCCACAGCAGGGATATCCTTTTCCAGGGCTTAACATGCATAAGTCTGCATTTTTGCCTTTATCAGGGAACCTGATAAAACAGGCAAAGGATTAGAAATGTACATAAAGTGAACACAGAGCAGAGCATTCGTTCCTTCACCAAGCCTTCACATTCCAGGAGCTAAACCAAGCACTGGCGTGCACTGAAAAATGAAGGAGGTACATTATGAACCTCCTATCTTAGAACCTAGCGGAGGAAAGAAACATTAAAATAACAATTATAAAAATAGAATTCTACCAAATAATGGAGGAATTGATTTAGTGGGTGTGGCCAGTGGAGGCAGCACACACAGTAACTAACATTTTGCTGTATAATCTTGACGTATATTCCACCCAGCTCTTATGCTACATTGGAGAAAAACATGTGCCTAAATGACCAGAAGTTTTGTATCCTGCAGATTGAATGTGGCAGCTGGTGTTAAAAAACAAGACACTCGGTAGTCACGAAGAAGGTGTGTTCTGGGGTCAAACCGTCTCCTTGGAGATGCTTGTTGGCTGCAAGACCTTGGCTAGTGATTCAACTTGTACCAACATCAGTTTCTTCATCTTGTAAAATAGATGTAAATTATTTTCAAGATGTACTGGGGCAATCTGTGAAAAGCAGTTAGCAGGATGACTGGCTAAGCGGTAAATATTCAATACCTATTGTCCTTGCTGCTCTTGTCACATTAGGTTTCTCCTCTGGAAATGCTGAATAGACCTTGCCAACTTTTGCTCTCAGGAGGGTGCTCCCTTTGTAATGTTCATTGAGACTATTCCTGTTTGTTGACACATTCTTTCCTTAAATACATGAGTATCAGATCGAGTTACAGACTTTGGCTTGAAGGCATTGTGTGCTTTTAGGATGACTACTTCAGAAACCTGGTAGGTACATCACGATTTTGATAGGTTAACTGCTTCGGACAGAGGTGGTGTTGTAGTAAAGTTTAGGTGGATGGATTCCAGACCCAAACTACCTGGGTTAAAAATCCCAGCACTAGCATTTACTAGCTGAGTGACCTTGAAGAAAATACTTAAACTTTCTGGGGCTCAATTTCATTATATATAAAATGAAAATAATAATAGTACCTGTCACATACTATCCTTATAAGGAATAAATAAGTATGTGATGCAGAGCACGTAACACCTTGTCTGGCACTTGAACACTGGTATGTGCATTAGCTATTACAATGCTTTCATTAAATCTTCTCTACAACTATATGCATTCAATATTAATATTTAAGGAGATTTTAAGGTCTGTGGAGGCATGCACCTTTAGATATGATTCATTATTCTATTTCCAGTACTTAGAACAACACTTACTCAACAAATACTATAAACATAAATAAATATAAATAAATTAAATCAATGAATGCATGGATGTTGAATGGATCTCGACATTATAGATAAGGAAATTGTAACTGAAAGTGGTTTGATAATTTGTCCAGTACACTCTGAGCATGTAACAGCATTGACCTGTGTCTGTCTGATTATAAAACACACAGGCTTAACCGCACACATTTCTAGTGGAAACATGCAGGGCTCAGCTCAAGGAGAAGAGAAGGCAGATGGTGGAAATTACCACTTTGGGGAACTGATATGGTGTGGCAGAAGAATTAAAGGGAGTCCAAACATGATTTATGGAAAATCCTATCCTAAGCACTTTCCAAATTGGAATCTGTTAGGATGGTGCTCTGGAATCTGCATCCCTAATGAATAGCCTGGTAATTCTATGCTCTCAATGCTTGGGAAGTCCTAAGCAGAACATATTCCTAATAGGCTGAAATGATGGGCATTGAGGTTAGGAAGTGAAAGGCAAAGAGAAGTCAGAATGAAGCTGAGAGTGGAAAAAAGAGCGGTTACAACTGGGAAATAAGTACTAATTTCAAAGGAGATCATAATCTCTCCAGCAAGAGGGCCAGAATTACTGTTATTGGAATAAACTTAAAGTATCCTACGATCTATGAAAAGTATATTTTTGTTACTTGAACTGTCTGTTGAAAGGGTTTTTTGCTTTATTTGGTAGGGATTTAAAGAAATAGGATCCTGAGATTTTAAAGAGTAGTTCTCACGACATGCATGTAAGCATTCTGGGCAATGCCAAGTTTAACTTGCCCTCCACGCTTCCACGTCCTGGGACTGACGAGGGCGGTGTGGAGCCTGGGTCTGTGGCTGTGGTGTCAGTTATGAGGATACTTGCCCTACGGGGCTCCAACACCCTCCCCTGTCCTAGAGACAAAAATAGCAGTGTCGAAACTCTAGCCCACACCTCACAAAGTCCTAAGTACAGGTCACGTGTATGAAATAGCAAGGAAATAGTTTTAATACTTATTTCTCAATTATTGTTGATTATTAAATAACAAACCTCCCTTTAGCATCACCCTTCTTTATGGTACTATTTTAAAAATTACAAGCATAAGTTTAAAAATGAGATAGTTATTGTTTCAAAAACATTTTTTTTCACATTTGTATGATTTTTTAAATACTCAGAGAATGTTGTTTTGATGTTCCCAAGAAATGAGCATTAAGTTTAGCAATGGTGGGCCCACAGTCTTTCACACACGATCCTAATTTAGTCCTTTTCACCAGGCTAAAGAGGAAGTGCATTTATAATTAATAATTCAATGCATTTGTGCATGTTTAGATTATTATTTTGGATGCCATCCTTAATATAAGAAATGGAAACTATTATTTAAAACTGCTTCATAAATACTCAGTATGTCTATAAATTATTAAATCTGTTTGCATATACACCTGTGTTTAGACACTGTTAAAGAATTCTCGACGATAATCGTCACTTTCTTGCAAATGGAATGCCTCCAAAATTCATTTAAAAATGCTTAATCAGGGGTGCCTGGGTGGCTCAGTCCACTAAGCAGCTGCCTTCAGCTCATGTCATGATCCCAGGGTCCTGAGATGAGCCTGGGAGTCTGGCTCCCCACTCAGCAGGGAGTCTGCTTCTACCTCTCCCTTTGTCCCTCCCCCCGACTCATGCACATGCTTGCTCTCTCTCTCTACTCTCTCTCAAATAAATAAAATCTTTAAAAAATGCTTAATCAGCCCATTTTATGTAATCTAGCTATATACCTACTCTCTATTTAATGTCATATTGGTAAATATTTAATTATCTTTTACTCTAAAACTTATTTTGTTGGCTCTCTGATGTTTTGTGCTATGCTGTCCATCTACTTTTTCCCTTCTTCCAACTTTCCAGAAATCCTCTGGCTACTTCGCTTCCAACTCATTTAATGAAGCTGCTCTCTTGAAAGTTATTACCAAATCTAATATTTTTCCCAGTCCTCATTTTTAAAATGAGTGCCTGTTCTAACAACTTTGCCCTCATTTTATTTCCGAAAATTGAAAGTGTTTAAATACATTTTCTCAGTCTCCTTTCATTTGTAAAATTTTATATTATGCAACATACTTAAAGGATAGAAAATAATATAATAGATTCCTCATGGATTCAGCACTAAAACAGATGTTAACGTTTTGTCATATTAGCTTAAGACTTCACCTTTCTAACAGAATAAGAAGAAAAGGATTCACAAACAGCCAGAGCCCTAACCAGAAGCTTTGTCCGCTCACTCCCTCCTCACAGGAAGATGCACATTTCCTACGTATTTTGTATATTTACTACATTCACAAACAATATACACTATCATTATGTCTTTATATTTGCACAAACCTTACCATATTCTGCATTGTTCTGCAACTTTTTTACTAAAATTATGTATCTTTAAAATTATCCATGTTTATGCACGTAAATCAAGTTTATTCATTTTATCTGCTGAATAGTGTTTCATTATAGGAATAAATCATGATTTATTCATTTCCCTAATGAGTGGCATTCATTTTTTTCCTTTTTTGCAGTGACAAACAGTCCTGCAATTATTATCTTTGTACACGTCTCTGTGTTTAAGAATTTCCCCATGTGTTGAGAATTTTCTCCAGGGTAGACCTTGAGCAGAATTTCTAACTCAGAGGGTATGCATAGCTTAAGTTTTATTAGTTATCGTTAAGTTTTTCCTCAAAGTGGATACACCGATTTATGTTCCCACCGGTAGTATAAGACTGTTTCCTCTTCTCCATATTCTCTCCAACACCTGCCATTACTAGATGCATTGATGTTTTCTATGTAATGGTGTAATACCTCCTTCTTTTGATTTGTATTTTCCTCATTACTGTGAGGCTGAGCATCTTTTCCTGTGTTTATTGGACATTGGTGTTTATGTCTTGTCCTCTGCACACTCAGTCTTTGCCCATCTTCTTTCTGTTGGGTTGTCTTTTTCTTATTAGTGTATAAAAGCACTTTAAATAGACACTAGTCCTTTGTTACTTACATAGAATGCAAAATATCTGACAGTAAAAAACTTCAAAAAAATCTTTGAAAAAAGCTCTTATTTCTCTTTATCATGCAACAGTTTTATTTCACATGTTATTTTTTACATATTTGGTATATGTTGTAAAATAATGTTTCCTATGTGTTACTCTATTGGGTACAGTATTAATGGTATCATTAATCTTGTGGATTTTGTTGTTCAAGCCCTCAGAAGTATTATTTTTTCACCTGATTTGTCTATTAATTACTGATGGAGGTGTGTAAAAATCTCCCATTACAATGATGGCCTTAATTTTTTCTTAACTTCTATCATCAGATATTTTAAGCATGTTCAATCTATGCTTAGAAATATTACATTTTTCTGATGAATAAAACTTTTTATCACTATGTATTAACTATGTTTTTATCTTAATGCTTTTTACTTTCAAATCTATTGTCTCATTCTATATTTACACCAGTTTTGTTGGAATCTCTCTTCAATTTTCTCCTATCTCTATGTTCTCCCAAAATTCTGATTAGACTTTCTCATTCAATAGATATTTTACAAGCTCTTTGATATTTTCCATTGCTTTCTCTGTGTGTCATAAGGGAACTGTTTTTCAGATGAGTCTTTAAGTCTACTATTTTTATCTTGTATTGAATTCTAATTTCAATGATTATTTCTGGTATCTAGAAATTATATTTGGCTCTTTTACATTTTGTTATATGTTCTTATGTGTAGTCCTAATTTTTCCCACATTTATTTCTTTATATTCATTAAATACACGTCTTTAAAAATTTATATGCAGTATCTTCAGTCCCTTCAGGGACTTTTTATGCTGTTTTATGTGTCCTCACTCATATTAGCTTGCCTCTTTAGAAGTTTGTGATTTAAAAATGCGAGTGAATGTTCCTTGTAACTTTAGCAGCATGAATCCTTTGTTGGTTGGGATGAAGATGTGTTCCTTTTTTTTTTTTTTTAAAGATTTTATTTATTTGACAGAGAGAAATACAGCGAGGTAGAGAACACAAGCAGGGGGAGTGGGAGAGGGAGAAGCAGGCTTCTGGCTGAGTAGGGAGCCCAATGGGGGTCTTGATCCCAGGATCCTGGGATCATGACCTGAGCTGAACGACTGACCCATCCAGGCACCTGAAGATGTGTTCCTTTAGAGAGGATTTATGTGTGCTTCTGCTAGAGAACACTTCCAACCCAGGGTTGCTTGAAAACATATGGAATGTTAGGTGTTTGGGGACCACATTATTGCTATGTATTTTGGCTTCCAATTCACATAAGGAACACCCTCCAGTTGGTACTTTTTAGAGATTTCTTTTTCTCTCCTTCATTCAGAGGTAAGGCCCAGAGGGGTAAGTCTCCTTACAAATTTCCTTTGTAGGCAGGTTATTTGTGTTATTTTTTAAGATTTTAGTTATTTATTTGACAGAAAGTGTGAGAGCACGAGGGGGTGGGGAGGGAGAGGCAGAGGGAAGGGCAAAGGGAGCAGCAGACTCCCCCCTGAGCAGGGAGCCCTATGTGGGGCTCAATCCCAGGACCCTGAGGTCATGACCTGAGCTGAAGGCAGACCCTTAAACGACTGAGCCACCCAAGCGTCCCTATTTGATTTTTTAGATCACACATACAGGGTGCTTCTTTCATGTGGAGGTCTTGGTCCCTCCTTCCCATCTTGACTGGGCCCTGGGGTATGTCTCCTTTCCCTCAGAAGCAACTGGTATTTCAGCAGAGAGAGTGAGCAGGGAGGAGGGAGGTGAGCATGAGACAGTATGTGAAGCCGTTGCTGTGCTTGATGCTGGTTATGTGTGTGCAGAGCAAGAAGAGAAGATTTGGGAGAGAGGCCAAGATACGCCTACACGCAAAGTCAACTGGAAAAGGCTGCCACAAACATAGCTTGTACATTCCGTGTAGAGTTTTAGACAAGTTGGGCCTATATTCAAACAAGTCAGGGCCTTTCATATAAAAATACGATTCTGTTGAAAAAAAATCAGAATTCTGGCATCAAGTGGTCCCCATTCCGAGCAAGAGTGGAGTGAGCCTATCCAGTTGGGAATGCCACGTGTTTTCTCAGCTGGACTGCATCCCATCATGTAAATCACCTATCTCAACTCTTCATGCACTAGAGTTTGCTCCAGGACCTTGGCTAATAATGGCTCTATATTGTGTGATTATTGAAGAGGATATGGACCTTGATGACTGGAATGGGGCAGGGGAAAAAAAGAGCAAAACTCAAAATATTACAGGGATATTGAGTGTCTTTCCCGAGACTGGAAAAAACATATGTGCTTCTATTTTTGATGGAGGTAGAAGTGTTAGGGAGTGGGGTTCCTGCCCATTTCCATACAAAGCCCCCCAGGGAAGTATGACTTCAGCATGATTGCCATGACTGCTATGGGCCCAGAGGGAACAGAGCAACAAACCTGTAAACAGCAAAGCTGGGCCACCCAAGGCACAACAAAAAATCTTTAAAGGTGCCAGCTAATGCCAGAAAAGGAGCGAGTTCCACCCACAATGAGTTAGGAATAGCACTGGATCCCCTCAGAACACATATCCCCAAAAGAACAATTTAAGTAAATTTGTGGTTGGAGGGTTCTGAGCAAACAGACCAACCAACCAACAAAAACCCAGCACTTCAGAGAGCTGCACTAGGAGAAGGATCCAGTGAAAGCCAGTTCTCGTGGCATCGCGGACAGGGATGACAAGCTATAGAATGTGCCCTAGTGGATTCACAGTCATGACAGGAGGGAGGGGAGGCTGACGTGAGCATGGGAAGCAGTGGAACTGAGTGTGCTGGGGCAGCAGACTGCTCCTCAGCATGGGATCCCGTCAGAAGACAAGAAGCCGAAGGAGCACCATTTAATTTCAGTGCTTGGGGCTTGCTTTCAGCCCTCTTAGGAGGAAGACAGTCTTAATATGGGTGAGCAAGAGAGCAGAGATCATGAGAACCAGTGAAATAGGGAAAATTCAACCGATACCAAAAAAAGTATTCACTGATACGATTCAGGAAATTTTCTTTACGATGGATAAATCCTGCATCTGTAGATGGTTATATAATGCCATCTAGCAGAATATTTCATACAAATATCAAGACATCCCACTATCTAAGGCTACAGACATTTTTCTAGGAAGCAGATTTTTCTCTACCAGAGGGAAAAATTCAGTCTGGTTTCAGCCTTGTCCAAAGCAAATTTAAAGAGAGAAGAACATGGAGCAATTGCCACAGAATTTTCGAGATAAAGAGGTTGTGACCCAAGGATTACATCCAACCTCGGTGTTATTGTGAAGACATCAGGCAGGTATTCTTAAAACACAAAGGACTCAGGAAACAGAGCACTCATGATCCCCCTTGAACACACTATTCAACAATACATTCTGGCCACTTAACCATCTATGAATAAAGAATTCAGGATTGGAGGAGCTGGGTTAGAAGGTTCGCTTCTGAGCTTTGAAACCTATTTAAATAGACTAGAGAGAACGTTGTTTTTTACCTTTGGTCTTTGGAACTGCTTTGAGAGGATTGATATATATTATTTGAAATGTTTGTTATGAAAACCCCTTCCTATCAAAAGAACAAAGGACAGGACCTGATCAGGTGGAAATATTCTTTGATAAAAAGTACCAATTTGAAATGAAAAGTATAAATTTTGGAAACATCAGGAGAAAAAAGCTGCTAAGTTTACTGTTTTTTTTTTCCTTTTTTCCCTTTTCCCCAAAAGAACACAAAATCAGTAACAGTGAAATTCTGGGAAGACCCTGGAACCAGATAAAACAATCTTATTAAACATTGAATCACGGTTAAAGAGCAGTTGCCCAGCAACCAACAATCTCATCATTTCCTTCAAATCCTCCACAGTGCATTTTTTTTTTTTTTTAACAATCTCATAAAACTAGGACAGAATAAGAAGTCATGGAAAGAGGTGGGAAAATGAAGAAGGTTGAGGGAGTGGTAAGACTGAATATTATTTGACTGCAAATTTGATCCAGAGACTCAAAGGCTGCACCCCAGGTTGAGCCATTCATTCCGGCCACGAAAGCTATGAAGCCCTCACATACCTCCATCATCCACGGAGCAGGCAACAAAGGAAAAACAAATGACACAGGAGCTTTAAAGTCCACGGTTAAAGGAGAATCACAAAACACAGGGGCAGGGAGGATTCTGAGGCTCCAACCCCTTCATTTGGCCAATGAGCAAACACACCCAGGCAGGTGGAGTGGCCATGCTGTCTCATATTGAAGACAGGTGCTCTTGAAATGGCAACACGCGTCCTCAAGCAGTTATTAGCCACTCAAACCTGGCTAGGATAGCAATAACTGTTCTAAGAGATCAAAAATTTTAATATCCTAGTAGAAGGAAGCTTCCACTGGTTATGAAGTTCTAGGTTATGTATGTTTATTACCGAAGCTTTGTAAATGATGATATCATGGATGACCACAGACATCCACCACTCTCAAGTCAAGGTGGGAATAATTCTTCAGTTGTAAACACTCTGGCAATCAACATATGAAGCACATATGGCCTTTCCTAAGTGTGAATACCTGTGTAGGAATCCAAACATCTATAAGGGGGGGGGGGGACCTGGAGCCCTATTAGTTTCTGGCATTTCCACACCCATCAGAATATTGTCCTACCAACAAAATCACTGGGTGTATAAAATACCATTCAGTTAACTACCTTAGCTTGGGCTGCTATCATGAATTTCCATGGATCGGGTGGCTTAAACAACAAACCTTTATTTCTCTGAAGCTGGGAATCCCATGCTGGCATAGTTGGGTTCTTGGTGAGGGCCTCCTTCCCGTTTGTCCTCATGAGGCTTTTCCTGTGATGGGTGGTGAAGGGAAGGGGAGGAGGGATCAAGTGGACACAAATGTATACTTTCTACAAACACAGGGGGAAATCACTTTGTTTCGAATAGGTCAATTTAATCTTTCTGGAAGATCCCTCTGAGTTAGAGTGGTTTGGTAAACAGAGCAAGGAAAAGTACGTTCTAGGTGTGGGATACGGCTTGAGAGAAATCTTGAAGTTGGCAGAGGGTGGGATAAAATACAATTACTAGTGCCTGGAATTGTTCTAAGTGCTCTGGATAGGTGACTTAATTTTAATTAAAGCCTCTACAAAATGGGTTATTTTATTACTGCTATGTTGCAGCAGAAGTTGAGGCTTGGAGAATTTGAACCACATGCCCAAGGTAGATCCAGCAAGACACAGGGCCAGGACTCGAAGCCGAAAATCCTGATTCCAGGACCAGGCTCGTAAATACCTTATTCTGCAGCCTCTCTCAGAAAATCACAATGAGTAAACGTCCTTCACTACAGTAAACTTGGTTCTTTAAAAGACTGGCTACATACTTGTTTTACCTTAGCTTTTCTTTTTTTCCTTTTTTTAAAAAAAATATTTTATTTATTTATTTGACAGAGACACAGCGAGAGAGGGAACACAAGCAGGAGGAGTGGGAGAGAGAGAATCAGGCTTCCTGAGGAGCCGGGAGCCCGACTCGGGGCTCGATCCCAGGACCCTAGGATCATGACCTGAGCTGAAGGCAGACGCCTAACGACTGAGCCACCCAGGTGCCCTTACTTTAGCTTTTCAATAGCATGCTGGATTTATTTCTTTTCATAAAATTTTTACTGAATATTTAACACAGTTATAAAGCTAATAATTCAATTCACCATGATTTTCTGAAGACATGTTAAAAGTTATTTAATAATCAACAGATTACTAGTTGAAGAGAGCATGTATTTCTTTAGCTCTTTTAAAGTGGTCCATATTGGACAAAATATAGAGTCCAGCTTACCTATACATATCAATTAATAAAATACTGCAATGAGGAAATTATTCAACTATCAAGAGCAAAGAATTATCTGAAACAAAACAGAATTTAATATAAATTTTGAATTTCTGTATGTTATCTTGAATTTCAATTTTGAATTGAATCAGAGAGCTCAAATGTGAAAGAAATAAGAATGAGATTTAAAAATTTTGCAAAAATATTAAATATATAAGTTCAATTTTGCCATACTCTACTAAGTACATAAATGACAATCAGGAATACTTGGAAACAAACAAAGTATATACCAGACATTGTGAAAAGTACATTTGACTAGATAATTCTCAATTTTTATTTTTTGGAATAAATGAAAGATGAGTATATTTATGACACAATATTTCAGTGCTTTTGAGACAATTATTTTCAGCTCCCCCCCAAGAAAAGCCTTAACAAATCACTATTCAGAAACATACCATTGCACATTTTCATTTCTTCTGTCTACATTGCAGCACCTCATAATTCCCTGACAAAATTAAAAATCATAATTGGTAAAAAAAAAAAAAAATCACAGTTGGTTTTTCTTAAACCCTCAGGTACATGAAAGCTTTTTTTTTCTTTCCCATTAAGATCCAAAATGTATTGACTGACTTCTGGGAAACACCCTTTATTCCTGGAAGACCTTAGCTCCTTGCGTACTGCATCCCTCCCCATTACTCCCCTTTAATATTTGGTGACATATATATATTTAGATGATCTGACTGTCTGAAGACTATCACTTCCTTCACAGCCTCTTTTCCAGTGACCCCTCATGGTCATATCTCTGCCTGGTCTTTATCAATCACTACAAATTCTCCAGAATCACTGTTTCAAGTGTCTTACTCTCCAACCACCACTTTGGACCTATCCAGCTACTGCCTCTGGTTGGTACCCAAAGTCAGATGACCCTTCTGCCACCCTGACACTTAAAATCTATCCATACTACTACCTATCTGTTATATTTCATGGTCGATCATTATTATCTCCTGCTCGCATATATCCTAACTCCCGCTCCAGCTCTTAAAGATCTGTACTTGTTTGCCAAAACCCCACCTGTAGTTAAATCCAATGACCCAGTTACTCTGCCCAGCGGGAGAAAAACACAGACTTACCAAACACTTGAGTTTCAATGACTAGAAATCCCGGGTGAGTTTTAATAACACCAGCAGCCATACTTTATTTCCCTACTCCATTCACATTCCCAGACTCCTTGGTAATGAAAGCCTCCTGTCTCCTCAAACCTGTAACATCTTCTCTCCCAGCTCACGACGTACTTTCCTGATAAAAACAGAAGCATTCAGAAAAACAATCTCGATTCCCCACACCTACAACCAGGTCTTTGCGGCATCAGTACACGTGGGCTCTGCCTTCTCGCCTGTTCCCCCTAGAGAGAATAACTGCCCATACACCCCTAAACCCAGTCCTTCCAGTTTTGTGCTAGACCCCATCTCCTCTCTCAGAGACCTCTCTCCAGCTCCCTCTCTCCTGCCTCATTAATTATTCCTCTCTCTCTCTCTTTCCTCTTCACTGCTTCCTGGATCCTTTCACTAAATTCAAACATTCTCTTATTCCCCCACCCTTCCCATTTTGACAGGGTGCTTTGCTCAGAAACCTCATTAAGAACTTTTTCTCCCAGTTAGATAGCCACATATTTTGGAAGAATATCTCCATTTCACTGCTGTGCACATTCAAGTGAGTTGGTTGAAGCTAATAGGAAACATGAGTTATTGATAAATGGCAATCTCTGTCACCAAAGGGGAGCTAAATGAGGTCATATATTTTAGAACGCTGTGTCCTGGCCCTAGCTTTATGTCAATACATCATGAATGGAATTACCTTAAACAGCTGAGTGCTACAAAAGCAAGAAGGAACTGGGCGGTCTGCCGAAGTGTTTCCATCTGTGCCCAGGGTGCGGCGCTAATAGAGACAGCCCCTTTCCTCAAGTTAATAGGGAAAACTTCTTTAATTGAAAGAAGATCAACAAGTGATGAGGCTTCCAGCAGCAAGGCAAGCAAATTCCTTAAGATAATGCTGTAAGTTCATGCAGGCTAAGGGCCCACAACAGAATGACAACATGGTAAATGATTTACTTCTAATTATGGATCCTTCAGTTAAGCTGTGAAGTTTAAAAGCAATCAATTGGACAGGTCATTTCCTGGAAAATGATTTCTGTTTTTTGAGCATCAGTTCATTTGCAACTCACACTAACTGTGATGCTTTATAAACTCATTAATGTCAATAGAATTAACCTTTTATGGGGAGTATTAGAGGAATGGCCAAACACAGTTTAACAAAATTCTAGAAATGCCTGTATTTTTAAACTATTTCATGCTTTGCCAATATTTTTCCAAATTTAATGACTAAGTTTATCAGAAATATGTATTCAATGCTGAAATAAGAGGGCAGACCCATCTAAATGGTCAGAAGCTATGCGGATTGGTAAGCCATGTTCTTAAGACATTTGGGCTCTTTCCATAATTTGGCTATTGTTGATAATGCTGCTATAAACATCAGGGTGTATGTATCCCTTTGAATTAGTATTTTTGTATCCTTTGGGTAAACACCTAGTAGTGCAATTGCTGGATCATAGGGTAATTCTATTTTTAACTTTCTGAGGAACCTCCATACTGTTTTCCAGAGTGGCTGCACCAGCTTGCATTCCCACCACCAGTGTAAGATGGTTCCCCTTTCTCTGCATCCTCACCAACATCTGTCGTTTCCTGTGTTGTTAATTTTATTTAAAGATTTATTCATTTGAGAGACAGAAAGCAGGTGTGTGAGTCAGGTAAGGGGCAGAGAGAGAGAGAGAGAGAATCTTCAAGTAGACTCCCCGCTGAGCATGGAGCCTGGTGCAAGGCTTGATCTCACGACCCTGAGCTCATGACCTGAGCCAAAACCAAGACGCTTAACTGACTGAGCCACCCAGGTGCCCCTCCTGTGTTGTTAATTTTAGCCATTCTGACTGGTGTGAGGTGATATCGATTGATGAATGGATAAAGATGTGGCAAATATATATAATGAATATTAGTCATAAAAAAGAATGAAATCTTGCCATTTACAATGATGTGGATGGAGCTAGAGTGTATTATGCTAAGCAAAATAAGTCAGAAAGAGACAAATACCATATGATCTCACTCATATGTGGAATTTAAGAAATAAAACAAATGAGCAAAGGGGGCAAAAAAGAGAGGGGCAAACCATGAAACAGACTCTTAACTAAAGAGAACACACTGGTAATTACCAGAGGGGAGGTGGGTAGTGGGCTGGGGGAGGGCACTTTTCGTGATGAGCACGGGGTGATGTATGGAAATGTTGAATCACTACATTGTACACCTGATACTAATATTACATTGCATATAAACTAACTGAAATTTAAATGAAAATGTGGAAAAGACACTACCTCAAAGTGTTACCTTAAATGTTCACAGATTAAGCTAGATAGAGTTGCTGTCTGAATATTATTGCTAAAATAACAAAAATCCAATAATAACCTATATTTGTAAAATGGCTTTTGCTATTCCCCATATAAAACTTTACAATCTTTATTTATACTGTCCACTGGGGTCTCGTGAAAGTCCAAACCTCTGCACATGGTTTAAAACCATCTGGCCTTCATTTACTTCTCTCCTTATCTTTCCATTCTCTGGCCCAATTCCCCACACTCACTGCTCCAAAAAAAGTGATCTCATTTTTATTTACAAAACATGCCAAGCTCTCTTTCCTCTCCTGATCTGTGCATGTTCGCCATCCGAAAAATGTTGCCTCTTCATTTACCTGGCTGTCATTCAAGTCATACAAGTGTTACCTCCTACCAGAGTTTTCTGAGGCTCAACAGATGCCCCTCCTGCCATACCATAATACACTGCAAGGTCCATGTGCTCAGGGGTCTCTCACTCATCACTGTAGCCTTAGTTCCCAACACAGAATTTCCTGACGGATTTCAAAACAGACTATCACAGATGGTATCCACTTGACCGCCGCAGCGTCTTTACGAACAGACAGAATAAATGTTCTCATTAGCAGGTTGGTTTACAAACACGGAACCTGATATTCAGGGAGGTGAGATAACTAGCCCGCAAAGAGATAGATTTTAAAAAGAACAACAGAAATTTGATTCTAGATCTTCATATTATAAATGATACACATTTTCATGCAGGTGAGATCCAACTTCTAAAGTCACTACACCGTGCAAACACAAACTTTCAGAGCACAGGTGGCAAATGTGAAAGTAGATGCACCAATTCCCGAAAACTTATTAGTGACATCAGAAATTAACTAGCACACGAGGACACGGACTTACTAGCAATGGCACGGTAAAGAAGTTGGGGCAACCCAAAAATGAATGTGTATTCATTCTACAAAAGCTACTCAGTTGTTCTCCCAGACTAGATAAAACTTAGCGTTGTGTTTATGAATCTGGAAAATTCTAATATGGGGATTCTTTGTGCCTTTCCCAGGCAATTAAAACATTCAGTGCATTTGACCTCAGCTTTTGAAGGGGGGAGTATGTTGTCCTCCCTCAGTCTTCCCTGCCAAATGTGCCGCCTTCTCCCCAATTCTCCCATTTCATTAATTAATCAATATTACAAACACAATTGCTTTAAATATCACAGAACTAGGTAAACCAAAAAAATTAAAAAGGTTGACAATAGCTGACAAAAATACTCTGCTCAGGTAATGTTTCATGAGGTAAATTAAGGTGATATTCATTAGCCAGAGACAATCAGATGGCTTGTTTCTGCACGGAGAAGCTGGTATAGAAAGGTTGATTTTCACCTGTTTGGAGCAATTCTTTCCTTTAACCTACAGAGCTTCAGCTATGCATACCATTTTTTTCTGAATCAGTGTAGAAGATTCCAAGAAGTTCTGGCATGAAGTGGAGTTGATGCAGAATCCGGGAACGCAGAAGGAAGTGGAGTAGATACCTATTTCTCATTTCCTTCTGCTTCCATGTCAAATAACGTATAGTACAGATAACTCAAGAATCTGCTCCCGAAAAGCTGCATAGATGTTTTATGTACTAATACTGAACCATGACTTATTGAGGGAAGTTTCGTTACGTAGAAGATGTTGCAATGCTTTTCATGGTAGTCTTTCTTCATAGTTCATCAGGCTGGTTATATCATACTGGGTTTACACAGGTGCCATGACTCTGAGGGACCCCCCCCATGGGATCTGGTGGTGATCACAGGAAAGATTAGCACAAGGCACAGAAAGCTTCTTGAACTTGTCAGAGACATCCGATGTCTTAACACAAGCTCTGGGATTAGAATCCTGGCTTTCTGTTGCTCTCTTAAAATAATGCAATTGGGAGAATATCAGGATAAGCAAGTTATTAAGAAATCATCTCACATTTCACCTTCCCTAATGAATAAAAATAGAGTTCTCTGGATAAATGTTTTGGAAATCCTGCATGCCATAGCCTCTCTGAAGTTCTCAAAAGTATTCTGATATGTTAGAGGTTTTGTGAAATCTTTCAATAAAGAAAGCTCTCTAACCCCAATCTTCTCCTGTTTGCTCCACCATCTCTTACCATCCTGTGACGTCATACTGGGAGGAGTGCTAAACTAATTTAACCCTTCTCTGATATCTGCTTCACAAAAAACATTCTCTCTTACTGCTGTTGATTCTTCCAAAATGTAGACTAGATGTCTGTGTCCTCCCACCTCGTGGCCAGACACGACAGACTGTCTTAAGAGAACATTTCAGTTCTGGGTGGACAGACAACAGAAGGTGTCTCCAATCTGAATCTGAAATGCATGCCTTCCTCAGACTCATTCTCCAAGCCCCTGACCAGAATTGGATTGTTAAGTGTTATGGAGGGTGGTAACTACAACTGGTTTGGATTGTTTGTTTGTTTGTTTGTTGCAGAGTGAGTTTCCTTATCTTTCTTCTTCTGGGGACAGAACCTGTTCTCACTGATTCAGTTCTTGGCACGTCCTTTCCTCTTCCTTCTGGAAGCTGTGATGGATCCGAGGATGAGCACATCACAAAACACGGCCAATCAGGGTCTTTCTGGGAGATTAATATATGGACCTTGGGGAAAAACAACACTCTCCTTCTACAGAGTTTGTTAGACTGGGAGGACTTGATGTCCATTGGTTCTGGCCATCTGCTTTCCTGGCACAGAAAGACAGCCCATGAAGCCAAGTAGAAACAAGCAGTGGAGACAGAGAGTCTGACTAAGCGTGAGGTTCCAGAATCTCAGGCCTGAGTACCTGAGTGTCAAAATACTTTGAAACTGTGAAAAAAGGAAGTATGCTTCCCAGTATGTAATCTGTAAATAATTTTAATTAAGATCATTTAAATTAACCTATGATTAGGAACATCCTCGTTCACAAGGGTCAGATTATCTGTGCATAACTGATTTAAAGATTTTGTATATGGAATAAAATTTAAGTGTAAATTACATCTTTAGTAAATTATTTCTGTATTATCCTTACTTTTGCAATGAAAGATAGTTTATCTTTCAAGGCCTAGAAGCAGGCAAAAGTTTCTCTTTGTTTAATCATTGTACATTCTACTATCTGGATTCAGTCTTAGGAAATTGTTAAAATTTGTAATGGGAATTGCCCCAGGAATAGCAGGGAGTAAAATGTTTCCCCATGAGGACTTCAGCACTTTGTGTTCTGGTGTGTTTGGTGGGGAGGGGTGTGAAGAGTAGAGTTCTTTACTCTGACTTCTTTATAACACCCTTCATTAAACACTCTGTACAAAACCTAGATAAAAACTGTCCCCTGGCTTTCTGTGCCTTTCCTGTTTGGCAAAAGTCATCCTCAAAGATGTTATCAACTGAACAGAATGTTTTGTGTCTGGAGCTTGAGGTCAGTGAGTCAAGCATTGCTACGATGAAAATCAGAATGATGCCCTCCTGACTTGAACTCCGAGAGCGAGCAGCGCTCTGATAGCATTTAAGATGAGTGGCAGAGTGCCATGCCCTGCCCGCGCACGTCCTGATGGATGCGCTCAGAGCTGTGTTCAGTTCTTGGGTTCCTTCCCACATGGCACCTCCTGCTGCAATTCATTGACACCAGATGTTCTCTGTATCAGTAAGACTTGTAGCAATGTCTATTTAAAGTTAAATGGAGTAATTGAAGCCAGAGCATTGTGCTCTGAATGAAGTAAATCAAAGCACATCACAGTCATAAAAATGCAGACTAGTGAAAACATGAATGAGAGAAATCCATTATAAAAAAGAAAGCCAGACAAGTGAGACCAAAAAGCTCTGATGAGAATTTATCATCTCACACAACACTGATAGGAATCAATTGGGAACCTCTCAGAGCTCTGATGCCAGAATTAGTGGGCATGCCCCACTGTATACATCAGGCAAGAGGCTTTTGTCACAATGACCTTCTCCCCCGTGACTGCTCACGGAAGACTGTTCTTCACTTGAATCAGCATGGCGAGCCGAGGCAGAAATCCAGCTAATGACAGGAGACATGGACCTGAGGTCTAATCATTTTACTAACATCATGCATTAGATGGAGGTTTTAACAAATCCAGGCTTAACTAATAATTGATGGTAGGAAAAGGAGACATGTTTTAAAGTGATTTAAAAGCAAACAAAGATAGGAAGGACCATGTGATTAGAAGGGCTCAAAGCGAACCGTGAGCATTCATAAATGCAGATTTTAATAGGTACAGGCCTGGCGGCCAGCAGACAACCAGGACTCAGATGGCAAAGAAGTGAGAATTTCAGTACCCCTCCTGAATGGACTCACCAGAGGCAATCACACATATACCAAATCATAATAGTGATTTAAAAGCACAGAAATCAAAGCTGTGAAAACCAACATTATAAAGTGTACGCGTGGCAGGATAATGTTTTAATGACGTTAACCACTGTTTTCCTTTAAAAAAAATTTTTTTCCAGGCATTTTCCCTATTTGATGCCTCATGCAGGCAAATACTTGAGTGCATTCAGCACTTCAGCAAAGGGCTATGGCAAGACACAAAGCAGGAGCCTCTCAGTCTCTGCCTTTTGTGCTCCAAAAGCTTAAATCCCTTTGGAGAACGTTAAGGATTTAGAATAAAATGTATAGGAAAAGCAAAAGAAAAAAGGGGTGTTTCATGCCAACCCCCACGCAGACTAGAGAAATAATCCCCTGGGTTGGGGGGAAAGAGACGAGGTGGTAGGAAGTAAGAAGAAAGAGAAGCTATGGAGTCTGACACAGGGGCCCTGTGCCCTGATTCCAGAGCAGGATGCTTGAGTGCCGCCGGGGAAGGCGGCAGACCACCAGAGAGAGTAAGGGGCATCTGCGTGATGGGTCCAGGCCGGCAGAGCTCTGGACATGGAGACTTTCCCCTGCCATGACATGGAGTAGAAGCCGCAGGATGCCCCCCGTGCCTTCCATTTGGCTGTGGTGCAGAAGCAGGATGCCAACAGCCTCAAAGGAGCCTTGAGGACAGGGCCACGGATTATCTCAAGAGGGATCTTTAGGGCTGAATGACAGGGACTAAATCGAGAAAGGAAGGTCTCTGAGGATCCCTGCTGAGACAGACAACTCGAGGGTCAGGTTGCCACAATATCGTAGTGCCATGCAAGCCTGGGTACCACTTCCTAGCATTCCTGTAGAAATAAGTTTTGGTATAAAAGTTAGTTTGTGATATAGAAAGACAAATTGTATACTTAAGGTTGAGGACTCGTATTTATAACTACTATAAAAGTATTTCAAATGCCATTGAAGGTAGAATAACACATGCAAAGTGGATGGAGGTATATAAAATACTGGCGAGAAGGAGGAAATAGCTGTTGCAGAGATATGAATTGTTTTAGAGAATCAAAATGACAAGCTCAGCAAAGAGAAATGTGGGTGACTCCTGAAATCTGTGGAGCCCTCATTAAGGTAGATGGACAGCATCTAATGCCGTTTGCTTCATAATGGTAAACCTAGCTCCTGGTATCGGCTGGCTATTCATGACTCCATCAAACAACCACTCACCCCATCACTGCAGCCTGAGAAACATCAGGCAAATCAGCCAAAGGAAGGCATTCTGCCTTTCAGGTAAAAGTATCTGTAGCTGTGAAGAGTAGGGGTGTGCTACCAGATAGCAGATGAAATAACAGAGCACAGGGTAGGAGAAGATGAGGCAACCTGTTGTTTTTAGAATCTTACTGAGCCACATAAAATTCTAACACAATAAAAGAAAGAGACAAAATGTCACATCTCTCAGGCTTTTTGAAGGAATTAGAAAACGTACTAGGAAAAACAGACTTAGGACACTGTTAAGAAATTTTCCCTACAGTTTTCAAGTGGAAACAAACATTTATCCATTTTTTAAAAGTTTTTATTTAAATTCTAGTTAGTTAACATACAGTGTAATATTAGTGTCAGGTGTACAATATAGTGATTCAATGCTTCCATACATATCCCCATGCTCATCATGACAAGTGCACCCCTTCCTCCCCATCACCTATTTAATCCAACACTCCACTCTCCTCCCCTTTGGTGACCATCAGTGTGTTCTCTAGAGTTAAGAGTCTGTTTCTTGGTTTTGCCTCTCTCTCTTTTATTCCCCATTGCTCATTTGTTTTGTTTCTTAAATGCCACATGAGTGAAATGGTATGGTATTTGTCTTTCTCTGATTGATTTATTTTGGTTAGTGTAATACTCTCTAGCTTCATCCATGTCGTTGCAAATGGCAAAATTTCATTCTTTTTTATGGCTGAATAATATTCCAGTGTGTGTGTGTGTGTGTGTGTGTAACACATCTTTATCTGCTTATCAGTCAATGGACACTTAGGCTGTTTCCATAATTTGGCTATTGTAAATAATTCTGCTACAAACATTGGGGTGCATATATCCATTTGCATTAATATTTTTGTATTCTTTGTGTAAATACCTGAGAGTGCAATTGCTAGATAATACCGTAGCTCTATTTTTAACTTTTTGAGGAACCTCCATACTGTTCCACAATGGCTGCACCAGTTTACATTCCCAAGAATGCAAGAGGGTTCTCCTTTCTCCGCATCCTTGCCAACACCTATTGTTTCTTGTGTTGTTGATTTTAACCATTCTGACAGTGTGAGGTGGTATCTCATTGTGATTTTGATTTGTATTTCCCTGGTGATAAGTGATGTTGAGCATCTTTTCATGTGTCTGTTGGCCATTTGGATGTCTTCTTTGGAAAAATGTCTATTCATGTCTTCTGTCTATTTTTTAAATGGATTATTCATTTTTGGGTGTTGAGTTTCATAAGTTCTTTATGTATTTTGGACACTAACCTTTTATCAGATGTCATTTGCAAAAATCTTCTCCCATTCAGCAGGTAGCCTTTTAGTTTTGTTGATCATTTCCCTTGCTGTGCAGAAGCTTTTTATTTTGTTGTAGTCACACTAGTTTATTTTTGTTTTTGTTTCCCTTGTCTCAGGAGACACATCTAGAAAGAAGTTGTTACAGTCAATGTGAAAGAAGTTACTGCCTGTTTCTCTTCTAGGATTTTTATGGTTTCAGGTCTCTCATTTAGGCCTTTAATCCATTTTGAATCTATTTTTGTGTATGGGTAAGAAAGTGGTCCAGTTTCATTCTTTTACCTGTTGCTGTCCAATATTCCCAACACCATTTGTTGAGGAGACATTCTTTTCCTCATTAGATATTCTTTCCTGCTTTGTCAAGATTAGTTGATCATATAATCATGGTTTATTTCTGGGTTTTCTATTCTGTTACATTGACCTATGTGTCTGTTTTTATGCCAGTACCATACTGCTTTGATCACTACAGCTTTGTTATATAGCTTGAAATCCAGAATTGTGATGCCTCCAGTTTTGTTTTTCTTCTTTAGGATTGTTTTGGCTATTCGGAGTCTTTTGTGGTTCTGTGCAAATTTTAGGATTGTTTGTTCTAGCTCTGTGAGAAATGCTGGTGGTATTTTAATAAGAATTGCATTAAATGTGTGGATTGCCTTGAGTAGTAGAGACATTTTAACAATATTTGTTCTTCCAATCCAGGAGCACGGAATGTCTTTCTATTTCTTTGTGGCATCTTCAGTTTCTTTCATCAGTGTCTTATAGTTTTCAGAGTACAGGTCTTTCACCTCTTTGGTTAGATTTATTCCTAAGCATCTTACTGTTCTTGGTGTAGTTGTAAATGGGACTGATACCTTGATTTCTCTTTCTATTGCTTCATTACTGGTGTATAGAAATGCAACAGATTTCTGTACATTGATTTTGTATCCTGCAACTGTACTGAATTTAACAGTTCTAGCAGTTTTTTGGTGGATTTTTTTGGGTTTTCTATATATAGTATGATATCATCTGCAAATAGTGAAAATTTTACTTCTTTCTCTCCAATTTGGATGTGTTTTATTTATTTTTGCTGTCTGATTGCTATGGCTAGGACTTCTAGTACTATGTTGAATAAAAGTGGTGAGAGTAAATATCCCTGTCTTATTTCTGACCATAGATGAGAAGCTCTCAGTTTTTCCCCATTGAGGATCATAATAGCTGTGAGTTTTTCATAAATGTCCTATATTATATTGAGGTATAGTCCCTCTAAACCTTCTTTGTTGAGGATTTTTATTATAAATGGAAGTTGTACTTTGTCAGATGCTTTTTCTGCATCTCTTGAAATGATCATATGGTACTTATCCTTTCTTTTATTAATGTGGTGTATCATGTTGATAGATTTGTAAATATTGAACCACACTTGCAACCAAGGAATAAATCCCATTTGATCATGGTGAATGATTTTTTTAAGGTGTTGTTGGATTTGGTTTGCTAGTATTTTATTGAGAATTTTTACATCAATGTTCTTTAGGGATATTGGCCTATAGTTCTCTTTCTTAGTGGAGTCTTTAAATGGGTTTGGTATCAGGGCAATGCTGGCCTAGGATGAATTTGGAAACTTTCCTTCCTTTTCCATTTTTTGGAATAGTTTGAGAAGAATAGGTATTAGCTCTTCTTTAAATGTTTGGTAGAATTCACCTGAGAAGCTATCTGGTCCTGGACTTTTAGTTTTGGGGAATTTTTTTATTACTGGTTTAATTTCCTTACTGGTTGCCAGTCTATTCAAGTTTTCTCTTTCTTCCTGCTTTAATTTAGGAATTTATCTATTTCTTCTAGGTTGTCCAGTTTGTTGCCACATAGTTTTTCATAATAATCTCATAATTCCTTATATTTCTGTGGTGTTGGTTATTATTTCTTTTCTCTCATTTGTGATTTTATTTATTCAGTTCCTTTCTCTTTTTGATAAGCCTGACCTAGGTTTATCAATTTTATTATTTTTTTCAAAGAACCAGTTTCTGGTTTCATTGATCTGTTTTATTGGGTTATTTTTTAGTTTTTATGTTATTTATTTCTGCTCTAATCTTTATTATTCCCTTCCTTCTGCTGGTTTCAGGTTTTATTTGTTGTTCTTTTTCTAGCTCCTTTAACCTTTAGATTGTTTGAGATTTTTCTTGCTTATTGAGGTAGGACTGTATTGCTATAAACTTCCCTCTTAGAACCACTTTTTTTTTAAAGATTTTATTTATTTATTTGAGAGAGAGAGAATGAGAGACAGAGAGCACGAGAGGGAAGAGGGTCAGAGGGAGAAGCCGACCCCCTGCTGAGCAGGGAGCCCGATGTGGGACTCGATCCCGGGACTCCAGGATCATGACCTGAGCTGAAGGCAGTCGCTTAACCAACTGAGCCACCCAGGTGCCCTCTTAGAACCACTTTTGCTGCATCCCCCAAATTTTGGACCATTGTGTTTTCATTTTCATTTGTTTCCATGTATTTTTTTTTTATTTCTTCTTTGATTTCTTGGTTGACCCATTCATTGTTTAGTACCATGTCTTTTAACCTCCAAGTATTTGTAGTCTTTCCAGATTTTTTCTTCTACTTTACTTCTAGTTTCATAGCATTGTGGTCAGAAAAGGCGCATGGTATGACTTCATTCTTCTTGTATTTGTTGAGGCCTGTTTTGTGACCTAATATGTGATCTATTCTGGAGAACGTTCCATATCCACCTGAAAGGAATGTGTATCGTGCTGTTTTAGATGGAATGTTCTGAATATATCTGTTACGTCCATCTGATCCAGTGTGTCATCCAAAGCCATTGTTTCCTTGTTGATTTTCTGTTTAGATGATCTGTCCATTGATATAAGTTGGGTGTTAAAGTCCCCTACTATTACTGTTATTATTATCAATTAGTTACCTTATGTTTATTAATTGTTTTATATATTTAGGTACTCCCATTTAGGGTACATAAATATTACAATTGTTATGCCTTCTTGTTGGATTGTCTCCTTTATATTATTTTATAGTGTCCTTCTTTGTCTCTTGTTACATGTAGTCTTTGTTTTAAAGTCTATTTTTCCGATACAAGTATTGCTACTCCAGCTTTCTTTTGACATCCATTTGCATGATAAATGTTCTCAATCCCCTCACTTTCGATCTGTAGGTGTCTTTATGTCTAAAATGAGTATCCTGAAGGCAACGTATAGATGGGCTTTGTTGTTTCTGTTTGTTTTGTGTGGTTCTTTTTTTTTTTTTTTTTTTTTGGTCCATTCTGACACTGTGTGTTTTTTATTGGAGCATTTAGTCCACTTACATTCAAAGTAATTATTGATAGATATGTATTTACTGCCATTTTATTACTTGTTTTGTCATTTCTGGAGATTTTCTCTGATCCTTTCTTGTCTTTCTCTATTTCATGTTTTGCCAATTTTCTTTAGTGATATATTTGGATTTCTTTCTCTTTATTCTTTGCATATTTATTAATGGTTTTTGATAAATTACCATTAAGTTTGTATATAACATCTTCTGCAAATATCAATCTATATTAAGTTGATGGTCATTCAAATTTGAACTCATTTTTTTCTCCTCTCCTCCCTACATTTTAGGTATATGTTATTATATTTCATATCATTTTTTGTGTGTGAGTCCCTTGACTGATTTTTACAGATATATTCATTTTTACTGATTTTGTGTTTGTTGCCTTAATACTGTCACTTTCGGTCTCTCCTTTCCACTTAAAGAGTGCCCTTTAGTATTTCTTGCAGGGCTGGTTTAGTAGTCACAAACTCCTTCAGTTTTTGTTTGTCTGGGAAACTCTTTATTTCTCCTTCTATTCTGAATGACAGCCTTGCTGAGTGGAATATTCTTGGCTGCAGATTTGTCCCTTCAGCACTTTGAATATATCATGCTACTGCCTTCTGGCTTACCAAGTTTCTTTTGAAAAATCTCCAGCTGGGCGCCTGGGTGGCTCAGTTGGTTGGGCGACTGCCTTCGGCTCGGGTCAAGATCCTGGAGTCCCTGGATCAAGTCCCACATCGGGCTCCCTGCTCGGCAGGGAGTCTGCTTCTCCCTCTGCCCCTCCCCCCTCTCATGTGTTCTCTCTCATTCTCTCTCTCTCAAATAAATAAATAAAAATAAAATCTGAAAAATCTCCAGCTAGCCTTATGATTTTCCCTTTTAAGTTAATAACTTCTTTTGTCTTACTGCTTTTTAGATTTTTTCTTTATCACTGTATTTTGCAAACTTAATTACAATATATCTTGGTGTTGGCCTGCTTTTGTTGATTTTGATGGGAGTTCTCTGTGCCTCCCGGATCTGAATGTCTGTTTCCTTCCCCAGATTAGAGAAGTTTTCAGCTAGTTATTTCTTCAAGTAAATTTTTCTGCCCCCTTTTCTCCTCTTCTTCTGGGACTCCTATAATATGAATGTTATTATGTTTTTTTTTTTATTTATTTATTTATTTATTTATTTATTTATTTATTTATTTATTCTTATGTTAATCCCCATACATTACATCATTAGTTTTAGATGAAGTGTTCCATGATTCATTGTTTGTGCATAATACCCAGTGCTCCATGCAGAATGTGCCCTCCTCAATACCCACCACCAGGCTAATCCATCCTCCCACCCCCCTCCCCTCTAGAACCCTGTTTGTTTTTCAGAGTCCATCGTCTCTCATGGTTCATCTACCCCTCCGATTTCCCCCGCTTCATTCTTCCCCTCCCGCTACCTTCTTCTTCTTCTTTTTTTTTCCTTAACATATATTGCATTATTTGTTTCAGAGGTACAGATCTGAGATTCAACAGTCTTGCACAATTCACAGCGCTTACCAGAGCACATACCCTCCCCAGTGTCTATCACCAAGTCACCCCATCCCTCCCACCCCACCCCCCACTCCAGCAAACCTCAGTTTGTTTCCTACAATTAAGAATTCCTAATATCAGTGAGATCATATGATACATGTCTTTCTCTGTTTGACTTATTTCGCTCAACATAATACCCTCCAGTTCCATCCATGTCGTTGCAAATGGCAAGATCTCATTCCTTTTGATGGCTGCATAATATTCCATTGTATATATATATATACACCACATCTTCTTTATCCATTCATCTGTCGATGGACATCTTGGCTCTTTCCACAGTTTGGCTATTGTGGACATTGCTGCTATAAACATCAGGGTGCACGTACCCCTTCGGATCCCTACTTTTGTATCTTTGGGGTAAATACGCAGTAGTGCAATTGCTGGATCATAGGGTAGCTCTATTTTCAACTTTTTGAGGAACCTCCATACAGTTTTCCAGAGTGGCTGCACCAGCTTGCATTCCAACCAACAGTGAAGGAGGGTTCCCCTTTCTCTGCATCCCCGCCAACATCTGTCGTTTCCTGACTTGTTAATTTTAGCCATTCTGACTGGTGTGAGGTGGTATCTCATTGAGGTTTTGATTTGGATTTCCCTGATGCCGAGCGATATTGAGCACTTTTTCATGTGTCTGTTGGCCAATTGGATGTCTTCTTTGGAAAAATGTCTGTTCATGTCTTCTGCCCATTTCTTGATTGGCTTCTTTGTTCTTTGGGTGTTGAGTTTGATGAGTTCCTTATAGATTTTGGATACTAGCCCTTTATCTGATATGTCATTTGCAAATATATTCTCCCATTCTGTCGGTTGTCTTTTGGTTTTGTTGACTGTTTCCTTTGCTTTGCAAAAGCTTTTTATCTTGATGAAGTCCCAATAGTTCATTTTTGCCCTTGCTTCCCTTGCCTTTGGCGATGTTTCTAGGAAGACGTTGCTTCGGCTGAGGTCAAAGAGGTTGCTGCCTGTGTTCTCCTTTAGGATTTTGATGGACTCCTGTCTCACACTGAGGTCTTTCAACCATTTGGAGTCTATTTTTGTGTGTGGTGTAAGGAAATGGTCCAGTTTCATTCTTCTGCATGTGGCTATCCAATTTTCCCAACACCATTTGTTGAAGAGACTGTCTTTGTTCCATTGGACATTCTTTCCTGCTTTGTCAAAGATGAGTTGACCATAGAGTTGAGGGTCCATTTCTGGGCTCTCTATTCTGTTCCATTGATCTATGTGTCTGTTTTTGTGCCAGTACCATGCTGTCTTGATGAGGACAGCTTTGTAATAGAGCTGGAAGTCCGGAATTGTGATGCCGCCGGCTTTGCTTTTCTTTTTCAACATTCCTCTGGCTATGCGGGGTCTTTTCTGGTTCCATACAAATTTTAGGATGATTTGTTCCATTTCTTTGAAAAAAGTGGATGGTATTTTGATGGGGATTGCATTGAATGTGTAGATTGCTCTAGGTAGCATTGACATCTTCACAATATTTGTTCTTCCAATCCATGAGCATGGAACGTTTTTCCATTTCTTTGTGTCTTCCTCAATTTCTTTCATGAGTATTTTATAGTTTCTGAGTAAAGATCCTTTGTCTCTTTGGTTAGATTTATTCCTAGGTATCTTATGGTTTTTGGTGCAATTGTAAATGGGATCGACTCCTTAATTGCTCTTTCTTCTGTCTTGTTGTTGGTGTGTAGGAATGCCACTGACTTCTGTGCATTGATTTTATATCCTGCCACTTTACTGAATTCCTGTAGGAGTTCTAGCAGTTTTGGGGTGGAGTCTTTTGGGTTTTCCACATAAAGTATCATATCGTCTGCAAAGAGTGAGAGTTTGACTTCTTCTTTGCCAATTTGGATGCCTTTGATTTCTTTTTGTTGTCTGATTGCTGTGGCTAGGACTTCCAATACTATGTTGAATAGCAGTGGTGATAGTGGACATCCTTGCTGCGTTCCTGACCTTAGGGGGAAAGCTCTCAGTTTTTCCCCATTGAGAATGATATTCGCTGTAGGTTTTTCATAGATGGCTTTTATGATATTGAGGTATGTACCCTCTATACCTATACTCTGAAGAGTTTTGATCAAGAAAGGATGCTGTACTTTGTCAAAAGCTTTTTCTGCATCTATTGAGAGGATCATATGATTCTTGTTCTTTCTTTTGTTAATGTATTGTATCACATTGATTGATTTGTGGATGTTGAACCAACCTTGCAGCCCAGGGATAAATCCCACTTGGTCGTGGTGAATAATCTTTTTAATGTACTGTTGGATCCTATTGGCTAGTATTTTGGTGAGAATTTTTGCATCCATGTTCATCAGGGATATTGGTCTGTAATTCTCCTTTTTGATGGGGTCTTTGTCTGGTTTGGGGATCAAGGTAATGCTGGCCTCATGAGTTTGGAAGTTTTCCTTCCATTTCTATTTTTTGGAACAGTTTCAGAAGAATAGGTATTCATTCTTCTTGAAATGTTTGGTAGAATTCCCCTGGGAAGCCATCTGGCCCTGGGCTGTTGTTTGTTGGGAGATTTTTGATGACTGCTTCAATTTCCTTAGTGGTTATAGGTCTGTTCAGGTTTTCTATTTCATCCTGGTTCAGTTTTGGTAGTTGATACATATCTAGGAATGCCTCCATCTCTTCCAGGTTATCTAATTTGCTGGCATAGAGTTGCTCATAATATGTTCTTATAATTGTTTGTATTTCTTTGGTGTTGGTTGTGATCTCTCCTCTTTCATTCATGATTTTGTTGATTTCGGTCATTTCTCTTCTCTTTTTGATAAGTCTGGCCAGGGAGTTATCAATCTTATTAATTCTTTCAAAGAACCAGCTCCTAGTTTCGTTGATCTGTTCTACTGTTCTTTTAGTTTCTATTTCATTGATTTCTGCTCTGATCTTTATGATTTCTCTTCTCCTGCTGGGTTTAGGCTTTATTTGCTGTTCTTTCTCCAGCTCCTTTAGGTGTAGGGTTAGGTTGTGTACTTGAGACCTTTCTTGTTTCTTGAGAAAGGCTTGTATTGCTATATACTTTCCTCTTAGGACTGCCTTTGCTGCATCCCAAAGATTTTGAACAGTTGTGTTTTCATTTTCATTGGTTTCCATGTATTTTTTTAATTCTTCTTTAATTTCCTGGTTGACCCATTCATTCTTCAGTAGGATGCTCTTTAGCCTCCATGTATTTGAGTTCTTTCCGACTTTCCTCTTGTGATTGAGTTCTAGTTTCAAAGCATTGTGGTCTGAAAATAGGCAGGAAATGATCCCAATCTTTTGGTACCAGTTGAGACCTGATTTATGACCTAGGATGTGATCTATTCTGGAGAATGTTCCATGGGCACTAGAGAAGAATGTGTATTCCGTTGCTTTGGGGTGGAATGTTCTGAATAGTTCTGTGAAGTCCATTTGGTCCAGTGTGTCATTTAAAGTCTTTATTTCCTTGTTGATCTTTTGCTTAGACGATCTGTCCATTTCAGTGAGGGGGGTGTTAAAGTCCCCCACTATTATTGTATTGTTGTCGATGTGTTTCTTTGCTTTTGTTATTAATTGCCTTATATAATTGGCTGCTCCCATGTTAGGGGCATAGATATTTACAATTGTTAGATCTTCTTGTTGGATAGATCCTTTAAGTAGGATATAATGTCCTTCCTCATCTCTTATTACAGTCTTTGGTTTAAAATCTAGTTTGTCTGATATAAGGATTGCCACCCCAGCTTTCTTTTGGTGTCCATTAGCATGGTAAATGGTTTTCCACCCCCTCACTTTCAATCTGGGGGTGTCTTTGGTTCTAAAATGAGTCTCTTGCAGACAGCATATCGATGGGTCTTGTTTTTTAATCCAGTCTGATAGCCTGTGTCTTTTGATTGGGGCATTTAGCCCATTTACATTCAGGGTAA
The DNA here is from genome assembly GCF_011800145.1 of Mirounga leonina. Lineage (NCBI taxonomy): Eukaryota > Metazoa > Chordata > Mammalia > Carnivora > Phocidae > Mirounga > Mirounga leonina. The sequence goes on along the minus strand of NW_023270380.1, from coordinate 14,007,103 downwards.
CTATTGAAAGATAGGAATTTAGTGCCATTGTATTGCCTGTAAGGTGACTGTTACCGTATATTGTCTGTGTTCCTTTCTGGTCTATGTTACTTTTAGGCTTTCTCTTTGCTTAGAGGACCCCTTTCAAGATTTCCTGTAGGGCTGGTTTTGTGTTTGCAAATTCCTTTAGTTTTTGTTTGTCCTGGAAGATTTTTCTCTGTCCTTCAATTTTCAATGACAGCCTAGCTGGATAGAGTATTCTTGGCTGCATATTTTTCTCATTTAGTGCTCTGAATATATCCTGCCAGTCCTTTCTGGCCTGCCAGGTTTCTGTGGATAGGTCTGTTGCCAATCTAATGTTTCTACCCTTGTAGGTTACATATCTCTTCTCTCGAGCTGCTTTCAGGATTTTCTCTTTGTCTCTGAGACTAGTAAGTTTTACTATTAGATGTTGAGGTGTTGACCTATTTTTATTGATTTTGAGAGGGGTTCTCTGTGCTTCCTGGATTTTCATGCCTGTTTCCTTCCCCAAATTAGGGAAGTTCTCTGCTATAATTTGCTCCATTATACCTTCTGCCCCTCTCTCTTTCTTCTTCTTCTGGGATCCCAATTATTCTAGTTGTTTCGTCTTATGGTTTCGCTTATCTCTTGAATTCTGCCCTCGTGATCCAGTAGTTGTTTATCTCTCTTTTTCTCAGCTTCTTTTTTTCCATCATTTCATCTTCTATATTACTGATTCTCTCTTCTGCCTCATTTATTCTAGCAGTTAGTGCCCCCATTTTTGTTTGCACCTCATTAATAGCCTTTTTGATTTCTACTTGGTTGGATTTTAGTTCTTTTACTTCTCCAGAAAGGGTTTCTCTAATAACGTCCATATTTTTTTCAAGCCCAGCTAGTATCTTTAAAGTGATGATTCTGAACTCTAGATCTGACATCATACTAATGTCCGTATTGAGTAGGTCCCTGGCAGTCGGTACTACCTCTTGTTCTTTTTGTTGAGGTGATTTTTTCCGTCTTGTCATTTTGTGCAGAGGAGAATAGATTAATGAGAGAACAAAATGCTAGCAGAGTAACAACGTCCCCAGAAAATATACTCTAAACAAATCAGAAAAGACCTGAAGCAGTGGGAAAAGAAAGGGAAAGAGAGAAAAAAGGAAAAGAAAAAAAAAGAAAAAGAAAAAGGTAAAGATAAAAACAAAAACAAAACAAAACAACAACAACAAAAAATACAGAATGTGATCAAATATGATCAGGGTGGTATATAGATCAGTGCCACACACTAGATTTGGGGTGTATTTTGGTCTTTTAGAAGAAAGTGCCTCCCAAAATTTTAAAGAAAGAAAAACTTATATATGTACAAAAATAAGGGTTGATATGATGAAGGGATGGAATATGACTGTAAAGATGGAAATTATAAAAAATTTTATAAAAGGAATTGATAAGAAGTTGTTTGAAAAAAGAAAGAAGAGGATTTAAAAAAAAGAAAAAAGAAAAAAAAAGGGAGAGGATGTGATCAGGCAGGGGAATAGAAAACACCATATACTAGAGATTTAGGGTATATTTTAATCTGTTAGAAGAAACTATCTCAAAATTTTAAAGAGAGAACAACATATATATATAAGCCAAAAATACGGGTAACTACTATGAAGGGATAGAATATGATTCTAAAAATGAAAAATAAAATTTTTTTTTTTTTAAAAGGGATTGATAAGATGTTGGTTGAAAAAGGGAAAAAGAAAAAATTCAAAAAGAAAAAAAAAAGACAGTTAAAAAAAATTAACTTTGAAAGACTAAAGAATCATGGTAAAAAAGCCATGAATTCTATGTGCAGTATTCCCCTATTGCTGGAGTTCTGCCATTCTTATTGATCAGTAAACTTGGTCTTGGCTGGCTGTTCTCGCTGATCTTCTGGGGAGGGGCCTGTTGCCGTGGTTTCCAAATGTCTCTGCCGGAGGCAGAATTGCCCCACCCTTGCCCCCTCCCGGCTAAGTAATCTGCTCGGGTTTGCTCTCTGGGGCTTTTGTTCCCTGCGAGCTTTCTGTACAGCTTTGGAGGCAGAGAGTGAAAATGGCGGCCTCCAATCTCTGCCCCGGAGGAGCCGAGAACTCGGGGCCCCACTCCTCAGTGAGCCCCCAGAGAAAAGCCGTCAGTCACTCCCGTCTCCCCGGTCTCTGGCTGCACTCTGTGCTCGCCTGGCCTGTGACCGCGTGTTTCTATCTCTGGCACCCGACCCCGGGTGGAGTCTCCAAACCCAGCAGATCCCTGCGGTGCACTCCCGTGCAGCTCCTCCTGGGGGAGGAAGGTGAGTCTCCCCGGATCTGCCGCTTGTTGGGTCCCTGCTGGAGGAGCAGGGGCCCGAATGTGCCGCGGATCACAGTTTATGGCAACCCCGAGCTGAGAGCCCACGCCTGGGCTCCCCCTCTGCAGCCGGCTTCCCTGCTCCGTTACCTGGGAGCTCTGCCACACTCAGGCACCCCCGGTCTTTCTGTGACCCCGAGGGTCCTGAGACCACACTGTCCCGGAGGGGTCCACCCCCTGCTTAGCCACCAGAGTGATGTCCCTCAGCAGAGCCGACTTCTAAAAGTTCTGATTTTGTGCTCCGTGGCTCTATCACTTGCCAGAAGCGGCTGACGGAGGCCCCTCCCCCACCGTCTATCCTCCCGAATATCGCCTCGGATTCACTTCTCTGCACGTACTACCTTCCAGAAAGTGGTCGCTTTTCTGTTCAGAGAGTTGTTGCTATTCCTTTCTTCGATCTCCTGTTGGGTTTGTAGGTGTTCAGAATGGTTTGATCCCTATCCAGCTGAATTCCTGAGAGGAGATGAAATCCAGGTCTCCCACTCCTCCACCATCTTGCTCCGCCCCTGTGCAGCATTGTTTTTAATAGCAAAATATTGAAAAAACCTAAATATCATCAATAGGGGGAGGGTATAAATAAAATTTGCTAAGTAATAGTATACTATTATTATAGAAATGAACTAGATTTCTCTATCTCAGAATGATTAGACCTCAAAAAATATGATTTTTAGTGAAAAAAGCAAGTTGCAGAATCATATGGTACAATATCTTAAAATTCTAAAGAAAACATTTAAGAGATAATTTCAGAATACAAAACCTAAAATTGAACAGATTGCAGCTGTCACCCTCATTCATGTGATTGTTACCCCAGATCAATTCTTATATATTAAAATAAGACCTCTTTGAATTTCTTAGGAGAGTACAGTTGTTGATGTTTTGCTAACATCTTGAGTCATCTTATTAATTTACTCCTTAAATACTTCAAATTTATGCCAGATTCCACAATAAACAGAACTTCAACTTTTCTATTTAAATGAAGAAATCACATTTTACTAGGTATGGAGAAAAGGAACTAACCAAAGGAGAGACATTTTTAAGCCTTAAGAAAATATAAACCTCATTTATTATATTCAGCATCAAATACAGAGCAATCACTTATGTCAGTATTACATAGGCACCCACACTTCATAAGGATGACATTGGGTGGGTGAAGACTTTGTTGGGGAGAGAAGATATGCCAGCAGAGAGCAAAATTAATTGCATGGTGATAATATTAGTTTCCTAGGATGCCATAACAAAGCACCACAGACTAGTTCAAAACAATGCAAATTTATGTTCTCAGAGTTCTGGGGATTTGAAGTCCAAGATCAAGGTTTTGGCAAGGTTGGTTTTCCTTGTGTATTCTCTGAAGAAGACTCTGTTCCATGCCTTCCTCCTAGCTTCAGGTGGTGGGTTGGGCATTCCTTGGAATGATTGCATCAGCTCAGACCCTACCTCCATCTTCACATGTCTTTGTCTGTGTCCAAATTTCCTCACTGCACAAAGATACCAGCCCATATTGGATTAAAGCCAGCCTAATGACCTCATCTTAGCTTGACTGAATCTGTAAGAATCTATTTCCAAATAAAGACACATTCACAGATACTAGGGGTTAGAACTTCAACATATGGTTTTCTGGGGAAACACAATTCATCCCATAATAATGATATTGTTCAGAACCCCTGAAAAAGGCACTGAGAGCTTCTAGTGGTGAAGATGACTACTTTAAAGAAGCCAGAAAGAGAATTTACCAGAAGAGAACACTTCAGGTCAGAGGAATAGTATGTGAAAAATGGCACAGTGACACAAATCACATGCATTTAAAAGAATTGCTTTCTTACTTAGAATTAGTGTTTCCAGTGCTTAAAAGAACATAAACAGTAATGTGTTCTAGCCCCTGCACTCAAGTTTTCATTCGACAATTCATTCACTCAATAACATTATCACGAGGTACGCACCTACCTAAGTACACGTCATAGAATATTGAGGAAGAACATACAGAACTCCTGCCCTTGTGGAGGAAACAGTTAGTAAAACAATCATCAAAACAGATGTAAGGTTTGTCAGCAAGTGCTGAGGTAGAAAATCACAAAGAACTCTGAGAACATATCAAAGACCCATTTGATCTAATCAAGGCAACAGTGTTTCCCTGAGGAGGTGACAATTTAATCCACATCTGAACCTGGTTGAAAGTTCACTAGTCCAAGGAGGGGAAAAGTCAGCTTTCCAAAAAGGAAAAGCAGTGTGTACAAGCATCTTGGTGGAAGGAGGTTGGTGGGAGCAAGGGACTGGAGGTAGTCTTGCTGGCTGAGCTAGAGACAGTGAGGGTGGGTATGGTAGGCGGGTGGAAGCTAGAAATACAAGAAAGATTTGGAGCTTATGGAGCTGCATAAGACACAGGAAGAAGTGATGCCCTCATTGTAGGAGCAAGGAAATGTTTAAAGCAAAATAGTGACATTATTAAATTAAGGCTTTGTAATAATCACTGTGGCAGCATATTATAATTTACAGATAGGGACATTAGGAATCAAACAAATTAAGTGTTTTGCCAAAATCAAAGAGCTCTTTAGAAACAGAATGGAGACAAAACTAAGGCCTCTGGCCTTGTCTTTCATGAAAGCGAAACCGTAGGGATTGCTCAAACACACAAGAAATGCACGGCTTCTCCTGCAGCCTTCTCCATCTAGGTAAATGTCATCCATCCAGAGGCCCAAGGGCCAGTCCTTCACCATGTGCAGCTCTCCCTCCTCACTATCATGCCCAGCCCACTGGCAAACACTGGCAGTTCTTGTAAGTTTTCTTGAATCCATTCACTGGCTTCACCCCCTGCTCCCACACTGGTCCCCATTATCACTGGTGTCATGGTCTCCCCATCACCAGTCTTGCTCCCTGAAAAACCTGTTCTCTATACTGCAACCAAATTGATATTTTTATGGGTTGTTTTTTTTAAAGAACATATAGCATATCATGTCACTGCTCTACTGAAACCCCACAGTAGCTTATCAAAATTCTTAAAACAATCACCAGAGCCTATAAAACCCTGCAAGATCTAGCTCCCACCTACTCCTTGATATGAACTCTGACCTTTCTCCTTAACCACACTCGGGTCTTACCCATTCCTACAACATACCACGGTTTTTCCTATATCAAGGCCTTCATACTTGCTGTTTCCTCTGCCTAGAATGGTCTTCTACTAGCAATTTTAAGACTGGGCCCTTCTCATATTTTAGATCTTAACACAGCTTTCAACATTTGAGGGAGAATTTTTGGACCATTGTATCTAAAGCAGGTAATTAATTTCTAACTCAAAACCCTGTTTCTTTTTTTCTTGGCTCTTCTTACATATCTATCATTCTATCTATCAATCATCTATCATCCATCTATCATTCTATCATCTATCTATTAATCATCTTATCATCTATCATTCTATCATCTACCTATCTTTCTATCATCAGTCATCTATCTATCTATCTATCTGTCTATCTATCCAGATGTGTAATATGTCTCTATTATCACTGTCTGCTTCTCCCCATCAAATATGAACTCCCCTAGGAAGGAACTTGGTCTTCCTTGTTTAATGCAGCATCTTCTCTTTTACACAGTCAGTGATGGATGCACAGAAAATGTTCGATCACTATTGGTTGAATAAATGGATAAATACATAAGTGATCAGTATTTTTTTAAAAAGCACTAAGGATGAAAACATGAGAAAGATTAACAAAAACAATTACGAAAATCTCCCAAAATTCTTATCTAAAATAAACCATAACTTTTAAAATATCCTTCTTGGAAAAATGTGTTTGTTTTACGGGAAAGTTTTAAAAAAATATTTTTTTAATCTTCAGTTTGTCTTTATCATAATGTTCTAAGGTTTTTCTTTCTTTCTTCTTTCTTTTTCTTTCTTTCTCTCTTTCTCTCTTTCTCTCTTTCTCTCTCTCTCTCTTTTTCTAGAAAAATGTGTCTGTTTTCAAAAGAATGAAACAAAGACACCAGGGACAGTGTTATAAGGGCAGTTAGCGTCTTGGTCAGAAGGCATCTTGACATATTGGCTCGAAGGAAGTAATGGTGCAGCATTCCATGTAATGAAACAAGGTATAGAAAACATAGTCAACCACTAAGTGAGCAGAGTTGGGGATTTTTTAACACTTTTAATTAGAATCTTTTCATTGTTTCTAACTTAAAAAAGAACTGTTCTAATTACTCAATAAAAACAGACAGTTGTTGATTTCATCTGATTCATTTTCCATAATGTAAATTTTAAAACTAAGTGGACCATTTCAGTTTTAACGTTGTTTTCCCAAAGTTACTCAGTCTGTAAAATTACTTGGAAAATAAGGAACTATGAATAGATTTCACATGTCTGTGTAACATGTTTTTAACTTCTTATCTGGCTAAAAGCATACTGTCTTATTGATTAGTAGAATTACTTTGTCATTTTTATCATTTGCTTTCAATCAATTACAAATACGTTTATAATGCTAGGAGCTTTTCATAATTGAGCAACAAATAATTACAGAGCAGTTACTATGTCCCAAATCCTTTGTAAGATACTAGAGATACAAATAAACAAAATGCAGTTTGCTTCCCCCTAGTATAGATAGTAGAGCTTAGACATAAGTGGTCAGGAGCATAGACTCTCCTATAGTAAGCACTGCCCCTACGTAGCTACATGATCTTGGAAATGGAAATTACTTAAAAATGACTGAATTTTTTTGGGGGGGAAATTACTTGTTTTTTTCATCAGTGGTGTGGGGATAATAATAACACCTATCTCATAGAGCAGTTAAATATTTAGTACATTAGTAGCATTCATCTACTAACAATGATAATGTAGAATGTGATGGAAATTGTTCTAGAAAGGAGACAAAACTTGAGCCAGTTGTATTAGGAGAAAGGTAGAATCCCTTTTAGGGAAAGAACCTGTTTTTGGATAGCATATATATGGTACATATAGATATAAATAGCTTACATAGAAATTATATGAACTAAAAATAGCTTGCTTTGCAAAATAAAACAGTAGAAAATTTTCCATGAGCTATTGGCAGCTGGTGGAAAGAAAGGGAAAAGCTGGGAGGAAAAGGAAATGAGCAATCATGTCTTAAGCAAGATGGCGGCAGTCAGGGACAGAGGAAACATTCATTCATATACATTTCTTGTTATAAGTTTTGGAAAATAAATCTTTGAAATCTTTAGAAAAATGATGCCTAATACACAATGAGATACCATGTGGTATCTTTCCTGTGTAGGTTACTACAAACCTACAAACCCTACAAACCTATAAACCTCTGGTGAAGAAAACCAGCCTATTGATAAGTCTCTGGGGAAAAAAAAAAAAAAGTAAACATTAAGGGCAGATGTTAGTAAACATGAGACAGATTTTCTTTAAAGAACTATATATTGATAAAAGATAATCCATGAAAAAATGTAGAGGAGAACCTTTGTTTCTTAACTTTATAGATGAATGTACCAATAATTTGAGAAAATGGCTAGTGGTATGAATACAACCAACTATGATGCCTATTTCCACTAAGTTATGAAATTTGTAGGCATAAACTTGTTCATAACTCTTCCTTTTTATTCTTTTAATGTTTATTGGGTCTGGAAGAGCTGTCCTCTCTTTCATTTCTCACACTGATTATTTAGACTTTCTCTTTTTGTCCTAATCAGTTTAGCCAAGACGTGTAAATTTTGTTGACCTTTCCAAAGAATCAGTTTATAGACATTGATTTTTTTTTTCCTATTTTGTTCTTAGTACTTTCACTTAGCTCAGAGTGGTTTCCTGAGTGATGAGAGCCTGACCCCATAAGATCAATGAAACATGATGAGAATTTTACCACTGCATTTATGTAGGCCAATGCTACTTTCTCCCTCTTGTCACCGTATGCAAAAGTGTGTGTTGGCACAAAACCAGTACACAGAAGCAGGCAGACCTTAGAGAATAAGAAAATCTGAATAAGAATAAGAACCTATAATCTCCCTTTGGAATTTTTTGTTACATGAGCTAATAAATTCCCTTTTTGATTAAGGCATTTTGGTTTCGTGTGTGTGTGTGTGTGACATACAATTTAAAAAATCCAAACTGATAAAACATCCCTTGCAGCTTTAGAAATGTGAGAAGTCCAGTAATAATAACAAAAGGAATATCTGCAATAATAACAGGCATCTAAGGATTTTGGTCAAGGTGGTAGACTGAGTTGACATAGAAATTCTGCTTACCTATCTGATCTACCTTCAACATGCACTCACACTCTCTGAACATAGAGAAATACTTTTTAAATTGTTTTTAAAATCTAAAATACATACATAAACTCAAAAGCAAAAAATAATAAACGGAAATTTCAAGTTGTGAGAAGAGAAGTAGAAAACATAGCCATAATGATGAATGTAAGAGGGCCGAAAGCATATATGCCGTCTATATGATTAGAGCTGAGATTCAAGGCCCAGATAAGAAATAATAATAATAAATAACAAATAATGTAACATTTATTATAGTACAGAGACTGTTCTAAGCACCTTATATACATCAAAGTATTTAATCCTTACACAAACCTGTGAGGTAAATACTTTTAATATGCCTCATTTTGGAAAAAAAAAAAAAGAAGAAGAGAAAGATAAATTAACTTACCCAAGACTACGTACCTGGTAAGTGGTATAAAAGGAAAAAAAAGACTGCCCAATCTGTGAACAAGGATTAGAAATTATCTATCTCACAAATCTAGGGGGATAGCAAGAAGCAACTGGCTTACATGGAACTAGAATCAGAAAAAAGTTAATCTCCACCACCAACCCAACCAAGAAATAAAATCAGATTCCTTAGCCTGCGCTGAATAAATGTGAGCAGTAAGTTGCAGAAACCCTGAGCTGAAGAACTAATGTGGAGCCAAGGCAGCAGCAACTATAAACCACCTACTGTTAGGTGAGTTTTCACTGTCCTGGTATGGTGGGATGCCCAAGACAGAACTCACACACAATACGAGCCAAAGGCAAGGGTTAAAAAAACACATGAAGAGGCCTATCAGCCTAGAAATACAATGCATAGACTGCAGAAGGGGAAAAATTCATAGCTAAGGGACTAGGGATGATGGAACAATCTTAAACTGACTTTAAGCATATTTAAAGAGTTCAAAGAAATAAATAGTATTCACCATTTTCTCATCACTTCCATGTGCCCCTCATCATGCTCTACATGATATGCTCAATTAAACTTGACAAGTGTATGAGGTAAATAGGCAGTTTTATCCCTAATTTAGTGTGAGAAGAATGAAAGCTTAAGTAAATGGTCCAGGATCATGTATCTAGTGGATGAGCAAGCCCGGATTCCATTCAGTCCAGAGTCAATTTTTGATAAAGAGGGGCATTTTAAGATTCTAACTGGAGCCCCAAAATATCACTACCATAGTGTCCTAAATGGTCGAAAGCTATCCGATCTATTTAATTCAATGAATCATTTAATTAATGTGTATCCACTTCGTTAGAACTCTGGGGATGTATTGATAAGAGAATGTAGTTACACTTAAGGTTGTAGTTTAGAACAGAGATGGAAAGATGACATGATAAATTCAGAAGTGTCATATAATATAATAAAGTAGTGCGTGTTCTGAATTAAATTTACAATTTAAGTCATTCAGATCCCAGATTCTTAGAAGGAGGTGGTTATCTAGAAAGAGAGGAAGGAAGGTGTTTGTGAAATACATATGTGGCAATGTTTGCTGTGAGCTACTGTGTGGGCCCTAGAAAGAAAGAACTCATTCCTTGTTTGTTCAGAGTAATGAAGATAAAACCAAAATAGGTCAGCTATAAAATATGGCCCAATGCAAGATGGTCAATTCTCAGAAATCCATTTTACTTTGAAAAAGAAGCTATGTGCACAAAAGAAACAGGTGCTACGGAGCTTTTGTTTTGTTTTGTTTTTAAAGGTCCCTTAGAGAGAGGCGTAGACTACAAAGGGCCCTCAGATTCAATGGAAGAAGTTGAGTGCCATCTTAGTGGCCTTTGTCATTTTGGCACCCAGAACATTTTCATGATCTACCAAATTGTTCTGGAAAGCTGGAATAAATTATGGAGGATTGGATGCCCTGGATGAAGCAGCTTAGATGCAAGTCACAATCAGCAAGGAGTTGTGGCTTCCTCATCCTGAACTCCGAGAACTGAGGGGATCATGATCTCAAGACACACAACTTGGGAAACTCAGATCTGAGGGACCCAGGGACCTTACAGTTCATAGTAGATAAGGGAAATTTAGGGACATTATTTTTATGTCCTATTTAAGGGCAATAATCTCTATATACCTGTTTTCTTCCATCAGAAAGAAGACCGATGACTCGGTACTCTGCCTTTGTCCAGGGCAGGGGGAGGGAACTAGCTATTGATGAATTTGCGTGACCTTTCTTCCTAACTGGATCTGCCTTTGCCAGGTCTCAGCTATTCTTCCATGGTGGGAGCTCTCCACCACACAGAGAAGCCGCCCTAGTCCAGCTCCACCATGTCTGTATGGACAAGTCTGGATAGATAAGCATGCTTGATCATAGATACAACTCATGCCCTCCAGTTTCACCTTTATCTGTAATTATAATGATATTTTGATACTCCATTTTCGACAGTGTTATAATATTCCTCAAGTGAATCAGAACACAAGTGCAAAACAAGGGTGTCATCATAATATTGTCTCTATAGCAGCACTATCTGATAGAACATTCTGCAGTGATAGAAATGTTCTATAATCGGGGCGCCTGAGTGGCTCAGTCGTTAGGCGTCTGCCTTCGGCTCAGGTCATGATCCCAGGGTCCTGGGATCGAGCCCCGCATTGGGCTCCCTGCTCCGCAGGAAGCCTGCTTCTCCCTCTCCCACTCCCCCTGCTTGTGTTCCCTCTCTCGCTGTGTCTCTCTCTGTCAAATAAATAAAATCTTTAAAAAAAAATAATAAGTTCTATAATCTACGCTGTCCTATAGGGTCGCCATTGGCTACATGTAGTACTGAGCATATGAAGTGTGGCTAGGATCACTGAAGAGGTAAATTTTTAACTGTATTTACTTTTAATTAAATTTAAATTTGAACAGCCACATGTGGCCAGTGGCTACAATATCAGACAAAAACTTTAGATCTTAATGCTTCTCTTGTACTCTTCTGCTTTTTCATTCCCTCTTCGAACCAGAGGGAATATTAGTAGTGACTTATAGGGCTGACCAGAGGAGTGATGTATTTTTACACGAATTCTATCTTGACCCCAACCCATGAGTGTATCATGGAGGAGTGTGAGGGTAGATTGAGGAGCTGGTAAGAAAATATATGGGACCACCAAGGACAGGGAACTCCAGTGTCCAGAAAGATCCGGAAAGATTTCCTCGATATGCATCATTGAAGAGAAACATTGATTTGTCCACATTTGGACCCTAAATGATAAGGCCTTCAGTATGAATTTCTATGAGGATAAGACAGATATCACCTACTTTATAACTTTAACCTGGGTTTTAATCACTTTGGTTTAAGAAGCCACATACACATAAATCCACATAACTTGTCATCTGTAAAGACATGTTACTGAGTGGTGCCTGGGCGGCTCAGTCAGTTAAGCTTCCGACTTTTGGTGTTGGCTCAGGTCATGATCTCAGGGTCATGGGATTGAGCCCCACATTGGGCTTCACGCTCAGTGGGGAGTCTGCTTGAGATTTTCTCTCTCCTACTCCCTCTGCCCCTTTACCCCCTGCTTGCACTCTCTTAAAAAAAAAAAAAAAGAAAGAAAAAGAAAAAAGATTTGTTACTTAAATAAAACATAGGTATCTCTGTAGGTTCTATGAGGACCATATCTGTCCTAGTAGTGACTCTTTGCTGAGTGTTGGTAATACAGCAATGCATGTATGAAACCATGACGGGCACCCGCAAGGGCTAGAAGCTCGGGTTCACCAGCAGCTGGAGCATGAACTGTAACCTGTTCGCTCCTCAGTCTGTCAGGAGCCTCATGGATTTTCCTCATCTCAGCTCCTCCCTGTACAACACGTCCTTCTTTTCCTTCCACAGGCCGACTGCCTGTACTTGAACATGGTCTGTGCTCCCCCCGGGGGGAGGGCCCCAGACGAAAACCATTTACCATGTCTGTGTCCCAGCTGCACATTGGTCTTATTGGCTCAGCCTAAGCCAGGTGTCCCAAAAAGGGACAAGGGAGGCAAACTACTCTCTAAATACTACCCCTAAGATTAGCTTTGCTAGTGTGATTAAACAAAAATGCATGAAAATGTGGTATATTTAGGGAACTATTCTAGGGGTTCCATTCATATTATTTTAATTCTCAAAAAACCCTCAAAATCTACTTTCTTTATTTCCTTTCTACAGATGAGAAAATTGAAGTTCAGAGATGCTAAGGAATATCCAAGGGATAGAAATAGCAAGTGCTTTTTGCACTAAAACAGCCTGCTTCGACTTCCAATTACATTGTCAATATTCCTTAGCAGGATTTTGTGTCAGGCAGGAAGTAGGACTATTGAAACACACACCATGATTTATGCCTTGAGCTTTCTCTGAGTTCTTAAGTTTTTGTAGAGATTCCTTACACAGCAATTAGTCCTGTGTGTGTTGCTTTCACTAGATTGAATATGACTTTAATATGGCAGGACTTCGAACCTTTCATTCTTCTGCTCTTCATGTAGATTTATCCTTTGCAGTATTAACCTGAGAAAAGTACAAGTGTGTTCACTGAAGTGCAGATATTCCCAAAGATAGGCTTCTGGCCTTTTATACTTTTTGGTACACTTCCAATTATAAGATAAGTAAGTCCTGGAGATACAGTGTACAGCATGGCTACTATAGATAACAATGCTGAATTGCATATTTGAAAGTTGCTAAGAGAGCAGATCTTAAAAGTTTTCATTATAAGAAAAAAATGTAATTATGTGTGGTGATGGATGTTAACTAGACTTATTACGGTGATCATTTTGCAGCATATTCATTTATCAAATCATAAATGTTCTACGCCTAAAACTAATGCAATGTCAATTATATCTCAATAAAACACACATAAATGTTGAGCATATATTCAACATATCTTTCTCATTACGAAAAAAATCTGAAAAAAATACATGGATAATTTATTTTTTTAAAGTGTTGCCATTTGACTAAATCTCTCTTAATTTGTTTGTCTTTGAAAGAAAGAAGGGATGGCCAGCCAAGTGAGATGTGTTTTTGATTTTCATTAAATGCTTGTGGAGGGTGGAGTGGGCGCTGCCTAAGAATTCACAGGCTCTGAGTGTGCAGATAAGCAGAGAGAGTAAGGATGACTTCAACATCCCTTGGAGGAAAGGAGCCATAGTTAATGGGGGAAAAAAAAATCAGTCATCTTAATTGTTCAAACATACAAAAGTCACCTTCTTCTTAGGAGTCTCTATGTTTACTACGATTTTAGTATTTGCACTTCAAATTTTTTGTTTTAGGTTTTTTCAAAGGCTCTCAAAATTGTGATAACAATAGATAATATTTGCTACACATTTACTATGTTCTAAGCACCCTGCTAAGTACCTCAGAGGCATCATCCCAATCTTACTGGCTAGAGGTATAATTATTCCCATTTTGTATCCGAGGAAGCTGAAACTCAGGGGAATGAAATGATTTGCCCTGGATCGAGTGACAAAGTGACAAAGTTAAGAGCTGTATCCATAGACTCTGAATCTACAGCTACTCTTCTTAATGACTATTTTCCTGTACAGCCTTCTCTAACCTGAGACATCTGCTGACACAAAGTAGTCACCCTATGTTGAGTCCAGTCTGAGAGACTCCCATGGCTTTTGCTCTGTTACACTGCGTTTCATATTCCTTTGCAGTCGGCCAAAATATAGTTCCCTATGTCTCACTGCTCAACTCACACTTCATAGCTCAGCTAAACACTTTGAACATCTCTGCCTTTCCTCCCCTGCCATGGCCCCCCTAAATTTTTGACCATGTAGCTTGTCATAGTAGTCATTGGCAATAGCAGACCAGTGCCTATCATTGTAGGATTATTTAAATAAATCATGGTTCATCTGCAAAAGAGATATGTAAAGAGCCCCTAAAGAGTATATAATAGAAGAATTGACCTGGAAACTATTTCACACTATGCTTTCAAGTAATAAAATAAAGTATTCTCTATTACCCATTTTGGTAAAGAAATATAAAAAAATGTTATCATTGGTTACTTTTATCTAGTAGAATTACACATGCGTGTTTTTGCCTAAAATTTTCTACAAAGAGTTTATATTGTTTCCGCAACAGGAAAAAGTTCTATCTCTCTAAAAATAGTAGGAAATATTCAATATTAAAATCAATTCCACTGCTTTTCCTAGATCTTTGGCGGGTAGCCAGGATTCCTCTCTAACCCAAACCCCTACAGTACCCGGTACCTCTGCTATGAATGTGGCATGTAGAGTGACTTGCTTTATGATTACTATGTATGGATGTTTAACTCCACAAAATAGTCAGAAGAATGCTTTGTACATGCTGTCCCTAACCCCAGAAGCAAACAGAGTATTGAAATTTCAACTAGAAATTGTTGAAATTACAGCTCAGGGTGCCCTGCTTCTTGCTTAACCTCAAACATTTACCAAACTCTGTCACACAATTATCTCACATAATTATTAAATATATACATATATGGCATACATTTACAAGTATATCACATAACATACTGGGGTGTGGCAAGCCTTATCAGGACAGCTCTTTAGTCTGGGAATAATTTTTAATTTCAACAATATGGAGTAAAAAAATTAAATGATGAGGATCTAAAGAAAAGAAATCCTTAGGGCAATTATTATATGTCTTGACCCCTCAGAGCCCTGGAGACCCTTTCTCCAACAACTCCACATTTACCTGGGGGAATATCATAGATTTCCCCAAAGATCCAGTTTGAAAAAAAGTATTTGTTACCTATAACCTCCACAATGTTTTTGAAAATACTGGACTATAGAAATAATTCAAAGAATGGAAAATAGAAATTTTCAAATGGTGTGT
The DNA here is from genome assembly GCF_011800145.1 of Mirounga leonina. NCBI lineage: Eukaryota > Metazoa > Chordata > Mammalia > Carnivora > Phocidae > Mirounga > Mirounga leonina. The sequence goes on along the minus strand of NW_023270380.1, from coordinate 13,991,818 downwards.
ATGTAGTGGGGGGAGCTGTATGTGGAGGTTAAAAGATTGTCCTGAGTCATCTCCTAACAGAAATCATAGAAATCTGCTGGCATGAGTTCAAGCCACTGAATTTTGAATTCCTAGAACACTCAACATATTTTGGTATCTTATTTTGCTGACAAAATATCTTGTCTACGTCACAAGATTGAAAATTATTTTATATATTTTCAAAATGCCAAGTATGTACTGGCAGCTGTTGGGAACTGGTGAGCCAAACATCGATAGTTCTTGACTTTACGGAGCTTATGGTTTGGTGAGGGAAAGACATGACCCCAATAATCCCATGAGTAGACATCCAGGTGCAAGTACTACAGAAGAGAAGCACATGATACAATAAAAAGGGATCTAACCCAAACCCAGGCTTGTGGAAAGCCTCCTTGAGGAAGTGAACATTGAGTAATATATGGAAAACTAAGAGGAATTCATTACAAAGGGTGGGAAAGAAAGGGATCTAGGTGATAGGGAAATCGCATCGCCAAGGCCAAGGGCAGGGAGAGGCAAGAGCTTGTAAGGGATGGAGAGAGGAGAAAGAGGCAGCCCAGCTGCAGGACAGAGAACAAGGGGAAATGGGAGCAGTAGATGCTGAGGGGTAGCCTTGCAAGCCTGTGGAGAATTCACTTTTACTTTCCTCTTCAGAACAACGGAAATAATGGATGGTTTTAATAAGAAGGTGATATGACCAGCTTTTCCTTTCAAAGGAGCGTTCTTGCTTCAGAGTGAGAACAAACTGGAGGGAGACAAGGAGAGAGACGGGTAATCCATTTAGGAGGCTATTATAAAGTCCTAGGTGAGAAGCGACACCTTGACAGGGGTGTTGGGGGAGATGAAGCTAAGTAGTTAAATTCTAGAAGTATTTAGGAGGTCAAATAACAGGGCTGGGGAATGCATTCTATGTTGGGGAAAGGAAGAGGGAGGTGTAGCGGGTGACTCCAGGATGCTGGCTTGTGGAAGATGGAGAACCACGGGAGGGAAAACAAGATTAAGGAGGTCTTAAGAGTTATGTATTTCAGATTTAGACATGTTCTGTTGGAGAAGACATACAGATACCTATGTACCTATCACTATACATAGGTAGATAGAGATATATAAATATAGATAGAGATCTCTGGAGCTCAGAGAGAATTACAGACAGAAATGTGTGAGTCACTGCACAGAGGTGGCACTTCACACTGATGACCTGAATAAGGTTCTCTAGAAGAGATGATAAAGGGAAGTAGAAGGGCTGGAGGCCAAACTGACCCATGAAGAACTCCATCATAATGACTGGGTGGGAGTAGATGAGCCTGAAAAAGAGACAAGGTAGGTGCCTAGAAAAGAGACAGAAAACCAGGAGACAATGATCCTAAAAACCAATGGAAAATGAGTGTTTTGGGGAGTAGCTGACAGAGTTAAATGCTGCTCAGAAGTAAGGAACATGAAGGCTGAAAATTGTTTCCCTGATCCCAGCGACATCAGAGCCCGTTATTGCCTTAGGTAAAAACCACTCATGGGAAATGATGGAGGCAGAGATGGGAGTTTAGTGAATAAGGAGTGAATAGAAGATGGATGAGTAATTAAACAGCGGGTATAGGCAGGTCTTTAAGGAAACATGGCTATGGCAAGGAGGAGTGAGATTTTTATCTTGTTTGGTTTTCCTTTTCTTAATGAGAAAAACCAATGGGACGGATCCAGATGAGAGGACAGATTGCAGGTACAGATAACAGAAGGGATTATCTTCCATGTAAAGAATAATATTTCACTAGAATATGACTCTTAAAAAGGCAGGGATAGTTATCTAATTTGCCTACAGATACATTTCTAAAACCGAGAATATTGCCTTGTTCACAGTAGATACTAAATAAACAGTGAGGGAAAGACATGGATCTGTAAGATACCTTAGGAGCTGGAATAGGAAGGAATTCAAAGCACATGTGGAAGGATTAGTCTGAGGAGGAGGAAGCTTTTATATTATAATAAAAAAGAAAAATGACAGGATGGGAGCAGATCTAGGAATATTTCTGTGTTTTGTGAAGTTTACAATTCATGGGTTCTGTTTTCTCATAAAATAAGTCATGATGGTGGGGTTCCGACTGCAATGAGGGGGAAAAGGGAGGATGTTAGAAGGAGAGAATTTTGGTGGGGTGCCTGGGTGACTCAGTCTGTGAAGTGTCCTACTCTTGGTTTTGGCTCAGGTCATGGTCTCAGGGTCTTAAGAATGAGCCCCACATCAGGCTCTGCAATGCTTGAGTTTCTCTCTCCCTCTGCCCCTCTTTCAACTCTAAATAAATAAATAAATAAATAAATAAATAAATAAATAAATAAATAAA
>NW_023270380.1:13941910-13989472 GCF_011800145.1 Mirounga leonina | reverse complement strand
AAATAAATAAATAAATAAATAAATAAATAAATAAATAAATAAATAAAATCTTTTTTAAAAAAAGAGAATGTTTGCAATGGTCATTGATGAGTGTGTAAGAGTTATATAGTGGACTAAACTGTTCATGGTGAAGGGCTCCTTGAGGTTGGTGATCACGAATTCATGGTGGAGCCCATCTCCACTTCTGTGACTTTCTCCAGCAGAACCTAGGTGCTTATCAGAAGCAGATAATGGAGACAGAAGATGGTTTGCTCATTCCAGGGCGGGCAGGGAACCACACGCCTAATGGAAAAATGTTTCAAATTTCTTTCAGAATTATTCAGACAACTCTTTGTTCTATCTACTGTCACTTCATCACTGTCCAAAAGTGGGAACTAAATGACTGTAATTGCTTGTATAAATAGGTATAAAATAGTTAAATTGGAAAAGTCGACCCAAGCCCCTGTAACTAAAAGGACTTCTAATCATAGAGGATATAAAATAAGCAAACATAAATAGGGTTTCCTAGTCATGGAGAAGACTTTCCAAGCAATAATACCCAGCCCAAGCAACAGCAGTGACAACAACAAAGTGTTCCTGTATGAAGCCCAAATGGCCTGTTACCCTCCTTCAGGTAAAGGGATATCATGGTAGACGTTTTGGGCATTTGATAACAGAGGTACTTGCACATCCACTCAAATGATTAAATTTTTTCTATCACTCTGTTGTTTCTCTAAGTGGTGTTTTTCTGAGAATAGACTCCATGAGAAATAAGAATTTTGCTTAAATAAAAACAGATTGTGTGATTAAGTTTAGGAAACTGGCTTACACGGAGTTAGAGAAGCTTTTGTAGGGCAGCACCTTATATATATAAACATATGCCGTGGATGTCTAAATTCTGATTATAGTTTACAGATTTTCTGTAAATTATTTGTGTAGGAGAGCCCTTGTATGAGAAGCAGCTTATTATGATTATTGTAAAATATTGCTTTAAAAAAGTAACTCCACCTTTTCACATGGAAATTCATTATGGTACAAATCAGACTGTATTTTTTTTTCTTCTATATAACCGAAATTCCTCATGCTACAATTTAAATTAGAGTTTCTTGAGTGTGGCCCCTGATTACCTGTATAAGCATCCTGTAGCTCCTTATTAAAATTGCAGATTTTTGTGCCTTCACCCAGAACAAAAGAATCTCTGAGATAGAGCCCAAGAATCTACTTTAAGCAAGGGCTCGATTATGTTGAAGTTTGAGAACTGAAGATTTAAGTCTACTTCCTCTTATTGGTTGTCATCACCTGTGTAATAAACTTTGGAGTACTTGGAGGCTGCTATGAAGTCTCTTCCTTTTACCAAAATGTGCTTCTTAAAGGCTACCTGGGACCCCAGACTTTCATATTAGCATCTGACATGAGATCCGTCTTTATCTTTCTCCTTCTCCAGTTTTCTTTTAATACTTCACTGGTAATATGAAGTCTTCTCAAGTAGAATGTGCTAGAAACTTTATGTAAAAACTTTCCTGTTAATGGAAAACAGTTCCATTTATGTCCATACCAGTAAGGTGAGAGATAAGTTACGTAAAGAATTATATCCATTCAAAAGTCTAGACTGATTTGTTTGATAAACAAACAGAAACACAAGCAAGTTCTTTTCATTCTTCTTCAGCTGAGGAGTAAAAATGACTAAATTAACCATAATATGGAGGGAAGTTCTCATTCTGGTTTACCTGTATAAATGCTGTTAAAACGGGATTAAATTTTGGAGTTTTCTGTTAACCAAGAAATTCAGCGAATGAGGTGTTCTAGTTGATTAAAATTCTCATCAGTTGAGAGAAATACTTAAAATATCACAATTTTAAATGCCATAAAATCCATTTCACATTAATATTGTATTTAAATCCAATAGATCTTAATGACTTGGAGTATAATTCAAGCTTTTTTACAGATACTAATAAGTTCTTCCATTATCACTACTTTTTAAATTTGTTTTCGTAAACTTCCTTGTAATTTGAAATCTAGACCGACACACTGGAATGAAAAACCAACAGAATTGGGGTTTTTGTTCTTATTCTGACACCAACATACAAATCTTTAATTCCCCCTCAGGTCTCAGTTTCTGTAACTATAAAATGGAATCATTGACTAGGGTGTATTTCAGTTCTCCGCTAGTCTAAAACTCTAATTCCACTGGGTTTCTGTTTTGTACACATGCAAGTTCACATGCACACGCACACACACACACACACGCACATGCACGGAATTTAAACACGCCAGGCTGGCAGCACTGCACATGTGTAATGTAATCCACCGAGGACACAGAAGATAGTCCCCATTACACTTACCTGTGGATGTTAAAATTCCCGCTTCCCATCAGCAATTAAAGTAAATGTTGCTTTTCCTTCCATTGACTGTAGTCAGGTGCCAAACTAAGCTAAAAAAGAAGATCACGGATTCCATAGAAGGGCCAGGAACTTGCTTTCCAGTGTGTGCCTCGGCCACCTTGACACTCTGTGTAATTAGGATGAGGGGGGCACACTGGAAGCGTCTGCATGGTACTGATGACTATTTAGAAGACAGCGTCCCCACTGAAGTCCTAACAACTACACGTCCACACAACTTGCCTCAATAGCTACAGCCACTCAGGAGTCACAGCACTGATGCTGTGTCCCTTGTCCCTACATGTGCCATTGTGAGCGGGGCTGCCACACACGACCTGTCTGCCCCCTCACAATAGCTCTCGCTCCCCACGGAACACGGAGGCAGACAGCAGCTTCTCTCTCCTCTTCAACAGATACTGCCAGGGTCTGTTACTTATTATCTTTGGAAGAAAGGACACAGGTTTGCACAGGCAACTTGTGATTGTATCAGCTCTGAGATCAGCTGAGACCCTTCTACAAGACGAACTTTACTGTTGTTGCGGACAAAAGCAAGATTCACAAACACTCAGCAGCCTGACTGATTTATTCATTTTTACTGGCATCTTCATGACCGTCTCTTCTGCAGAGAAGAGGACAGTTGCTTGGAGGAGCTGGGATAGGAGGGGTATTTAGAAAGAGAGAAAGAGAGAAAGCTTGCTTCCTGGACCCCACAAAGAGTTACCATCTGAGAGACTTACCTTAATCTCTAACAGCATGGGGCGACATTTACCATAAAAGACTTCCTTATTTGCATCCGCCGGTTGACTTCCATGGAGAATCATAGTATTTGTTTTTATTTTATTTTATTATTTTTTGTACTATGTTCAGTTAGCCAACATAGAGCACATCAATTTTTTTTAGAGATTTTATTTATTTATTTGACAGAGAGAGACAGCGAGAGAGAGAACACAATCAGGGGGAGTGGGAGAGGGAGAAGCAGACTCCCCGCTGAGCAGGGAGCCCAATGCGGGGCTTGATCCTAGGACCCTGGGATCATGACCTGAGCTGAGGGCAGACGCTTAATGACTGAGCCACCCAGGCACCCCACATCATTAGCTTTTGATGTAGTGTTCAACGATTCATTGGCTGCGTATAACACCCAGTACATAATGTGGCATGAAGGAAGGAGTCTTGGACTGGACTCTCAGGGAAATGGATTCGAATCCTAGTCCTGATGCCGGACAGCCTTATGATAATAAGAATAAGGCTTTAACCATGAGAGACGATGGACTCTGAAAAACAAACAGGGTTCTAGAGGGGAGGGGGGTGGGAGGATGGGTTAGCCTGGTGGTGGGTATTGAGGAGGGCACATTCTGCATGGAGCACTGGGTGTTATGCACAAACAATGAATCATGGAACACTTCATCTAAAACTAATGATGTAATGTATGGGGATTAACATAAGAATAAAAAAAAAAAAAGAATAAGGCTTTAACATCCCTGCCACCCAGTTTCCTTGTCTGGAGGATGAAGACATTCCATCCGATTATCTCTAGAATCTCTAAGAGAAAATGGAGGAAATTTTAAGAAAATTTAGTTCTAAAATATATTAAGCTTATTTTCCTTCTGTGGTCTAATGGAGCTCTAAGTTTCTAATGTTTTAAATTAATACCGATTTACTCAGGCGAACTAGAAGCCCTTCAATTTACTTACACTTTCCAACCAAATATCTACACATCTAAAGAGAAAAACTGTGTTTCAGCAGGGCCACCTAGGAGCAAGAATAAAAACCAGCTGTAGCACAATATTCCCAAGGACTGGCCTTGGTAAAAGTTCTGAATGTGTCTGTTCATGATGAAAACCAAAGGGAAAACTGAAATGTTATATTTCCCTTTCATTGGGTGGAAACTAGTAATATATAGAATAAAATAAAGGCACCAACCCAGAGTCTTTCTTCTTTTTTAACCAGAGCATCTGTGTGGACATTGTGGAGCCACCAAGACTGAGTTCCCCAAACCCATTAGCAAAAGGCTCATTTTGTCCTAAGTGACAGAGCACCCAGTGGAAGAGAGTGACTGACGCAGCGGGTAAAACGTGCTGCAGACAGACATGTGATCACTTATAGCCCTTGGACACGATCCCATGGCCAATTACACTTCCTAAGTACCGTCCAGAATTTCTCCTAGTTTGGGCTCTGCTAATGGCATGTTTATCGTGTGGAATCAATCCCAGCTCACGTTTATCTCCTAATTTTTTCAACCAAAATAAACACTTAACCAGCATTATTATAAAACAAAATTCAGATTTATCATGGAGCCTAGAAGGCTGATAAGTGTGTGGCTGAGTCACACACTTCAGGGGTGCTGAAATCCTGGGAATTCTCCTATGCATTGAATCATAGAGCTTCTCCTAACACACCAGCCACCAGCTCGCCTTCTCCTAAAAGAGACCCATCAGGACACTGCATTTAATCCCCCCGAGGATACGCAAAGCCAAATGCTGACTCCTTCCTCACTGGAACAGAAATGCCATTATTTTCCTAAATGTATCTCAGATATTATTTTTTGGAACATACGAATATTCGCCACACATCTACAGTTCAACCATCCTATCATTTCCTGTCACTCTGGCTTATTTATTCATTCAACGGATTTAAATTTCACATCTAAATTTCATTCATCCACTTATCAGATAATTGTCATTGAGTATTGCTAGGGACTTGGGGACCTAAATCATCCCATTCCCTCTTCAAATTCTAAGCTGGTTTGCAAACAGGTACAGCAATCAGTGGGGAGTAAAATGTGATATTACCTTTACTGAAGACAAGATAGAGCTGAAAAATGTGACCTGAACCCAACAAAGTTAGATATCTCTATCCCTGTCCCCTAAATTAAAGTCATTTAACCAGGTAAGGACAGAGAAGCAGAATTCTAATCCTCTATTGCACTGGGAGGGATGTAAATTGTGCCTACATTGCTTACCTATTTATCACAATTACATACACCTTGCAGAAATGTACTTCCCACCCATCACCTACCTAAAACTGAATTTAATTCTGACTCTTATATTCTTCTGTACATTAGATTGCCTTGTGTCTTTCATTGTGTCAAATCAATAGCAAGTACTGAAGAATCATCCGTGAAAATATAAAGGGTATTCAGAAAATAATAATAGAATTTGCACAAGTAGGTGAGGATAAGATTTATTAGCCAGAGTTGTAACCAGGTTCACAGTTCGAAGAAAAGATCCAGTAAAATGTGGAGGAAAAAAAAGTGAACAAAACTGTGTTTGAAGCTACAGCTGTTTCAACTTTGTGTTATAGCTTTCTGGAAAGATGCCAAAAGTTCAAGTGTCTTCCAAGAAAAAAAAGGAAACTACTAGATTTCCAAAAATTATAATAATAATTAAGAAAGTCTTTGAGTAATAGTAGAAATTGACATTCACACATCATTTCCAACATAATCCCAATGATATGCTGAGAAACCACCAAAGTGACCCATCAAAACCCTGTAAGAATTAAAAAATACTCTATTTAAGATCCTTCTTGTTATCAAACCTATAGTTACATAGAGTTTTTGATTCAAAGTGCTTTCATGTCTATTATTTCTCCTTATTAGCACAACTACCCAATAAAGTAGAAGGGCAGCGAGGCTAAGACTATGACATTCCCACATATTTATTCTCTTCTCCCATTGTTACCCAGACTTAGAGCAGTCTAAAATGAAGATCCCATTTCCTACATTTCCTGGAGCCAGATATGCCCATGTGACTAAGGCCTGACCAATGTAGTGTGTCCAATTTCTGGGAAGTGTCCTTAGATGCCATCATCTAGTCCTCTCCTCCCTTTACTTCTTGCTGACTGGACAGCAAATGAAATGGTTGGTGCTCAGGCAGCCATCTTACCTACGACATGACTTTAGGATCAAAAATCACATAACACAGAGTTACAGGATAGAAGCAGCCTTGGTCCCTGACATTATGCAGCTGTTATAAAAGCTTGGAACTGCCTATTCTCTGGGGTTTTGCAGGAGAGAGAAATAAACTTCTCATCTGAGCCATTCTTGTGTGTGTGTTCTGTCAACAAGAACCAAATCTCATTCTAGTATAGATAAGTAGAAAGCTCGCAATCCTTACTAACGGATAATACAATGCATAGGATATACATTATGTAACCCTCCAATGAGACCTGTAGCCAGTACCCATAATCAAATTCATTAATATTTTTGCAGCCACATATCAGAATACTTACACCAAATGGCGTAAATAAAACCACAAATATGTTATCATTTCATGTCTGATTTTGCATATAAATCAGTACAGGTTTGGTCAAGTTCTACCACCAAATGAGTATCAAAAACCTTTTAATTGTCAGAGATTTGAGGACTTTAGTATTGTGGCAAAAGGGTCATATTATCTCCTTTTTACGGGTAAGTGAACTAAGTTGTAAGAGATTAAGTAACTTGCTTACTGCTACACGGTGAGACAGAAGTTAGTGTTAAAATTTCCTAACTCAGTTGAGAGTCCTTTTCATTGCATGATACACATTTCTATTTTTTCCCAATGTCCTTATTCATTTATTTATTCATTTAAAAAATATATTGACTGAACATAGGCCATGCACAAAGCCCATACTCCAGGAAGCATACCCTGGGGAGAATCTTAAGGACATGCTTCTCATCAAGGGTATGTGTAGGCTGGTTGCTACGAAGCCACAGTATAAATATGGAACATATGTTCATATAAAGACTTGCACATGCGTGTTCACAGAAGTTTTATTTGTAATATCCCCAAACTGTAACTCAAATGTCTATCATTAGAATGTCTATCATTCTACTATATGGTATATCCATATAATAGAATAATACTCAGCGATAAAAAAGAATGAACTATTTATGCTATAATATGAACGAATCTCAAAATCATTACATAGAGTCAAAAGAAGACAGAAAAGAGCACACACTGTTTGATTCCACTTATATAAAACTCTAGAAATACTGACTAATCTAGAGCAGCAGAGGGTGGATCAGTGGTTGCTTGTGGGGAGAGGTCCACAAGGGTAGGAGGGAGGAATTGCAAAGGGCACATGAATGCTTCTGAATGATAGATATGTTTATTATATTGATTGTGAGGATGGTTTGTGAAGGTATATATAAGTCAAACCATGAAACTCTACACTTGCATTGTGTGCCGTTGTTTGTTGATTATATATTAATAATGAATAATAATGTTTTGAAAGGATGGAACACGTTCCAGGAGTGTGAGTTTTATCAAGAGGTTTGAAAGGGAAACTCAAGGGCTTAATTAGACTTTTTAAAATATTAAAACAACAGAAATAGCACACTATAGAAAGTAAAAATCACTTCTCAAGATAAAAACTTTAGATGTCAAAATTTAATGCTTAGGATGTAGGAAATGGGATCTTGTGGGTTAGATCCAGCTAATCCTTGAAGATACCCCAGAATCTGGTTATCTTCACTCTTCTCTGAAGTTTGCAGACTTTGGTGGTAAAGTTTGAAGTGCTGCCAAGGGGCTTACAAGGTCATACAACAGATGTAAAAATTCCCCCAACACCTCCAACATAACACTGATTCTAAGTTTCCTGTGGTTTTAGTTCAATCACTGCGTCTTCTTAAATCATTGACTTCTTGTCAATGTTTCTATTTCTAGGAGCACTAGTCATTTATAGTCAAAAGAGTAAACATAGAGGAGTATTCCTCCTGCTACCATAGCTGTACTATCTTGAGACATGGGGAAAGTGGGTCCTGTACACAAATACCAGTATTTTTTCCTAAAGAATCATGGGTCAAATGTAAGGCAAATCTTGAAACACTCAACTGACACTGTGGAGACCATAATGTCCTCCTGATGCATCTGAATAATCAGGAACATAGGAATTTATCAGAAATTTCTGATTTTATTCATGTTTGTATGAAGAATGCACAACCTTCTTGATGAAAACACTACCATGATTCTATGAAGTCTTAGATTTTATAAAAGCAAAATTAAAAAAATTCAAATAAAATCCATTCTGTAATTATAGGAGTGAACCCCTCTCCAGAAGATGGTGTATATTAGTATACAGATGAGAGAAAAAATGATGAAACTTTTTGACTCCTCAAGAGAAGGATCCTCAAATCCAAAAAGGTCTAGAAAACATCATTCAGAGGTCATTGAAAGCTGAGTTAGCAGAAAAGATGGTAGGAGAATGCCTAGTCTAACTCCAAAACATTTAGGACAGAGATCCAAATTAGTTCATCTCAGGGTGCTTGCCTGATATGATCTTGGAGCCATACTTGGTAATCATGGAGAAATCTTTGAGAAATCATGGAAGAAAAACCGGAGGAAAAAGTTCTAATCTTCTGAGAAGGGAATTGATAGATTACAGAAACTATGGAGAAGTAAGAACAATGTTATTACCCCCCAAAATACTAGAACCAACTATTAAATGGGGCCTGTGACCCTTTTAGAAAAAAATAAATGTTATTAAAATGTAGCATAAACTCATTAACAATTTCTGTCTAAAATAATTCAAAGGTATGCCTGGGCCATTATAGAAAGTATCTTCCATTCATTCCAACAAAGAACAAATTCATCAAATGAAACCATGTCTTGTTCCACACTGAGAGATGAGGTGAGGACATAGACGGGCTGCTTCTCGGGCCACGTGTATCCCAAGTGTGATCTCTAGCTGTTTTCCACAAGACTATACTTGGAGACACACTTAAAAGAAAGACAACTTTTAAGTAAAAAGTTAGAGCAAAGACAATAATAAACTAAAAAGGATTATGAGCGGGAAGGGAAATGTTCTGGAAACTATTTCAAAGTTAACTAGCTGTAATAATTGAAAATGTTTTACATGCAGAGGAACATATTTAGATGGGGCTTTTATTTATTTTTTATTTTTATTTTTTTAAATATTTTATTTATTTATTTGACAGAGAGAGACACAGCGAGAGAGGGAACACAAGCAGGGGGAGTGGGAGAGGGAGAAGCAGGCTCCACACAGAGCAGGGAGCCCGATGTGGGACTCGACCCCAGGACCCTGGGATCATGACCTGAGCCGAAGGCAGTCGCTTAACCGACTGAGCCACCCAGGCACCCTAGATGGGGCTTTTAAAAACTATTTGAATATATGTTACACTGATGAAGGAAAATACTTATTTTTTATTCTTCCAAAGGGCATGAACAGAACCAGTACTTGGAATTTACAATAAGACTGATTTGGGTTCAACTTAAGAAAGAATTTGTAATAATTGTAAATATTCAGAAATTGATTTTTTTGCTTCAAAATCATATCATATCCTTTATTTGACAGCATCTTTGAGTATTTCAGTGTTCAAAATAAGCATGCCTTTGAAAAAGGATTTCTACCTCAGAGAATTCATGCTCAAGCTTTAAGACACATATTTTCAGATATGTGTACCAATACACTGAAGTGTTGTTTACAAAAGCCATCTACATAAATTACTTTTAGAAATCCATACAAATGCATGGTAGGCAGCAGTTGCAAGAATAAGGGAGATCTATATGACAGGCTATTTCAGTATTAAGCAAAAACAATTACAGAACATTATGCCAAGTTTGATCTCATTTGTGTAAAATTAAAAGGATATTTGTGTGTATTTTACATTATCATATGCTTAAATATGCATAGAAAAATTCTAATTTGCCTAAGAATCATGGTGCTTTTTCTAGACAAACTGGAAACCAGAAGAATTACTTTTCTCTTTACAACTTTAGAACCATTTCCACTATTTTAAAAACCATGAATATATATTATTTTAATATATAAACTAATGAAAATGTACTGCCTTTGTTATTAGAAATCTTATATAATTTTCTAATTTTATGTATATATCCTATCATTATACCTATATTGCTTATAGTGTATCTGTATTATATACAATTACTATATCTAATATAATTATCTAATATTAATTATTATCAAAGACATAGTATTTCAGATAATCTATTTTGCAGCAGGACTAGAATCTTCTGAAGTTTTCTAGATGTGAACTCTGAATGAAAACTCAACATCTCTGAGCCAAAAATTTATTTTCTGTGATGTAAGGAGAGCTGATAAATCAGAATGAGGCATTTACAACTGAGAAAGGATTATCCATTTTCCTTAATTCTCCTAACAAGAATTTATTAATGTGTACTAAGCTTGAAAAGGCTTATTGTCACAGAATGAATATACCCTGGATACAAGGGAGAGTCTCCCAATCAGCACCTGGAATTTGATCATTCCCATACAGACATAATAAATTATTTACATTTTCTAAGAGTTTCTAACACTTTTCCTATTATCTCTCTTTTAGTTTGACCAAGCTGCTTCAAACCTTAATGTGAATAAAAATTCCTATATAGAGATATACACACAATATTATGCATGCTATGTTTTATGGGTAATTAGGAGACATTATTTTCTTTTTACATGCTAACTGAAAATCGATTATGTATGCATATTTATGTAATAGGTTTTTAATTAGCTTATAAAATATATACTATATATAAAATATATATGAAGTATTTTGTGTGTGTGTGTGTGTGTATGTAGTGGGTTGAATTGTAGTCCCCAAAGGATAAGTCGGCCCAAAACCTTGGAATGTGACTTAATTTGGAATAAGGGTCTTTGCAATATAATTAAGGCAAGGATCTTGAAATAAGATCCTTTGGGATTAGGGTAGGCCCTAAATCCAAGCCAAGTGTCCTTATAAGAGACAGAAGAGGAAAGATACAGAGACAAAGACCACGTGAAGATGCAGTTACACCACCACAAATCAAGGACACCAGGCACCACCAGATGCTGGAAGAAGTGAGGAGTGGTTTTTTCCTATGAACTTCAGGGGAAGCATGGCCCCACTATACCCTGACACCTTGATTTCAGATGTCTGGCTTCCAGCACTGTGAGAGAAGAAATTTCTGTTGTTTTAAGTCACCAAGTCTTTTGCTGCTTTGTTACGATGGCCCTAGGAAACTGATGCAATATCTATACATAATGACCACAACTTTGCTATCCTAATTGGATCATTTCTGAGAATAAAAGGGGGCACAATCATTAATGACATTGAGACAGTAGGGCTAAATAGGAGTGCTTGTGACAATCTGGGACATGTGATCATTTAATGCGCGAAACACGAGACCGCACTGTAATAATGTCTATAAAACGGTTAGCAGAGCATCTGTGATAGAATATGTCTTCAGTAAAAGTAACTCTGACTCTGTGTTATATGTAATAATAGTATAGAAGGGACTGAGGCCCAAGAAGTGTGGACTATCTGACCAGGTTTACGGGGTGGAGGCTGGGCAAAGGAAAGACAGGAAAATGGAGCTGGAGAGGAAGGGAAATGATTGGCCAATGGAGGGCTTCTCCGTGCTACTAGTCAGACAAGTGTTAAGAACTCTGATGACTAATCTGCTCCCAGCTCTCCTGAGTCTCCTGATACTTCTTTCCTTTCCTTCTTTCTTTCTTTTTCTTTTTTTTTTTAAGTAGGTGCCATACCCAGTGCAAAGCCCAATGCAGGTAGCCCAATATGAGGTTTGGACTCACAACTCTGAGATCATGACCTGAGCTGAGATCAAGAATCTGACACTTAACCGACTGAGCCCCCCCAGGCACTCCAAACCACAACCCCCCATACTTCTTGTATGCTGAGGATGTGAGGAATGACTGTCTTACTCCCTACTTACAGCTAACATTCAAGGTCTGCATGACTGGGAAAATCTTACCCCAGCTGCATGACTGGGAAAATCTGTCCCAGTCCACTGTTCAGTTGTAAAATGTATTATCACTATCAATTTGAAAGACTAAATGAGAAAATGCCAGCAGGTGTGAGACTGGATTTCTGAGGGAAATTATTCTTATCCAACCCTCTGACAAGAACATCGTCGTCTGAGAACTGAGCAATACCTTGGCCAAGCAGTCAGATTCTTTATTTTGCAGTTGAAGAAACAGAGACCCAGCAACATTACCTCTGCCAGATAAAATGATATCTGTAACAGTTGTAATAATCACTCAATTTTTATGTCAAAATATTTGGTGGATTTTGTCCTTATTTTTGTGTATCCGTATTGAGTGTGCCTGAGAAATCAAGGTACTGTATGGAAGGCATTTCATTTTTGCTGGTTATCAAAATAGTTCATAAGTAATATAGAAGTACTTGTCCCCATTGCCTTCAAGATATCAAATTATTAATCCAGTACAAAAAATCTGCACTCAAGGGACCTATGCATATCTGACTACAGAGAGTGAACAGCCCTCTACAATTCCTAACTTTAGGACAAGACATTAAAAATGTGGTTTTTAAATAATTAGAAACTTACTTTGTGCTAACCATATTCCAGTTATGTCCAAAGCAGTTTCCATACGTTATCTTATGATGGCCCCATTGTGTTGATAGGAGGTTTCCATTTTACCAATGAGCAAAGGGAAGCTTAGGGATAGGACACAGTTTGCATGGAGCCCACATTCAATGACTGTGGTGTACCAGGGCATTGTACTAAAAACTCAAATTCCTAGCCTCAAGAGGATCTTATTCACAAGCCTGAAGAAAGACTCTATTCAAGTCTCCTTGTACTTCTAAGTATCGGCCAGACAAAACTATTGCTAAAATGTTTTCCATTTCTAAAATCTAAGAATCCAAAATTCATAATAACTAGGTAGATATACTCAGACACTTCTATAATTAATGAATATCTACTTTCCCCTTTTAAATTTTAATGCAGAAAAGTCAAGGAGGGTGAAAATCTGTTGAATGTGCTAAAAATTTTATTCAGTTTTTAGTCTGTTTCTTCATAGGACAACTGATTCTTATGCTCATTGCAAATGATTCATTTCAATGGGCAGATAATTAAGGTGTCACACTATATGCCAGTCAATCTTGAGACTAAGGTAAGAAGAAGAATTGAGAACCACTGTTTATTTCAGTTCTTCTGATTGGTCACAAATTAAATCAT
Source organism: Mirounga leonina (assembly GCF_011800145.1). NCBI lineage: Eukaryota > Metazoa > Chordata > Mammalia > Carnivora > Phocidae > Mirounga > Mirounga leonina. Next base: position 13,976,178 of record NW_023270380.1, on the reverse strand, counting down.
TTTACTGGTTGGAATAGGAAGATGGTTGAAAACACATGTTCTTCTAATATAATTCAGTCTTTTGGCAAGAAGTTACTGCGTGTATCAGCATGCATCACAGAAACTTTCCCAAGATGTCTGCTATCCTATACATAATCCCACTTTGACCACTCTAAGAAATAATTCTCTTATTTTATTATATACCTCTGCTTCCAGGAGAGCTAGAGTTGGCAACTTCTCCTTCTCCTCCCCTTCTTCCTCCCCCTCCTCTTCCTCGTCCTTCTAAAACATATAGAGTGGCACTGCTAAAATAGAAATTAAAACTTATAATGTTCTTAAATAAACCAGAAACAAATGTCTAGGCTAATTTAAGTACTGTGAGCATTATATTTAACTCTGAACATCTGCTTACCAGGATGAAATAAGAAGGATAATAGTATCTGGTATAAGAAAATATATCAATTAGTCAAGTGATAAGAAGTAAGCAACTTACCCCTGGGTCATTTTGCATGAGATATTTGTACAACGTAATATACCATTAACTTTAAAATATCTTTCACAATGATTTATACCTAACGCATTCTTTATGTTACTTTCAGTGCACCTATGAATAATTGTCACATTGTTCTTTGACTACTTTATAGGAAAAAAATATAGAGTTTGGATTTAAATCACTATTTACTAACATATGTTTATGAGGATAAAATTATATAGATAAGAAGGTACTTTGAAAATAATAGCAGTTATTACCATGGGCATAGAATACCCAGCTTCCTTCCTTCATATATTTCAGTTATGTAAAAACACCATTTGGAGGCTTTAGCTCCTGATGGGAGTATACAGCTTTATATATATGACTGTATATGTGTATATGTAAAAATGTATATATATGTAGAGAGAGAGAATGCAAGTGTGGGGGGAGGGGTAGAGGGAGAGGAAGAGAGAGAATCTTAAGCAGGCTCCACTCTCAGAGTGGAGCCTGACATGGGACTCAATTTCATGACCCTGAGATCATGACCTGAGCTGAAAGCAAGAGTTGGAGGCTTAACTGACTGAGCCACCCAGGCGCCCCTATACCTTTTTATATTTTAATGGTTTTTCTGTCTGAGGTGAGAAAAGCAACATGAACAACTATATGTATCTCTCCTTGAACTGTACATGAGAAGAAAAAAGTAACAGTTACTTTCAAGGAGAGATACATATAGTTGTTTGCTTTGCTTTGATACATATAGTAGTTTGCTTTGCTTTGATTTCCCCTTTGCTCACCTCAGTTTCAGACTAAGAAGAGTTAATAAGAATGAACTCTCTGGAATGGTAACTGAACTCTTAAGGTCCTGAACTGGCCAAACTGCTGGGATGATTCATAAAAATTCTCAGTAAAGAGAATGAGTTGATTCTGGAAACTATGAGTGATATTTTGATCAAAGGTAATGGAATGCATTAAAACAAGAACATTTCCTTTTCAGTTATTAGTTCTCTGATTATGATTTTTCTGTGTTCTAGAACATGTGAAGATTATTACAAAATGTTGTGCTAAGGACCTTAACTGAAATTCCAGCCTTTATTCACTCTGTGCAGCTTTTAAATTGGAATCTGTAAACAGATAATTTTATGCATGCTTTATTTTAATTAGGTAAACATACAAATTTAAAGGTCACATATTTGAAGTAGATCCCATTAGGCAGAGAAATGTTTTCTGGTCTATCAACAACAAATAGCAATGATTGAGGTTGATTTTAAGAGAATTTAAAAACTAATAGAAATTAATTAAACATTAAATCTTTCCTAGATTATTAGTCACTGTAGATTAAATGTGAACTTGAGAAGGAGGGAGAGACTACTGATGCCTAATTATGAGTTTCTCATGGCCTAAATAGCCCTCTCTTTCCTCCAGAAAGCTGTCATTCTTACCCTCCCTCCACTATGCTTAAAAACATTTATCAGCAGATAAGGCAGGACAGGGAGGGGACAGGAGGAGGGAGAGAGAAGGTGGCAGAGGCAGACCCCAAAAGTGACTTCAATGTGAGACCCATGCATTGCACTCAAAAGCAGAGCACGGTAAACTAACAAAAGACTGCCTAAACTATCTTGCAAAATAAAGTCATATTGGAATGCAGTTAAAAATGTTTGCTTACTTTTGTTAGTACACTTAAATACAATTTAATATTTTCAGTATGTTCCCTTTTCACGATATTACTAAGCTGTTTAGCAATTTCAGACAAAGTCAGTGTCTCGGGACCTAACACAGTACCTGGTAAATAAGGGAACAACAGCAAAAGCAACCAGCACACCAACTAACATTAACTGAAAATGCTCCCTGTATTAGGCCCTGTTCTAAGCAATTTTACATATAATAACACACTTAATAGTCATAATTACACAATGAAGTAAGTATAATTAGCATCCCCATTTTACAGATGGAAAAAAAACACTGAGGCACAGAGAACTTAAGAAAATCAGATCACGAAGCTGATGAGCGGAGCTGCCAGGATTTGAACACAGAAGCCCATGCTCTTAAGGAATCATCTATCATAAATCTTAGCAAAACATAAATTGTTTAGCAGCTCATGTTACTTGATCCATTCACATCCCAAATATGGGCGACTTCTATCACTTATATAAGTAATCATTCATTCAGTCACCATTTACCATGGGCTGAACATTGGTATGTATTTCACATAAGTAGGCTCCCCATCTGACACTCAGAGAAACCGAGACTCAGAATGTTTAAATTACTTAATTAAAGTGACATAGCTGGTGAGTTCAATACGTAAGCATTCAAATATGGCGACTTCTGCCTTCCCAATACTGTCTCCCCTGGTGGATAGTTATAAAGTAACTATTGCAGCTTACACTGGCATCTGGTAACAGATAAGTGATCCTTGGAAACAGGTAATTTTGAAGTTAATCTTAATTAATGCATTTTTATCACATGGTTAATGCATTCACTTTTTAATAACTGAAAAGGACAGTTACTCTTACCCCATCCAAATCCCTGCAGATCACTGCCAACTGACTTCAGCCAAATTTCAAAAATCCCTCATGCAGAAAGGGGGAAGAAAAGACCATTTCCTATTTTACTTAGTTGACAGCTTAAAGTTCAAAAGTAAAATAAAAATTAGGCTTGGAACCAGATCAGAAAAGAAACTGATCAATACACTGACTGGCTTGTGGATTTTTGTTAACCCCATCCAGACAGGACACGTGTAAACACTTGTCAGCTCTCTGGCCAACATTGCTACTTTGTTGGGTTTTTGAGATTTAAGATTGTCTCTTCCTATTACTGTATTTTCTGTAGACTGTAGTACTTTCTGACACCAGGTGGCGATGGGGAGTCACAATTGCTTGTCCGTTTTCTGGGGCCTAGGGTTAGAACCCAAAAAACCATTTTTTGTAGCTACATTATCGTAAAATGATTGAGTTGTTTTACCACACACACACACACACACACACACACACACACACACACACGAAGCATTAGTCAGGGCCCTCTCCAGAAAACAAAAGACAGCAAACACAAATACTGCTTACATCTTCTCTAACCAAAATTTTACCAGCACCTGTAAGCACCATTAGCATTTTCAGACAAGACAGCAGTGATCTTGTACATGGGTGTTTCTCCAACCCTGGATACACATTAGGAACACCTTGAGAGCTTGAGCAATGTCCAGATTGCACCCCAGAATTTCCTAGACTGAGGCCCAGGCATCCATATTTAAAAAAACAAAAACCAGGGGCACCTAGATGGCTCAGTTGGTTAAGCGTTTTCCTTTGGCTCAGGTCATGATCTCAGGGTCCTGGGATCAAGCCCCACATCGGGCTCCCTGCTCAGTGGGGAGCCTGCTTCTCCCTCTCATGAGCTCTCTCTCACTCATTCACTCTTTCTCTCAAATAAATACATAAAATCTTAAAACAAAAAAAAATTTTAAACAAAAACCAAAAAGCCAACTTCCCAGATAATTCTCATGTACAGCCAGGGTTGAGGCTCACTGCCACAGAGAGTTAGCTGCTTCTTAATGGGGGTTGCAGATCACTGGAAGGGGTTATCACTGAGAACAGAATCTGCTCTTCAATTTAGTAGATTTATAATAATGAATCAGGTTCTAGAAAACTGACTTCGGATAACATCATCATAGGATTATCATTTATAGAGTAGAAAGTCAGTATGTTAATCTACTTTGTGAAACACCTAAATGAGCCACTGTCTGGGATAATTAGCCAAATAGATCTTCCCGGTGTAGATATCCATTCATTCATTCACAATTTAGAAGCAACAAAAACACTGGGAAAACCAAATTCTGATTTAAATTCAGATAATTTGATGCATCTAGAAACCTAAGAAGGAACAGTAAATAATCTTCAGGGGCAATGGTAACCTCCTCAGTATGATGGTCTGATGGATCCCTCTTTGTTAAAAGGGTTGGTTCTACAGACCAAAGTAGCTCTCTCCATCAGCAAAGCCCCTCCTGCTGGAACAGGAACACTAATATTTTTTAACTCTCACCCTCTTTTCCCCCGTTTCATAATCATCAGACTCATCTGTGATAGGCTGAAGAGGATGAAAGAGTTCATTTCATTTTCCAAAGAAATCAAATCAACATAATGCATGACACACCATCATGACGCCATAGGCAGGCAGCCTGACTCAGGATTGCTCGATACCCCAGCAACTAACCAGCACGGTGGCGGGGTGGGGGTGGGGGGGCGCGAGTGAAGGGCAGGGGAAAAGTCGATGACACCACAGCAGGCTTGGGGATGGCAGCTAAAAGGTCCCAAGCAAGTGTTTCAGGATTGTCGCAGAATTAAATATGGTTCAGGTAGCAGAATTTTAAGATGTGGATTTATGAAATGAGTTGAAAAAGACACTTAGCAAGAGCAAGGCAAGATCCCAAGGTCCCAGCTGCCCTTGGATGCCTCATTCTATAGCGGCGCTGAGACACCAGCAAACCTGTAAGGCGGCCTGCCGTGTTAGGACCTTTGCTTCTGGCATCAGGTGACCTGGCAGCTGACTTAGCTCTGCCCCCTCCAACCTGTGCATTTCGAAGCACATATCCTTTAACATCCGAGTACCTGTTTCTTCATCTGGAAAATGGAGGAAATAATTATTCTTGTCTCACAGGCCTATTGTGAGAATTTTCAAAGATAGTCCAGGCAAATTACAATGATTTGAAGGTGTAGCTCCCTGGGTCAGCAGCGTCAGCCTTGCTGGGAACTGCAAATTGTCCAGCTCCACCCCAGACCCACTGAGTGAGAAGCTGAAGCCAGGGCCCAGTCCCCAGTGTCTCAACAAGCCCTCCAGTATAACTAACGCTTGCAAGCAACCGATTTACAAGATAATACAGCCTGTAAAAATGGAAACAAACAGCATCCATGTTCTAATTACAGGAAGAAGGTCAGAAACACTAGGGCAGCTAAACGGGGCCTAGGGCTCGCCCAAGGCCCACCAACCTCCAGGTCTGCTTATCAGCAAAGCCGTTGCAAGATAAATGAGAGAGCAAATTTGATCCCACTAGTTGGAAATGAGTAACCTGCACTTAAGTCTAGGGAACGCATTTCATTCCTAACCTGATAGATTTGAAGCTGCTGACCCATCATCCAGCCAGCTGTGGTTTGGGAAGCAAAAGTCACGTGATAGAAACATACCCACCTAACTGACTATCCAGGAAGACAACGGGCATAATAATTTCCCACATTTGTGTCTGCCATGCTAAGGCCTCTGTGTTTCCGTAGAAACATAGAATCAGTTTCTTCTCAAAACATCGATATCATCCTTCTACTATCCAAAACATATATTTTTCCTGCTCATTGTGCTCTTAAAATATAACTTAGTCCTCCAAAATAGTAAGTCCTTAGAACATGTTGATCGTATCTCAATTCTGTCACTCTCTATCTACTGGTTGATGGTGTTCATTACAATTTCTCTGGCTGTCATGCTTCCCTGATTATACTGTAAGACCCCTGAAGCCTCCAGATCTGTCTGTCTGTTTATAGGACTATTATAGGACTCTAAACTAGATGCATGTTCAAAAAAAGTTGTCCAAGAAAGCTATTGTATATGATGGTCTATACATATTTTAACCTTATACAAATAAAAATATATTTTTTAACCATCAGATCACTATCATTAGCTCTGTTTTAACTGAACCACTTAACATTGTGTAGTTTTGTTCCTGCTTGTTGGCTCTAAACTAATTTCTAAAAATAACTAGCACATTTTACCATACATCTAAACATTCTCCAAAGACCTGAGTTTTAGCTTTAATGAGTGAATCTGTGCCATCCAACTCATTCTAGATCAATGCTGTGGCTGATAAAAATGTGTAAAATTGACATATATTCTAGAATTATAAGTAACATATACAATTCAAAATAACTCATCCTATAGGGCAATGGATTAAATATTTTAAGGCCTACATATCACCTTTTTTGAACCTAGGTATAAACTATGACATTGGAAAGTGAGTATTTTTACAACAGGGCTTTCTAGAAAAATGCATGTACATCTGAATTTTAGGTTTAATGAGTGAATCTGTGCCATCCCCCTCATTCTAGATCAATGCTGTGGTTGACAAAAATGTCTAAAATTGACATATATTCTGGAATTATAGGTAATATATACAATTCAAAATAATTCATCTTATAGGGCAATGGATTAAGCATTTTAAGACCTACATATCACCTTTTTTGAAACTAGGGATAAACTATAACATTGGAAAGTGAGTATTTTTACAACAAGACTTTCTAGAAAAATGCATGTATTGGCCAGCTTAATGATTAATACATTCCTGCCCTCTTTGTTTGCCATCAGACAGCTCTGCTGAGGGCCAGAATGCTGCATTATATTTAAGAGTCACGTGTTCAAGTGAGAACAGTTGCAGAGCATTCAAAGAAAAATCTCTGTAAATTCCTTTAAAATTTTACTAGAAGCACTTAAGCTGAGGAACTTTTGGATCAGAAATCAAAAATATAAAGAATTGTAACCTTATCAACCCAGCTCCCAAAACTAAGCAGATTGAAATAGCAAGATTTGGTGAAAAGCAGGCAAACTAACTCAGGCACATGGTCCTTCTATAGACAGATTGGTAACTGAACTAGGACCAGATCGCTGATAATGGGAATTCCAAATATTGATATGTTAAATATTTAAATTAATCAGGTCTCTGTAAGTTTCAGGGTGGTAAAACGTCATCCTACTTATTATCTTCTTTTAAAAATAATTTTGTACCTTTTAGCCCTCAATGTCAAAGAACAAAATCAAACAACAAAAGACATTCATTATAAGAGCTTTTTTCCTTATAACTAATCTGTATCTCCCTTGCTGAATAGTCAGATCACCTTCTCTTGTTTTTATCACAGGATTATACACACACACACGTGGACTTTTTTTTTTTCACATTTATATTTTTCAGGATCTTTCAAATTTTTTACAATGTCATATAGTAACATAGAAAATACCTTAAATATTTTAAATTGCTCTCATTCTTTCTTTCTCTGCAAGTTGATTCTTTCCCAATTCTTTCCTATCAGTCTTACTTTCTAAACTTACTCATCTTCACTACTATTTCTTGAACTCTCTCCAAATTTAAGACACACCTGTCTTAAAATTATGCCTCTTGAATATAATTCTGAAATATAATCCAGTATCAGTTGACATCTCTGTAGCAATTCTGCTATTTTAAAGAAGTCAAATAGCCAATGTTGCTGTTGATTTTAATCTAGTCATCAAGAGAAGAATTGCAGCGGGACACCTGGCTGGCTCAGCCAGTGAAGTGTGTAACTCTTGATCTTGGGGTTGTGAATTTGAGCCCCATGCTGGGTGTGGAGATTACTTTAAAAAAATATAATCTTAAAAAAAGAGAGAGAGAGTAGAATTGCACCAAATCTATCAATATGTTGTTTCTTTGCAAAGATGATGGTTTAAGGAAGCTTTTCTTTACATTTTATTGTCACTCATTTGTAATGAAAAGCTTGATGAGTTTGATTTGAACATGTAAATTTAAAATGCTGCTTTAAAGGAAAAGAAAAAGAATAAGAGGTTTGTGTTAATGCCAAGAGATTGAGGCTCCACTTTGGACCGAACAGATAGCCAACTTCAGCCTCAATGAGACACTAGGGATCTGTGAAAACCCCTAATATAATGAGTTACTCAATCACCCTTTCAAAAGTTAACACACATTTTTGTGGAAGCTCATACCGAAATGTGAAATTGGAAAAATAAATACAGAAGAGCACAGGAATCCCCAGTTTGGATAAAAACAAAGTTCTGGAAAGAGCATGAGCTTTTGGAAATCACCTGTTACATTATTACCATATCTAAATGTTCAATTATGTTCAATTTGGACTTTTGGTAGACTCAATAATTATGAGCAATTGAAGATTCTTCAGCTAATCAAAGGCATATGTGTTCCTAAGGCTTTTCAGTTCTATCACAGTCCTATAAGGTAGCAGAGAAATCTGTGCTTGGTCTCTGGGTGGATACTTAGCAGGTAGTCCTGGCTCCCTGTTCCTCTTGGACCAGCAGTGAGTAACACCAAGTGGCCAGTGATGATGAGAGTCGGTCTCTGACCAGGATTTTTGCAACTTCCTCTTGAGGTTTTCAGAGCTCCGCATTATCTCCATTCATCTTCACTGAGGACAAAAGGCTGGTTGGAAAACCCCCCTGTTGAACCTCACTCCCTTGTTTTAGCATCTGCCCAACTGGACCATCTCGGCTGCCTTATGGCAAATGAGTGAGTGCACAAACTTTCCTAGAAGTTCTTCCTGAATTGTGGGTGGCTCTCTGTGTTGACCGTTTCCCTTGCTCTCACCAGACGTCTTCCACTTGGGGATGGCTGCCACCTTGCTGTAGGCCTGTTTTGGTCCTATGAGTATTTATTTTCATTGAGGCCCAGTTTTATTCTGGAACTCTCAGCTGTAGCAATAAGATGATGTCTAGATTTTCTTCATTTTCTTTTTATTTCCCTCTTATTCCTGTCAAGTTTATATTACCTTTCTACACTGATGTGCTTAAGCCTTAGACCCACGGCATATTGGGAATAAATTTCTCTTTCTTTTAATTTCCTCTGTGACCTTGTTACTCAGAGAGTGGTCTGTGGTCCAGCAGTGTATGCATCACCTGGGAGCAGAAGCCAGGCCCCACCCCGGACCTACAGAATCAGAATCCACATTTTAACAAGACCCCAGGTGATATATCTGCACATTACCTTCTGAGAAGGACTACTCTATGATGTCACTGATAATGGTAATCTCTTCTTGAATGCCTTTGGTGATGAAGGATCTCCACTTCCTTAGGCAGATTATTTTATTTGGGGGCAGCTTCCATCATAAGAAAGACCTTCCTTACATTGAAATTAATTTTATGTCTCCATGTATTTAAACTGTAGGTCCAAGTTCCTACTTAGACCTGCTTAGCTCAGCCCAAATTTAATTTCTTGATTATGTGACATTCTTCCAAATACATTAAGATAAGTATCAAGTCCCCAATTTTTTTTTCTATTTCAAAATAGGTACATTCACTTAATTGCTTCAGCATATCACATATTTCAAGTTTCTTCTCCCCCTTAAGACATTCCAGTTTGACTCTATCCCCAAAGGAAACCTTCCTAAGGTTTGAGAATCTCAGGGTCCAGCATCCAGATACCAGATGATTAGTATGACCTCACGTTGGTAAGACTGAGCGGTGGGATCTCCTCACTAATATTCTTGCTGCCACATTATTTTGATGAAAATACTAAAAAATCCTAAGTACCAATCCACTGGAACAATTTAGCATGTCATATGTAGAAAATCACATTTTTGTCTGATACAAACCTATGCATTCGCTTTCTTTAAAGGCTCCTTAAGTACGCTGAAATCTGAAAATATTCCAATAAATTTACCTAACTTTTTTCATCCTTTAAAACATATTTGTTAGGCCCATTGCCTTGTATGGAAGTGTTGGGATCTCTCCCTTGCTCTCAATAAAAGCATCGCCATTAATGGGAGTATGATTTGAATTCTCTGAAGTTGCATCAAATAAAAGAAAACCTAATTATGTGGACTCAAGGAAGGATATGGGCATAGAATTGGAAGAAGCGAATCTTAAAAATAGAAGGCTGTGTTCTCACAGGGGAAAATGCAATCACAAACTCTATGATGACATTAGCCCTGTGGAAATACGAGTGTTCTCTAGTGTTCCAGCACTTAGACATCAATTCATGGTGGTCTCAAGCTATGTTTTTGTTCTGGCACATTAAACAGAATGAAGACATATGTCTAAATTTAAGACATCCTTTTACTGCTCTGTGCACGAGAGCCAGCTGAGAAATTTGAACTATTTCAAAGCACTAGGAAAGGAATTGTAGACACATCCTTTGTTTGGGCATATATTTTTAATTATCCTGCCTTTTAATATTCTTCTCCATTTGAGGATAATCAGACAAAATGGATCCTGCTGGGCATTGTCATGCTTAATAAAAGTAAGGCTGAACATCCACTAATATGGCGACAGCGTGGCGCATACGACATGCCAGTGACGGAGCCACATTCTGATGTAATTATAACACCACATGTAGCTGTGATAATGTAATTCCCTGTTTACATTAGTTCTAGCACTTGGAGTAAACTCTTCTTGCGTTGGGTGCTAAGGATTTCAACCAGGGGAAGGCACATAGACTAATAAATGCATTGAATGCAGGATGCAGATAATAGCAAGGACAGGCAGATAAAAGGCTGTGGACTATTGTGTTTGGGTCTGCAGACCAGGGGTCGACTCCCTGGGTTTAATCCCAGCTTCGTTGATTGCTTGTGGTCTAACCTTAAGCAAGACCTCAACCTCCATGAAATGGAAGGAATGATTCACTTTTCTCATAAGACTATGGTAAGCCTTAAATGGAATAATATATGTAAAGATTTCTCCTTAAGTCTTCTTCCCTTGCCCTTTTCCCCTCTTTCTCCTAAGTTCTTTAGATAAAGATTTATTGCCTTTTTTCTTTCCTTCATCAAAAAGCCATTAGGAAAGCCCAAATAAAGTGAGTGACCCAGAGTTGTCAGGCTCATGATGGTTGGAGCCCGTGTGCAAAGCTGGATGGTATCAGAAAATTGGTAACAACTAGGGGTTTGAGGTAATGAGTGCTGGGTCCCCCACTGTCAGAGAAGGGAGTTGCGGATGTGGATGTGGGAAAGACAGAATAGATCACGTGGCACTGGGCTGGTGGGGGAAGTATCCGCAGAGCACTCAGCATGTTGAACACGGTACATACAGATAAATATGGGAATAAATGTGTGTGCTATGGTCTGAATATCTTTGTCCCCCAGATTTCATATGTTCACACCTAACCCCCAATATGCTGGTGTGTGGAGATGGGGCCTTTGGGAGGTGACTAGGTCATGGGAGTGGAGCCATCCTGAATGGGATTCATGCCCTCATCAAAGAGAACCCACAGAGCTCCCTCATTCTTCCGTCATGTGATGACATGATGAGAAGTCTGTGATCAGGAAGCGGACACTTTCCCGGCCACACTGGCACCCTGTTGTCAGACCTCCAGCCTCCAGACTGTGAGAAGTAAAATTCTGCTGTTTATAAGCCACCCAATCTATGGCATTTTGTTACAGCAGCCCAAACACACTAAGGCAGTGGGTCTATGTGTATATAGAGATTTCCTAGCTCGGTACCCTGAGGGAGACTGGGAAACAATATCACAGTAGCCATGAGCACACCTAGGATCCAGATATTGGTGTCCACACAGCATCCTCCACTGGAAGGAACCAGGACCCCCTAGAGCAATAAGCGATCCCAGGGCTGGGTTAGGAAATGAACAGAATGAGCCTAGAACCTGTTGCTGTGCTGGAAGTAGGGAAACACTCAAAGAACGATGGGAACTTGTCAAAAGAAGAGAGAAACTAGCTTGAAGGGACTCCAACTAGTCAAATCTAGGATAATATTGATCATCAAAATAAATCTTGACAGTAGTAAATTATAACACATCGAATAAAATAGGAACCCTGAGTCCACAGGGATGTACAGAAATCAAGAAACAGATAAATACGCAAACGAATAAACAGATACAGGAGAAAGCTCTTTCTTCTCATGGAAAGCCAACCAATAATAAATGTGGAAGAAATGATGACAGAAAATCGCCATTTGGCACCCATCAGAATGATAATTCAGAGCAGAAACATTCAATGTGTTATAAACTAATGTGTAAACATGAGGTGAGGAATGGCACTTTGAGTTGGAACCTTCCACCTGTGAGTCTCCTCTCCACGTTGTGGCCACAGGGCTGCCACGGTTCCAGATGACACATAGAAGGGAGAATAGATCACGTGGCACTGGGATGGTGGGGGAAGTATCCGCAGAGCACTCAGCATGTTGAACACGGTACATACAAATAAATATGGGAATAAATGTGTGTGCTATGGCAACAAAGAAGGGAGGTCTTTCCTCACATGAAGGGCTCTTCATTGGGAAGAACAATTTTCCCAGAAGGTGAAACGGAGACTTTCTCGGAGGTCCAATTTGCTAGAATTAGGTCACGCGACTATCTTCAAGCCAACCACTAATAAAGGGAATGAGACCGTAACTGAATGAAATTTATAATGAACTCCCTGAGGCTAGAGTTTATCTCTTTCCCAAAACATAATCAGGATTATTCTAGGAAGGGGGGAGGGGGCAAGGGCAGGGGTATGGCTATGGCGAAAGCAGCTCATGGTGTCTGACACATCAGAGGTAGAGAAAAATCCCCATCACTGGTATAATCTGGCCATTCATGAATCACCAACTTCATTAAAACAAAATATTTGTGTAAGCTTCTTAATTTCTAATACAATGATGTCATTCATCCTAAAAATGCACATTTGGGGGTTATTTTAACATCTCTGAAATTGAGTCCACTTTAAAGGTGGTTATATAATTGTTTAATTGGCAACTCACTCCTTTGTGGTCCACAAAATAATAGTACACCTGTGTTTGATGGAGTATTTAATTAGGTAATATGCAGTAAACAAGTAGTGGTTCCGTTGGTCCCTATTGGCAAACATTACCTTACTTAATCATTGTTACACCCCTATGAGATGAGCACTATTATCATCCCTGTTTTAAAGATGAGAACACTGAAGTTTATTAAGGCTGATGTGTCAGATCGCACAGTAAGGACAGAATTGGGACTAGAGTGCACTGTTGGATACCAAAGTTTGTATTCTGGCCAGCCCCACCCCTGGCTATCACTGAGTGTGTGCATTTGCTCATCAATTCTATATGTGGGGTGCCTAGCAGGTGCCAAATACTATATGAGGCACTGAAGACAAAGCTGTGAGGTTAAAAATAGAATAAGGGAGACTAATAAAAAAGGTAGTAATAAATATATCACTAAAATTGTAATGAGTAATTGACACTGTGATAGATTGCTTACAGATATTCGATACCCTTCCTTGGGGGAAGACTTTATTCCCAGTCCCATTAATGGCAGGCTCTGTCGTGTGACATTATGGCCAGCAAAATATGGGAGAAGGTAGCATGAATCATGTCCCAAAGAACTTGAAGCACCAACCAATGCGATGTCTCATCTCTTTCTGCCACAATGACCCACAGTTTATTTCCCAAAGAGAAGCTACTCTGTCAGCCTGGGCCCCACAGTGGAGAAACCAGGGAGGACATTCGTAGCCACCCCCAGCGTACAAGGAGCAAGAGTGTGAAAATAGACTTTCGAGGTTGCCAGCCACTGAGGTTTTGAGGTCATTAGTTACTACAGTAATTACAGTAACTACGAATATACTACAGTATATTCTACCTTACACTGATGATTCAGTGACTTCACTTTTAATTAAGAAAAAAAATAGGGGCGCCTGGGTGCCTCAGTCGGTTAAGCGACTGCCTTCGGCTCGGGTCATGATCCCGGAGTCCCGGGATCGAGTCCCACATCGGGCTCCCTGCTCAGCGAGGAGCCTGCTTCTCCCTCTGACCCTCCCCCACTCATGTACTCTCTCTCTCTCATTCTCGCTCTCTCAAAATAAATAAATAAATCTTTAAAAAAAAAAAGAAAAAAAATAAACATGTAATAGTGTGAGAGGCCATATAATGTAATGCCTAAAAGCCAAGTCTCTGCAAACGGCTTGCACAGATTCAAACCCCACTTCTCCCATTCACTAGAAAACTGGCTTTAGCAAATGCACCTAACATCTCTGCCTCGGTTTCCTAGGGGACAGGACCACACTTACCTGATAGCATTGTCATGAGGAGTAAGCATGTGAATATTGGCAAACTTTCGAGGACAGGGAATGACACATGGTGAGTGCTCCGTAAATGTTTGTTCAATAGAATTTTTCTGTTAGGGAATAATAGAGGGAACTCAGTTCAAAGGGGGGCAGTCAGGAAAGGAATATCCTACAAAGTTCTAAGTTATGTTTCGTAAACCTTCTAGTTGATGGGAATTTTCCCAAGAAACGAGATTTTCTGAGAACTGCTGCATATTTAAGGACGAGGAGAACATACGAAGTCATGCTGAAATGCATATTCTGGGTGATCGGCTAGTCTCCGGGACAGGATTACTCCCGTGAGACTGTCTTGTAGAGCCCAACAAACAAAAACAGCTAAACACACAAATATCTGAAGTCCTGAATGCCCCAAACATTCCACAATTGAACTGATCCTCGTATTTGTCATTTAGAGCTGGAATTGCTAAACATCTGGCAGTGGGCTAGCTACCTTCCCAGCAGGCGGGTTGGGTCTAATTAAATTTACAGTCAGTTATAAGTTGCTGGTATCAGACGCAAACAGCAGAGAAGGATTCACCAGTTCACCGATGCCGGAACTTGCAAGAATGCAGAAAGCATAGGAAGACAGGGAGGAGAAAGGATCGCTCGGCTTTGCTTGGGTTGCTGCTGTAATTCTTTTTACATCACTCACAGTGTGCTTCACGTAGGACCCTCCTCTGCACGGCAATCCCAGCTTCACCGGGTCTGTGTTTGAATTGCAGAAACTCTTTGCCTAAGTTGATTTTACTGGTTGCCAAATGCTGATCTGTTGACCAAGTCCTACCTCTGGAGGTTCTGACTCTCTCACCCTGGGCTGTGCTAGCAGCGGAGAAGCCACGTTAGGACAGATGATGGCCCCACTGGTCTGCACATTCTGCAAAACTAGAATTTTTGTTAGTGTCATCTTTCACCTGCACGGTAATATATGTTTATCATGGATAGTGTGGAAAATCACGCAGGCAATAAATAAGTATCTCCAGTAAGCCAAACGCTCAAAGATAGCCATATCATTCATGAACATTTTCCAAGCTATTAAGTTTTATTCAAAAATTCATGTATGGGGGCGCCTGGGTGGCTCAGTCATTAAGTGTCTGCCTTCGGCTCAGGTCATGATCCCAGAGTCCTGGGATCGAGCCCCGCATTGGGCTCCCTGCTCCGCGGGAAGCCTGCTTCTCCCTCTCCCACTCCCCCTGCTTGTGTTCCCTCTCTCGCTGTCTCTCTCACTGTCAAATAAATAAATAAAATCTTTTAAAAAAAAGTAAAAAAAAAAAATTCATGTGTGGCATATATATATATTCCATTGAGCAAATGTAGCATGATCTATTTGACCATGAGAGACATTTAGGTATTTGTTTCCCTAAGATTTTTTTAAAGATTTTACTTATTTGAGAGAGAGAGAGAGAGAGAGAGAGAGAGAGAGAAAGCATGCGGGGGGCGGAGGCAGAGGGAGAGAGAATCTCGAGCAGACTCCCTGCTGAGCACAGAGCCTGACTCAGGACTCCATCCCAGGACCCTGAGGTCACGACCTGAACCGAAATCAAGAGTCAGACGCTCAACCGACGGAGTCCCCCAGGCGCCCCTCTCTTCGATTTTTCTATATGATTTTCAACAATATCATAAGCATACTTAAATACAGAGCATACCCCTGAGGATAAATTCTTAGGTTCAATAATATGAAAAGTTTTAAAGTTTGGAGATTATTGCCAAGTTGTCATCTAGAAGCAATAAAATCTCCCTTTTCAAAACATAGAATGTCATGAAGACAACACCATGATTTTTGAGGACTGACCTCACACTGCCCTACACAAAGCACTAGGATTCTTTGACATTTTGGAATTGATCGCTGAAATCATTTACTATCAGCAACAAGAGGTTTTATGATGTGGACATCTGATTTTGCTGGGAGATCATTTGAACAGCACACCCTACAAAGGAGGAGACTCAGTCAAAGGCCCAGCACCTGCTTCTCAAATTGGTTTTGTGGTTTATTACCAATTCATCTATTCACAAAAATTCCACAGTGTAAAAAAATGAACAATAAAACTACATAGAACATTGAAAATATAATTGCATATCACACAGTGTCACATGATTCTTTAACTAATGTGATTCAGGGGAAAGCCAGGAGCTTGAACAGATATTTGTCTACTTTAAAATGTGGGTATTCTTGAAGGTTTGGGCACAGATTCCACAGGAACATCAATGGTGCATTGCTCTCCTAATTACTGTGTAATTACCTAATGTCTATATAAGGCAAAATATAATATGTATTAGGTGCGGATATGAGTGTTGAACTCTATCCTTGCAAGAAAGTTTAAAGACTTGCAGACATGATGACAAGGCATGTCATCTGTGCTGGTCTTTTTCTCATTCTTTCTTCATCTTTTCTCAGCTGCTCTCTGCTAGCTTTCCCTCCCTGTGTCCATGTGACTCTCTTCCCACCCGGGCTGGGTGCATTTCACCTCCCTGCATTGGGGCCCCTACTAGGATTCACAGATGGATACAAGACTGTTTACAAGATGTGTACAAAACACGTACATCTTCAGGTTCTTCTTAGGTACCAAATCTTTGGCAACCATGTTTTTCAGGCACACCTGTTGTTAACTGGCGCTCTAAGGATAACTTTCATTTTGTTTGCTGGATCCTTTTAACTTTGCTCGCCAACATAAGTATTCTGTGTGTTTTTACTTAGTTTTGTTTCTTTGTTAGTATTTAGGGTCTGAGTTTAAAACAGTAAGCCATTAGCCAGGAACATCATACCATGATATTTCCTATTCAGATAACTAAACTTTCTTTAAAACATTATCTTAGGGCTGCCTGGATGGCTCAGTCAGTTAAGCATCTGCCTTCGTCTCAGGTCATGATCCCGGGGTCCTGGGATCAGGCCTCTAGTTGGGCTCCCTGCTCCGAGGGGGGTCTGTTTCTCCCTCTTTCTCTCCCCCTACTCATGTTCTCTCTCTCTCTCTCTTCCTCTCCCTCTCACATAAATAAAATCTTAAAAAAAAAAATAAAATAAAACAGTATCTTATGCCTGAAAAAAGCAAAACTATGATGGATTATCAGTTCCTATAACCATCCCTGCTCATTGTGGAACTCGTTCTTCCAATGTAATATCTGCCACAATCCTGCTCTGATAATAATTTTGTACAGTTGGGAAGTACACTGAAACGGGAAACAAATCAACAAGAAAAGGCCACATTTCTTTTCAACTTCTGTATGCTTTTGTCTAATATTCCAAAGTTCAATACTTTTCAAAGGAACAAGGTTTTAATACCAGCTATCTCATTGCTAAAACAGGTGCTCACGAAAAAATTTTACCGACACATAAAGATTTCTTTAGAGTCAACCATAATTACTAGTGACGTTGTCCTATTTTGGAGATGGTGCATTCATTAGTGACTGACGAACAGTAACTTAGAGAATAGAATTCTGAGGCTGAGGTTTGTATTTTAAAAGTTTACTTATTTTTAATTGTGCTCACACAGAAATAGGCTTCATATGAATAAGACATTTTCATATAGAGATAAATTTCACTTTATTACCTTTAACCTTTACCATCTGTTCTACCAACGCATGTGGTCAACATGGGGACCAGGGCGTGCAGATGTCTCTGAAAGAAAGCTTTCAATGTGCATTTTATAATGCCTCACAGACAACGCATACAGTAATTCCCTCTTTGAAATATAACATAAAACTTATTTTAACCTCGCTACTTATGGTTTAATGTTTATTCCCATGGTACAGCTATTTTAAAACGTTGTTGATTAATTTTAAATGAAAACTCTACCACTATCTTCCTCCTCTACCCTCCCTCCCTTTCTCCCTTGTCCTTCCCCCACCAGCCCATCGCCCCCATACATGCTTTAAGGTTAATGCAATCAGAATGTTTGCTTTTAAGATTAAGGTACATAAACAAAGGATGTCCCACTGCTCAGCCACATGAGGAGAATGAGTTGGTCCAAGGCCTGTCTTTGACCAGCTCTTAGAGGGATTTTATTTGTTTGGTGAATGAATCATGGGGGTCATTCTAGGGCACTGCAGTACCAAAAAATATAGACACCTTCCTTCTTGCTTTTTAACTCCCCAAGCTGGAAATAAGAAAATCAGTTTTAGGCAGCAAATATTGAATCAGGAAATATTTCCATTTGATCTAAAATTGCATTAAGAGATGAGGCCCAAGTAATATTCTCTTTTCCCGAATGTGTCTCGCACACATTTCACATTCTTAACCTGAGGAAGATGTGAAAAACAAAAACAAAACAAGCTCTCACCATTCACCCACATGCTGAACCGTCCACTGGCTTCAAACTTGATTGGGAAAAAATATAAGCAAAGAGGATATTGTGCTTTCTCCAGGCATACAATGGTAAATCAGAGAGGACATTCTGTGGGGTTTTTACGGGAATTATTAACTAAACAGTGTTTATCCTCCCTTCCTGGCTAACCTGCTCAGAGCAAGTAATGAGCTCAGAGTCAATAAAGCAAATATTGGCCCTTTCCAGGCCTTCCAGCTGCTCTGCCACCTACCATTTCTCTGAATGTTTTCTTACCTCGGTGTTTGTTTGACTCCACTCCAACTGAAGTGAGCACGGGCTTCCAGGAGATGGTTTGGGACAAGCAAAAAGCAAGTCTCTGTGTTTCCTGAGTGGCCTCCATAAGGTTCTCGGAGATATACACCAGGTCGACTGGATGCCTCAATTAAACATGTAGTGTTTAAGTTAGAAGCGCCTCCATCTCAGAGTCCACAGAATGTTGCTGGCCAGAGAAGGGAGATGTTTGGGGGAAAGTATATCCTGTGAGACCCATCTGTGGCCTTAGATAGGTCCCCTCACTCCTAGCAGTCTCTGCCTTCCCCTCTGCTGCAGCTCAGTAAGGGAAGGCTGCCATCCTACTTCCCACGAGAGTGGAGAGGCCAACAAGACGGCTCATTTACCACCACCAGTCCGGCCATTTTGTCGAAGACAGGGAAGCTCAAGTGCACGGCCATTTACTTGGAATCACATCATAATTCCTATTATCAGGACTGTTTTTCCTTTCCGATAAAAATAACACCAGAGATCAATGGCTCTTCCATAAACATGCTTAATACTTTTATTTATTGTATGCAACTTGTGTGGCTTTCAGGATTAGGGGAGAGGACAGAAGGGTGGAAAGATGGTTGAGGGTTGAGGGGCAACAAAAGACAAAGGCATGAGTTACCAATGCTTCCAAGAACACACAACATGCGAAAGGGAAAATAAGTCCCCGAGCATCTCCTGTGCCATTCTCATTTTCCCAAGGCCTTCCCACCCAGATGGCTGTTACACAGCCTGCAGAGAGACTGAGCCCTGCTCCCCAAGGCTGTTGCATCGCTGTCACTTACCCAGCCTTGGTGAATCCATTCCTCACAGAAACAGACTCGTTCTCAGAACTAAAAATTGATTTTGACCAATTGCCTTCACGTACAGAAACAGCCTAACTTTGAAGACGCTCCTGTGTTTTTTCTAGTTGTTAACATCATTCATTCAAACACTTTTGGAATTTATAATTTATCATCCTCCTTGCCCAGATTTACACAGCATTAGTGAATTTAATTCAATTTAATACATTAAATGAAAGCCATTTTTAATATTGTGGCATAGTAGGAAATTATGCATATTTTAAAGTTTTTTGCAAATGACTTTGTAAACATGGCCAAATTATAATTCTTTCGTGTAACGATAAAATCTAAACATTTAAAAAGTTCAGTTTTTCTTATACAAAATTAAGCATAAAATCATTAAGCTTATTTAACTTTTTCTATCCATAGGTCTTCCCGGCTGGGATCTTGCCCCAGAAAAGAGGGGGAAAAAAATTTATATAGAAACAATAAACATTAAGATACTTGATAGTAACTAAGGAAGAGTATAATGTGAGGCGTGATTTTCACTAAGGGGATAGGGACAGAAATGAATTTTTTTTTTTAAAGATTTTATTTATTTATTTGACAGAGAGAGACATAGCGAGGGAGGGAACACAAGCAGGGGGAGAAAAAGGGGAGAAGCAGGCTTCCCTGCAGAGCAGGGAGCCCGATGTGGGGCTCGATCCCAGGATCCTGGGATCATGACCTGAGCCGAAGGCAGACGCTTAACGACTGAGCCACCCAGGCACCCCGACAGAAATGAATTTTAAAATAATGTCTTTACTTCTCATACTTTCTACATTAGGCATATACCATTTTTATCATTTAAAATAACCATTATTTTTTACTAGAAGAGTTTCCTTTCTGCCTTAATTCAGATTTAGAAGTCAAAGGAGAGAAGATGGAGGCATTAATAATAATTATAATAAAAACATTACAGCTTTGGGGCACCTGGGTGGCTCAGTCGGTGAAGCGTCTGCCTTCAGCTCAGGTCATGATCCCGGGGTCCTGGGATGGAGCCCCATGTTGGGCTCCCTGCTCAGCGGGGAGCCTGCTTCTCCTTCTCACTCTGCTCCCTCTCCCCTGCTCATGCTCTCTCTCTCTCTCTCTCTCAAATAAATAAAATCTTTAAAAAAAAGAAAGAAAACATTACGGCCTTTACAACTTCCATGCAGACAGACATCAAGAGACTCAAAGAGGAGAGCTCCCTATATTGCTATGCTGACTCTTTAGGGGATGCCATCAAACTCTAAATCATGAATATTCATGTACTCCACACCAGGCACCAAATTCCCTCTCTGTGTTTTACAAATACTAGCTTACTTCCACAGCAAGCTTCTGAAGTCAATACCCTTAGGATCATCCTATTTTACACATAAGAAAACTGAGGTCACATAACTTGGCCCAAGATCACACACTTAGTAGTAACAATCAGACATGGGCAGACTGGCTTCAGAGTCTGCATGCCCAAGCACCACGTTAAGTAGTTGCCAACATGCCTTTACCTGTTATTTTAAAGGGGGAGGATTAGTCTCCTTTGGTTCCAGGTGAGCCTTTGGGGAAGGAGGTTGTAGGAGGAGGAAAGGGATCGTCATCATTTTCCCAACGGATTGGCTTGCCTGTGTACTCCCTGATCATTAGGGTCCAGTTTGGACACATTCATGTCTACCCTGAGTTTCCATCAATGCTTGGCCCATTTCATGGACAAGGAAACCGATGACAGAGGTGAGGGGCTACTGCTCAGCAGGTCCTTTGTCCAAGGATGATGTCACTGAACTTCACCATCGTTTGCTGGTTCAACTGGCCTGTGACATTTCAGGGAGCAAATACAAAAGGGGCCTCCCGTGCTGTGGTGGACCTTTCCATCTCGAGGAAGAGGACTCCGGCAGGAGTAAGGCTGCCTGGGAGCGGAGGGCTGTTATGGTGTTACTATAAAAAACAAACAAAAACAAACCCCTTCACTTGTACACGTGTGTTGTATCTGGGCTGCTACCCACACTGGGCCACTGACACATGGACAGAAAAGAGCTACTCAAGCATGAAAAGAAGGAAAAAAGAAACTTTTTTTTAATCCTTTTTTAAAAATCGTGGTAAAATATCCGTAACAGGAAGCTATCATTCTAACCATTTTTAAGGGTGCAGCTCAGGGGCTTTCAGTGCATTGTTGTCCGTGCCCGGGACTTCTGTGTTCTCCCCAGAGGAACACTCAAGCCCACCAACAGGAATGCCGCATCCTCCCTTCCCTCCCTGGCGCAACCATCCCACTGTCTGTCCTCCTGGGTCCGACGACTCGAGGTAACTCAGAGGAGTGGAGTCCTACAGGATCTGTCCTTTTTGACTGGCTTACTTAGCACAATATCTTCAAGTTTCCTTCATGTTGTAGCGCGTATTGCATTTCCTTCCTTTCCAAGGTTGAAACATACTCCCCTGCTTCATCCATTAGTCCATGGGCGGACACGTGGTTGCTTCTACCTGCAGCTACTGGGAATCGTGTGGCCGTGAACGTGGGAGTACAGCGATGTGACCAGGTCCCTGCTTTCATTTATTCTGGGTACATACCCACAAGTGGAATTGCGGGATCATATTGTAATTCTACCTTTTTTTTTTCCTTTATTGAGGAAACGCCATGCCGTTTTCCTTAGCGGCTGCAGCATTTTATGAGAAATAGTTTTTAAAGCCAATTAATGAGTTTCATTTCTTCCTCCCTTCCCTTCACCCTTCCTCCACTACTTCAGAAAGACCAAGTGCTTCATAAGTGTTGGTGGTTCTTACTCGTGTGATTGCCAACCGTATCATTTGTCCCCTCCGTCCAAGCTGGTCCACAGCTTCTCCACCTCCCTGACGTCAGTAAGCCACAATTTCATGGACACTGCAAAACCTAGACAACCATGGAACCTGGACCATAGCCAGCCCCTGCCAAAATTGCATCCTTGAAACTGCATGACGGAATCACTCAGGAGCCCCACTTGAGCTGTTCATCAGGAAATGAGAGTAGCCTCAGTTTCCTACATCGATGACTATTGTGATACCTGGCTCACAGTTTGCTCTTTCGTAGCAGGGATGGAACATGATCCACAGAAATCGTAGTGTGCACCTGTTTTCCAGCATCTTAGTAATGAATGTCATGAGGGATTCACCAGGTGGATCCATGTGTTACCAGCTTTGACTCTCCCACAGAGTACCTAGCGGGGTGACCTACAATGTGTGAGTTAGCAACAAACCCAGCAGTGTGTCCCAAACCTGAATTAGTCAAATTATTACCAAGAAAAATAAAATCACTTACAAGAAAACAAATTCGTCCATGTACTACCCAAAACTAGTTCACGTATCACCCATAGAAATTCTGGAGTAGCTAACTTCATATCTGAATGGGAATCCATTAATCTCTTCCAAAATAGCACATTAATAAATATCTGGACTAGTCTCCTGAGAGCAAGATAATGGTTGCTTCAGGGTAAAAAATTTGGTGTGAAAATGTTAGCAGTGATTACTTCTTGTACAATTATGGACTATTTTATTTTTTATGGTTCTGTAATGGAAATTGGTGACTTACATAAATAGAATACATATGTCCATATGTCTGTATATGTATGTGTGTGTGTGTGTATGTCTGTGTGTATAATCTATTGTCTATAGACACACTGGGTGAAGGAAAAAGGCACAATGTGGCAAACCCTAATAGCCTCACTCCTTAAAGTGATGCTGCAGCTCTGTGGGGTGATGGCTCTTGCAGCCAGACCTACCTTCATTCTGGCAATGAAGAGTGCATTGAGGAAATGGCATAAAAGAGAAGCAGACATAAGGGATGATCTGAGGGAGAGTAAGTACGTGAGTGAGAGCCCCAAGTGCCCTGCATAGACACCTTCTGAAATGTTTCCCTCCACATTTTTTTATTATGTTCAGTTAACCAACGTATAGTACATCATTAGTTTTTGATGTAGTGTTCAATGATTCATTAGTTACATATAACACCCAGTGCTCATCACATGTGCCCTCCTCAATACCCATCACCCTGTTACCCCATCCCCCCAACTCCCTCCCCTCTGAAACCCTCAGCTTGTTTCCTGGGGTCCAGAGTCTCTCATGGTTCGTCTCCCTCTCTGACTTGCCCCCCTTCAGATTTCCCTCCCTTCTCCTAATGTCCTCCGTGCTATTCCTTATGTTCCACATATGAGTGAAACCATATGATAATTGTCTTTCTCTGCTTGACTCCCTCCACATTTAATCCACAAAATGTTCTAATGGAGGATTCGCCATGTACAGGGCAATATAAGATACAAGGATTATAAATCACTGTTCTTGCCCCACAGCCTTTAAAAATCTCAATGCCAAGGCTGAACAGAAATAGTGCTTGTGGGTATAGAGAGAGGGAGCCGGGAGCGAGGACGGCTGGGGGATGCAAGCAGAGAAGGTTTCTGGGGTGAAGTCATGTCCTGATGACTGGATCATAGGAAGATTCTTCCTCGTCTCCACAGGATGAACACTCTCTTCTCTGGGACCAGAAGGGGGAGGCGATCATCTGGAGCCCAGAGCACCCCATCTCCCCGGTTAGAACTGGGGAATGCTAGAAGGGCGAACAGTTGAATAGCCCACCAAGGAAGGGAGAGTGAGATCAGGGGAAATGGCAGACCCACCAAGGCTCACCATGATGCCAGCAAGTTAAAGACTGGCTGGCTGCTCATGTGTCTCTGAGGGCCGGCCTGTGGAAAGCCGTCTCTGTCCGTCCTGACATCCTTCTCCAGCTGGGCTGTTTCCTGGGCTGCTGCAGACTCCTCCTTTCACACCCCTTCCCAGCTGTGGTTTGGCGCTCTCTACAAGAGCCCTGATGGCCAGAGTGGCCTCTGGGCTTGTCTCCTGAGAGCAAAGGCCTGCCTATTTCCACTACCGAATTTACCCACAGAGGCAGGCAGAGGAAGCTTTTTTTAGATGTCCAAAGCACATTGGCCTGCATGAAGTGCACTGGGGCCGTGTGGTAATAATCCGATTTGGTGTCTGGGACACCCGAGAGGCGCATGCATGGGCTGTAAGGAGCTTAATACTTTTCCCGCTGCATCATAGAAGCTTCTGGCTTAACAAGTGGAAGCATTTGAGGGATGGAATGAAAACTCCTCCTGGTACATGATGTTTGGCTGTGGCCAGAAGGAGTCATCAAGTTGAAGTTCTACAGCAAACAGTTGGTTTTTTGTCCCGAGCCAAGGAAGTGACTATATCTGGATGATGATAAATGAGGTCCGCAAACTATGGCCTATGAGCCAAACCCAGCCTGCCACCCATTTCTGTATACCCTGCAAGCTCAGAATGGTTTCTCTGTCTTTCAGCAGCTGAAAAAAAATCAAAAGACCATTTTGTGACCCCTGAACACGATACAAAATTCAGATTTATTTTTTTTTAAGTGGGCTCCACGCCCACGGTGGAACCCAACACGGGACTTGAACGTCTGACCCCGAGATCAAGACCTGAGCTGAGATCAAGAGTGGGACACTTAAGTGACTGAGCCACCCAGGCACCCCTGAAATTCAGATTTCAATGCCCACCAATAAAGTTTTATTGGAACCCAGCCACACCCATCTGCTGACACGTTGTCTCTGGCTGGTTTCAGGCTTCAAATGCAGAGTTGAGTATTTGCAGGGGAGACTGTTTCACATCTGTCTGTACAGTTTGTCAACCCTTGTGCCAAAGCAGCGGCCGGTGTCACCAAGGGCAGGGACAATGTGAAGTAGTGAGTGGAAAACTTAAATAAATGAGGACACTGGTTTTTTTGTTTTGTTTGGGTTTTTTTCGGAGCTGCATTTTTAAATGTTCCAGCATTCTGGGTTATAAATCATACCACACTGAGGAAGAGCTATATCTGGAGTTCAGCTTTAATACTTAAAATAACGTGTAAATTTCCTTCTTGTAGTTTTGATATTCCTTCCCCACCCCCCATCCCCACCCTTCCCAACACACACGGTGGGGGGAAAAAGCACGGGCAGACAGACGCTCAGTATCTCCTAGGAGCTCAGCAACATGTTTGTGCTCACAAAGGCTCCGTGGTAGGAAGAAATACAAGAGCAGCGACTTTTAGACCCCCCACGATGGACCCCAAAGGACGATTAACTGAAACAATGTTATGGGAATGTATTCAGTATGCACAGATGACAAAACGCCAGCAAGCCAGCTCCCTACAGCATTCTAATTATAGACACGGCTCTCAAAGTTTAGTCAGACTACACGGTATGGTCCCTTTGACAGGGTGTGGTTGAAGTTGACCACTTAAATACCGGAGAGATCCCTTTGGGTTAGCTAGAACGGTAGCTCAAGGAAGCACCGCATCTCTCAGCCTGTAGGGCTAAGACTTCATTTTGGCTCTAAGACTTCTACAGAGATTCCTCCCAGCCAGACAGCTGAAATCAACAGTTAAAAAAATACTGTGTTAATCAACAAAAGGGCTTCATGCTTTCTCACAGAGAAGTTATATAAGGAAGCCTCGTTTCTGAGGAAAGCAAGCTGAAGTATGGCGTGTGGACGAGTTGGAGTGGGCGGCAGCGTGCGCACTGGGTACTGGCGTTGTGGGGGCAGGAAGGAGCAAGAGGGGGGAAGAAAGCCTGCAACATATTCCTTAAAGACGTGCTTCTGGTAAAGGTCATGTGGTGCCTTGGAAAAAGCATTAAACCCTGAAATGATAGTGCAAGTTGTACCTGAGTAGATGGAATCAAAGGGAAGCGAGGATGGAAGCCAGCATGAAGGGACAAAGAGGTCAGCGTTGGGGATACTCTCGCTTGAGCCACGTAGACTTCTGGATGGCAGAAAACGGAGCGCTATTTGGCACAGACCCCAACCCAAGGAGAACTGAGATTTGCGAAGGGGCCCTGGGGAACGTTTCCAGGAAGGCCCAGGCCTTACGCATTCCCTGGTCATTGTGAGAAATCCAGTTTGCTCTGTGTACATTTGGAGTAAGGACCAGGTCTACAAACTCTCTCTCATGTCGTCACTGTGAACACACAAGCCCGTCCCCTGCCAGGTGATGGAGTGGAGACGTGATCTCACTCCATCCCTACCCCTCATTACGTGCACCTGGGGCTGGAAGACAGGCACAGCACGGAAGGATTTTGAGGAGAGCAGGGAGTACCCCATCCTACTCCTAACACAAAGACCAATTCAAGTCCACCAGGTCTCACTGATTTTCTGCTATTCTTCTTCCACTCTGAGCCAAGGCTGCCTCCAAGACCTTCACATTCCCTGCTGCTCTTGGGTGCATGGGAATCATTCTACTACTTCCATCCCAAGCCTGGAGGCAGGGAACTCTCTGGGGCAGCTCAGCCCTTCTTCCTAGGGGCCACACACAGCCTCTTCCAGGCTCTCCTGGGGAAGAGGACACCGCTTTCTTCTGCTCTCAGTTCTCTCAAACCTCCCTGTTGCACCCTCCGCTAGGTCTTGAACCTGCAACAGAGGCAGAGTGCAAGGACCCTTTGGGGGACCCTGCTTCCTCCCTGGCCCTCTGTTTCCCCAGCTCAAGTGACTGTCAGCTACTGAGAGGTCAGGGGGGTACAGAGGACATGAGCTTCTTCTTGCTCCTCTAGCCTGCTTTTCAGTCTTTTGCGATGGCCGTGGCTGGGCTTTCAATTCAACTCTTGGAATTTGATTGTGTTGTTATCTGAATTCTTTAGTGAGTTTCTAATAAACTAGTTTCTGCCTTGATTGGGATGGGTGTGTGTATGACACGATTACTATTTTAAAATATTATCCCACTATTAATTTATGATATTTGGGCAAACTTAGTGCTACTCATTGCAATCAAATCAAAATGTTTTACTTATCACATGCTTAATATTTTTGGAAAATTAGGCTTTAGAAATGAAAGATTCAGTAAATAGTACTTTCTTTGGCCAAAATGTTGTCGTGACACTCTTTTATAACTCCAAAATATTAAAATTAACTCCCTGTGCCTCTTCTGATAGTCTCATAAAGACGGGGTCAATAGAATGGGTTACTTGACCCTATATGTTAGAAACAGTGTTTTATCTTTGTTTTCTTTTGTTTTAAAGATTTATTTATTTATCTAAGACAGAGAGAGAGCAAGTGTGAACAGGAGGAGGGGTAGAGGCAGAGAGGGAGGGATAGAATCTCAAGCAGACTGCCCGGGGCTCGATCCCAGGACCCTGAGATCATGACTTGAGCCAAAATCAAGAGTTTGACCCTTAACCGACTGAGCCACCCAGGCGCCCCTAACCAGTGCATTATATTTGTTTTGAGCCCATTTTATATCCCTTAGGAATCCCAAGAGCCTTTATGCCATTTTTTTAAGTTAATTCAACTGACAAGATATAAGATTTCTGACTGAAACATGGTGCTTTGCTTTGGTCTGAAAATTAGTGGAATTGCCAAATTTGACAGCATACAATCCAACTAATTTCTTTTAATTGGAGAGTGAATAAATAAAAATATGAAAAATTTAATTATTCACACACACCACCACACCCCCGGATCTAAAGTTGCTTTGTTCTGAGTCTCTCAGTCGGCACTGAAACTGTTTCTTTGGGGAGGGAGTAGGATACAGAATTTTGAAGGGCAGATCATAGGGACAAACTTTGCCTTCACTATTAAATATTTGAATATTCTTCAGATTCAACAAAGCACCACAGTTTGAAGAAGCCTGTCTTTAACAAGTTCAGGGAGGAAGGTCTGAATTCTGGCTTTTCCAGATACCGAAAGAATATACAGTTACACACCCCTTTTCATAGATACATCCTGGGAATCATTCAGGTTGACCTTCAACTTCCTAAGCTATGTTTTTCCCAGATTTTACTCCACTTTTTGAGTCAAAAGAAAGTAAATCCAGTACTTCAACTTTTGAATTCCCCCCCCTCCCAGATTCAGAGCCCAAACACATGTGTTTTCTGGATTATCATTAAAAGTTAATATAATTAATTATAAGGTAATAAGTGATAATAATGCCCTTCATCTGCATATCTTTCTTTCCAAGCCCTCAGTGCTTGATACATGTTACCTTATTTCTCTTTACAACATCCTTACCAAGTAGAAAAGGAAGAGTATTAGTGTCCCAATCTAAAGATAACAAGGTCTTACCTGTGTGTAATATGTTACAGGTTATAAACACTTCCCCAAACATCATTTCATTTCGATCCTGACCCTCACAGTGCTCTGTGACATACGTGAGTCAGTCAGGTGTCCTCTTCTTCCATTTCCATATGTGAGGACCAGAATTCAGAAAAGTGGATAGTCTGCCTATGTTCCCCACTGAACAAATGGAAGGAACCCGCATTGCGAGCTTGTCGGTGACTTTGCATGGGGGAGACACAGAAAGATTAGGTGAATAATTCTATATCATATAAGATAACACTCCAACGATTTTTATATTTTACTTCAGAGCTTTGCTTTATTTTTCTTGTATTACATTTTTCCAATGCCATCATTTTGTCAAGTACACTGTGAAGTGCCTGCCAGACGACATGTATTAGAAACAGGCCTATTTGTTCCATTCTCCACAGAACTCCAGGGGGTGGGTTGGATTGGGGGATGATTTTTTTCTTTGGTTTTACATTTTGAAAGCCTCGCTCCAACTCTCAAAGGATGCTGTTAAACACAGAATAAATATTGAATTGTCTCTCTATCCTCACGGTCTTTGTGGTGGCAAATAAATGTTTCTGTGAAGGAGTTTGCTCCCTGAAGACCCACAAGTGGTGGTTAGAAAGTGTCCACAAATTAAAGGCAATGAAAGATCACTAACCACAAGTAATAGATGTTATAAAAAAAAGAGTAAAATACATAAAATAGTTTTTATACGCATGCATACTCTGGACTCTACCCAGGTGGCTACCGTGTAAGTGTTTCCCCAATTATGAGCATTTTTATACATACAAAGATGCTTTCATAACAGCAATCTGTGTCAAATAAATATTATCCATAATTACATGACTTATTTTAACTTCTAGCAGTAGAACGGTGTTAATCTGAGAGAAAACACTTCACATTTTTTAATGCCTTCAAGTTTCTGAATCAGTAGTCATTCTGAAAGACTCTTCTGATTTTAATAAACGAAAAAGAAAGAAAATGTAGAGTAAAATCATTGATTCAGCATTGGAAACCATTCCCCATGAAGCAGGAGAAATCTCCATGCATAATCTCCAGTAGTTCACATTTCTTATCTTCATTGGAAAATCATCAAGGATTCAGTGGTCATCCATTGTCTGTCTGGTTATCTTGGGGGCAGGCCAAGACTGACATGGCAGAAACAACATCAATTCCCACTAAGAATGTTTCCTCTCTCTTTCCTGCCTCATAAATCCTCAGAGAACATTCAAGAACAGCTGTCTCCTTCCTCGGAGATCGACCCCTTGGCTCAGTCCTGTTGATTCTGAGTCTACCTTTTCTCAAACCATTTTCTCCTCTCTCCCCTGACAATGTCCCGCCTGAGCCTTTAGTGCTCTGTAGGGAGACAATGGGATGCTGTAGAGACTGTTGCCAGTGACTTATCCTTGCCTTCACTCTGTCACCACCCATCCCATCTGCACCCATCTACAGCTCCATGTCCTAAAGGATGGCTAAGAATATGTCCTCTTTTTCCGTTCAGAACTTTTCACTGGCTGCTTATTGCCTACCAAATAAAATAACAATAACTTAACCTTGTATTGACTCTCCTCTTGCCACCAACAAGCTCACATGCAGAACAGAGCAACTCCTACTCTCAGTGTGGACCCTGATCACCAGCCTTTCTCCATTCCCCCAAATTCCTCTGCTCACATCCAAATCTTATCCAGTTTTCAGAGCTCCATATGAATATTAGCCTTCCTGGTCCCTTTCCTGAACCCCCATTTCAGGACATTTGCCCATGTCCTATGATAGCCATCATCTTTTACCTCAGTTCTTGTGTGTGTGTGTGTGTGTGTGTGTGTGTGTGTGTGTGTAGAAGAATCACTATATTCTCAAGGGTCAAAATCCTGAGGTTTAATTTCTGGCTATTGATGTGATGCTGAATAAGCACTAATCTTAGGCATCATGATATTCTGGGGAGGGGGGGATGAGGGGAATGGGTAATACCAAACTCATGAGATTGCCGTGCAGATGATGAGTCAATGTATGTAAGTGCTCAGAGTAAATGTAAGCCATCACTTCATACACCTCTTTCCTAAGGCAGTAGGACCTTGGGAAGGGATTTTGGGCTATTCATCATTGTCTCACCACAGTGACGGAACACACACCAGGGTTCAACACATCTCTGTGGAATCAACACTGAGGGAAAAGTCCCTTCACATGCTTTCCAGAATGCTGTGAAAGACCATTGTTTACTGATGATCTCAGCAGCCTCCCTGCGCCCCGCTGTATGATGTGGATGGAATGATGAGTGGGACGTGAAGTGTGTAACACCATGGATAGAAGAATACAAGAATACTCCCCATTCTTGATGAAAGAGAGAGCAGCGGTCATTCATTCATTCTCGCTCATTCTGTGTCTCTGCAGGGCTAGAAACATCAGTGGCAAGAACACAGCTGCACTTACACTACTCTTAAAACCACTATTGGAGTGATACGCTTTCCTGAGCAGGAGAGATTAGGAATTAATTAGCAGAGGAAATAATAGGAAATAATTAAGAGGGTGTATATATGCCCAGCTGTGACAGCACTTTGAGGAACCTCTTTGTCTGCCACATGACTAAATGCCTTTAAGGGAGTAGGATGCTGACTGTAGGTTGCACATTGAAATTTATTAAAAGGATTGGCTACAGAATCAGAAAGTCAACATTCAGAGGCATATGGTGTTTATTTAGGGGATTCTTAGACTCTGATGTGTAACATTAATCCAGGCACAGACAGAATGAAACCTACGATTTCTCCAAATGGCCTTCATGTCTAAACACCAGCTTTATAAATACTGAATTACTCATCAACCTGGAATATGTCAATTTTTTCAGGAGTACCTATGTTTAGCATCTAAAGTTTCTTAAGAAAGGACATCCGCAGGGGATACATTTCATCAAATATGTGGGTTCCACACACATGTATGTGAAGCTAGAAAGACTTCGATTTTTACTAAAATACTAAAGTTCTTTCACATTGATAATTTTTGTGCCCCCACATGAGAAAAAGAGTTTCCTTGGCCCGACGTCTAGCCTCTATACTTAACAACCATAAAAGTCATGGCACGAAAGGATCTACCATTTGCTGAGTGAACTATATGATCGGTATCACAGCGCACAAAATGAGCCTGCCAAGCAGGTATGATTTCTCCTGTTTTTAAGGTGAGGACATGGAGGCTCAGAGCAGCTCAGTGGTTTTATCAAAAGTTGTGTGATTAGTTAGTAGCAGAGCCAAGACTCAGAATTCGCAAAGCTCCTTCACCTAGGACTAGTTCTTAAATTTAGGCTTACCAAGTTTTATAAAGTTTTGCTTATAAACTTTATTGCACTTATAAATGTTTAGAGTTTTGTTCTTTTCTGTACTTTAGTTCAACTTTTGATTCCCCTGCCTCTTGCTAACTACCCTAGGCAGGGAATATTTATCAGAGGGGTCCTCAGCGGTCCCCTCCTGGGAGACTGGATGTACATCTGCCCAATTAGCCTAACACTGGTTTCCTAACCCAGGACCTTTGTGTTGCCCCATTTTCTTCAATAATATTGCATGCTCAAGATGCTTGGTCTAGGGATGGACACCCCCTTCTGAGTCAAAAAGGGAAGGAAAGACATTTTCCAGGAGGGCTTCCTAGACTTGCTCAGGAAGATGCATCTTCTTTTCATCTATTTCAAGACCCCTGTCTGGTGTCACCCATCTCATGAAAAATAGTCCCTGCATAAGGAGAAAAGCAGTCAGAGGTGTGGACACGTGACTCGGGTTATAAGACCATGGCTGGACACCCGTGTTCACAACAGGATTATTCAAAGGGATGGGAGCAACCCAAGCGTCCATCAACGGATGAACAGATAAACAAAATGTGGACACTACAGACAATGGAAAGGAAGGGAATTCTGATGCATGCTACGTCATAGATAAACCCAGAGGACATTGTGCTCCTGAAATAAGCCAGTCACAGAAAGACAAATACTGATTGCACTTCCACGAGGTAGCTAGAATAGTCACGTTCCCAGAAAGAGAAAATAGAATGGTTGTTGCCCAGGGTCTCAGAGATGGGGAAGTGGGGAGTTGTTGGTTAAAGGGTGTAGAGCTTGAGTTTTACAAGATTAAGAATTCTGGAGATTGGTTGCACGACAATGTGAATATATGTTAACATTACCAAACCATGCATTTAGAAATGGTTAAGATGGTACATTTTATGTTACGTGTATTTTACCACAGTTTTTAAAAAGCAATGGTAAATGTATGGGAAGTGTGGTCATGCTAAATTTCCAAGATGTTGGTGTGTGAGAAGTGAAGATGTTTGAAGAATACCGAGTGATAGAAAACAGTGGTACCAACCCAAGCCCAAAATGAAGATAAAGAGAAGCTCCTTATCCTAGCATCTATTCTTACATCTCTGTCTGGGAAATAGGCAAGAAAAAATACATACAAGATATTTGACATTTTATACCATTATTTGACATGAATTATTTGGGTAATTGCCATAATCCCATCACACTATTTTAAAGAATGGAAAAATCAGTCAGAGAGATGGCTTTCTCTCACTGAAGTTTAAACAGATGGAATGATTTCCTTGAATTAACACAATAAAGTTTTCTAGTTGAACATATTAAGCTATTGGTAATTTGTTGCATTGATTTCATTTTTTAATTGACAAAGCATTTCCATGGCATGATCAAGTTTCTTTCCTACTCGGTGATATAAGTATTTGCTAGACTGTTCCATATATGACAGAGGAATATAGCACAGTACCTTGGAGTAGGAATGCAACCAGAAGTTCAGGCATGGATGTGAGTCCTGCTCTTCCTCAGGGTAACACTGAAAAATAACCTAAATAATTCTTTCCTCACCATGAAAGAATAAATCTAAAGTAGGGCACACTCGGGGCACCTGTGTGGCTCAGTAAGTGAAACTTCTGCCTTTGTCTCAGGTCGTGATCTCAGGGTCCTGGGATCAAGTACAGCATTGGGCTCCTTGCTCAGTGGGAAGCCTGCTTCTCGTGCTCTCTCTCAAATAAATAAATAAAATCTTTTAAAAAAATAAAGTAGGGTACACTTCTCTATAAGGACCAAATACTAAATATTTTAGGCTTTTACCCTTTGTAGAACAAAAGGTAAAATCAAGAATAACAGGGAGAAAACAAATTTCCACAAATGTTTTTAACTGATGAAATATAATATATGATAAAAATAATTGTATCTCTCTTTATATATATATATCTATATATAAACTGGGAATACTGGCTTACTAATGAGAAGAATGGAATCCCCTTTTTGGGAAAAACATTTTACTTTATTGGAGTACAAAGTTAGTGTATCTTATCATCCATTCAATTGCAAATATCATTGGTAAGGAGTATTTTTAGTTCATGGGCAATACAAAAACGAGCATGAAGCCAGATCTGCTCCATTGGCTGCAGATTGCCAGGCTGTTCTAGGATCTAGATAATCTCAAAAGTCTTCTTTACCCACCGTAAGTGTTGTGCTTCTGGAATGTTCCTTCTCAATCTCTTCTGCTGGATTTAATTTTAAAACCTTTAAAACCACTAGCTGAGTGGGACGTACATCCTGTCCACCTGTCTGGCTCTGCTATAGGATATATTTTTATATATG
>NW_023270380.1:13845897-13941900 GCF_011800145.1 Mirounga leonina | reverse complement strand
TCCTGTCCACCTGTCTGGCTCTGCTATAGGATATATTTTTATATATGCCTCAGCTTTGCCCTGGTCATTTAGCCTTTGACGTCTAAGAGGTATTGTTTCCAATGAAACAATTCCTAAAACTGTTGGGACATCTGGGATGTACGTCCTGTCCACCTGTCTGGATCTGCTATAGGATATATTTTTATATATGCCTCAGCTTTGCCCTGGTCATTTACCCTTTGACGTCTAAGAGGTATTGTTTCCAATGAAACAATTCCTAAAACTGTTGCCCACTCTGACCTTCTTCTCAGTAAATGACAACTTCACTCACCCACATATTTCAAGCCGGACATCTAGGAGCCACCTGGGATCATTCCCTTAAACCTCCTCCAGGCCACAAAGCCATCAGCTTTGATTTGAATTTCTCTTGTACAAGCAAGAGAGCAATCAAAGAAGTTGAGACTCTATACAGCTGTGCTCAACACAGAAATTATCAGAAGTGTTCTGGTCATAAAAGGAATTGTAAGTGCTACAAAGTAGCCCCCCAAAGAGATTGTCAACATTCTTCCTTCCATTACTGCCACCTGGGTCCCAACCAACCCCGTGTCTTACCTGAACTACTACTCTTGCTTCCTAGCTGCTGTCTCAAATCCAGCTCCACCCCTCCACTCCGTTCCCTCCAGAGGAGGCAAAATGATCATCTTAAACACAAGCCAGATTCTGCCATTCCCTGCTGAAGCTTTTCCATAGCTTCCCACCTATTAGTTTGATAATCTATTATTATCTGCTCATCATGTTCCTGGTACTATTTACATAGCTGGGAATTTGGTAGTGACCCAGATGGACAAAAAGTCCTACCAAATTTAACCTACATTCTAAAGAGGGGAAAGAGATAACAAAGGAGGAAAAAAATGGAAATTATTTAGCATGTTAGGATAAATGATAAATGCTCTGGAAAAATAAATCGGGGACGTGGGCAAGGAGTTTGAGAGAAGGAAGAGTTGCAACGTTAAGTTGGGTGGTCAGGAAATGGCGCCCACTGTGAAGTTGCCTTCTGAGTGAAGACCTGAAGGAGATGAGGCAGCAAGCAGGTGGAGTCTGCAGGGAAGAGCATTCAAGAGGGAGGGAAGAGCAGGTGCCGAGGAGGAGCGGCGAGGAAACAATGAGGAGGGGAGAGAGAAGTCGCAGGGGTCGGAGAGATGATAGAGGTGGGGGTTATGGAGCCCTTGCAGACCCTGAGTGAGGGGTCTTGAAGAGCGTGCTCTCACTCAGGCTTAAGAGGACAGGGGCTACTGTAGGTGACAGAAATCTTCTGTAGGGGAGCAAGGGCCTAGGTGGGACCAGTTAGAACTCTATTGCAGTGCCTCAGGGGAGATCCTAGAATTGGGCGAGCCAGAAGATACTCAGCTTCCATGAGATGGGATAGAGAGGAGTCAAGAGTGACTGCCCAGTTTTCAGTCTGATCCACTGAAGACTGGTGATTGCCATCACCTAAGATGGGAATTCTGAGGGGAAAAGGGATTTGGGGGTACTTATTAGGAGCTTGGTGTTGCTTGGGATGCCTTTGAGACGTATAGTAGACATCCCAGCAGAGATGTCAAACAGGAGGTTGGAAATCTAAGCTTGGAATGCAGAGGAGAGGTACAGGCTAGAGACATATGTTTGGTGACCGTTCTTGTAGAGGTGTTATTTGAAGCCATGAGATGGGGTGAGATCATCAAAGAAGTGAAGGTAAATAGACAAGGGAAGAGGATGAAGAGGGGCCAGCACAGGAGGCTGGGAAGGAACAGCCAGCGAGTGGAGAAAGGAGAAATGAACTCGGTCAAATGCTGTGTGGGGGTGGACTAAAGTTAGAATATTTTCTAGAATTCTCACCCCACCTGGAAAGCACCCACACAGCGTGATCCTCATCACCTCTGACTTCATCTGGGACATACGTCCTGTCCACCTGTCTGGCTCTGCTGTCCATCGTGCCTGATGCCACTTTCCCTCGGCTCCAGCCGTCCTGCTCTCCCCTCTGTTGCTTCAGCGTTTCCGTGCATGGTCCCTGACAGGAAACTCTTTCTCCTCATTATTACTTCTTCTCATCACAGTTTCTTTTCATGACTACCTGCTCTAAAATACCAACATCCCCCATATTTACCCCATATCCTACCACTTCCTCTTTATTCTGCTCACTTTATGATTTCCAGACACCCCGCAATTAACCAGCCTTTTGTTTATTTCCTCACACTAAAGCAGAGATCTAGTCTGTCTTGTTCTGTGTTTTATCCCAGACCAGAGCATGGATTGATGTAGTACATATTCAGTAAAAAATTTCCCAAATAAACGAATGAATCTATATTTCAGCAAATTAACTAAATTGTGTATAAAATACACTGATACATAATTCCCAACTTAGAAGTGCAGAGGGAGAAAGCTGGGATATGTTTTCACTGGACAGTGCTCTCAAGTATTTGTTCCAGTTATTTTCTGTTTAGACGGTGCTAAAAACAGAAATGGCACTTTTGGATCCTTTCAAGGTATAGTTGGTTCCGTGGAAGACCACATCTGCCCAGCCCCCTCAAAAGCCCCTTCCATCCCCCTATGAACTGTGCTGTGCTGGAGCCTGGGGCTGTTTCTCAAGGTGTCTGTCATAGCACAGGTCCTAGCACAGGGTAGGCACTTGGCTTGTGTACAGCAGAGATGCTGAAAGCAATGAATGACTTAATATTGAAATCTTGAATGAGGGGTAGCTGGTGAAGAGTCAGGTAGATGTTTCTCATGCACGCTTTCCCTGCCATGCTTCTCGAGGAGAGGTCCGAAGCAGCACCACCGAGGGCGGAAACCTTCACGAAGCAGAGGGAGCCGCCGGGAGTGGGGTGTGGGCGGGTCTGTGTTTGATGACTGGGCTCATTCTTTCATCTTCCTCCGCTGTCTTACGCTCGCTGTGTGCTATGCTGAGGCAGTAAATGTTGTTTGTCTTAGCTGCAGAAGCGAGGCTAGGACACTTTGAAGTGTCTTCTGTTGCTTGCCGTCCCCTACTGTTCCTGTCAGCAAACTGAGATAAAGCTGATGGACAGAGGTGTCTGGTCTAATTCCTTTATTGACACACGGTCCTGTCTTCAAACACCAGTGTAAATGAATAAGCACGGAGATAGTAATGTGTCCGTAATCGGCTGCCAGATAAATGCCATTGTTTACGGACTGATCCCTGCTTCCTAAGGCCCAAACAGCTCCAAAATCTTACAAATTAGCACCTCACTGAGATCAAAGAATTGTCTTTTCTCTCTACAATTACCTGCTTGGGGAGCTGAGCAAGCAGATGAGACTGTTCAAGCTGTCTCTCTCTAGCGAAAACCTTTCTTTTGAGAACAAATGGTGGAATTATCCACTTTTTCAAAAGGGGGTGGTTAAGAACAAGAGACTTGTACTTTATCGTGCTGTATGAGAGCAAGGGGAGTCTGTGTTTCCATTTTTTATATTATTCACAAGTCTTCTATCCCCATGACAACTCTCATTTCTAAGATCAGTGGAAAGAGCCATGTTCATCCTCCATGACCAGTCTTTTGAGATCATATTAAACTCCAGATTGCAAAGGTAAAACATGGTTTTAAATATGGTGGTGCTGTAGTCTCTACAGCCCCGAAAAAAAGACATGTGGGGAAATTAGTATTTTCTGAGGGAGTGAAAATTTAGACTACAAGTTCCTTGCCCTGAAGCACATTCTATTAGCCAATGTCCAAAATGACATTTTTCGACTTGGAGATATTGAGAGATGAGAGAATGGAACTCACGTACAGGATGACATTGAGTTTGCATGTTTAGTAATCATGTCTTTCATGTAACTCCTACAACCCAGAAACAAGAAATCCAATGGACAAACCATATGGTTTAGGAAAATATTGGCTTATTTATAAAAAAGATAAGATTCTCGGTGGCAGGATTTATCTTTCATGTAAGTGAAGAAAATACACTTTCAAATTCTAATGGTACAATGACCAATCTTAGTCAAGGGTCTTGACTCCTACGGAAAAGCTGTTTAAAGAAATAAAAACGGACTGTTCTCTCCAGCATAGTAAACTTGGGCAACCTTTTTTCACATGTGTGTTCTCCTTCAGTTATTCATAACTGCCAGAGTTCGTGAACATGAATGCGAACTAATGGCAAATTATAAGATGATTTCTCTCATTTTCCTAAAGCCACTTTCCTCAGAAAAGAATCCGGTGTCCTTGGGAGCAGCCAAGGTTAGAATAAGACCCCCCACACACACACACACTTCCCAGGATGCTTTCATCATGTTTCAGGAATGCAGACAACTCCAACCCACAACAAGAGGCTATGGGACCGACCCCGAGCCAAAACAAGGAGGCTTCTTCAGTAGCCCTTGAAATATACTTCAATATTTGATTTTATATATATATATATATATATATATATATATATAAAGATTTATTTATTTATTTTAGAGAGACACAGAGAGTGGGAGGAGAGACGGAGAGGGAGAGAGAGAGAGAATCCCAAGTAGACTCCATGCTCAGCATGGAGCCCGATGTGGGGCTCAATCTCAGGACCCTGAGATCATGACCTGAGCCAAAACCAAGAATCAGATGCTCAATTGGTGACTGAACCACCCAAGCACCCCAATATTTGATTATATCCACCCTGTTAAAATCCCTATGAGCTCCTGACATTAAAGCACAACATGAGGAAAGGGTAGAATAGTTAAAGCAGCTCAGGGTAATCAAACAGCAAAGTAACCTCTCAGAGGGTATATATTAGCAGGAACACTTTTCAACAGTTACCACTCAAACCTGTTACTCGAGAAACGCTAACTCGTGGCCAAAATGCCGAATTGGCAAAACAGCAGCAAGTAGCTGTTAACTATTTTACCGGCTTTGCCTTTGCACGCAGAAGGGGTTTCCTGGTGAAGGTATGTGCAGGAGCCTAATGTTTGAAGGTGGGGCCCCCAGCAGGCCTTGTGGCCAAGACAAGTCATGGAAATTACTAGAGACTCACTTCCCTCCCATCTAATGTAACTTAAGGATTCAGCCCGCTCTACATCGTAGGGTAGTCGCAAGATCTGCCAGAAATACATTTATAGATCTCCTTCTGCTGATAGATTGATTCTGCCTTAGCAGATGGTCTATTTTGTCAGCAGAGCCTAAAGCTCTCCTAGG
Source organism: Mirounga leonina (assembly GCF_011800145.1). Classification (NCBI taxonomy): domain Eukaryota; kingdom Metazoa; phylum Chordata; class Mammalia; order Carnivora; family Phocidae; genus Mirounga; species Mirounga leonina. The sequence continues at coordinate 13,936,762 of NW_023270380.1, read as the reverse complement.
AGCAGCTGAATTACACTAAGGAGTCTGAACAACCAAAAAGGAAGCAGGCTTCCTTGACCTAGATAAGGAAGATGATTTTGGCGCCCGGAGCGGAGGCCTTTCTCTCACAAGGATGATCATTTTTACTCGTCCTGAAATAGGGATTGAGATGGGCCACCAGCAATTCTCAAGCCTCAGTTCTGGCTTGGAAATTGGAGGAGGAGGAGGAGGAAGAGGGGAGGGGGAGGAGGGAGAGGAGGAGGAAGAGGGGGAAGAGAGGAGGAGGAGGGGGATGGGAGGAGGAGGAGGAGGTCGACATGTGATCAGAAAGCACCAAGGAGCTTCCAGTGAGCGTCCCAGTGCAGACTGTGGAGTCATGGAAGTTAATCTGCAAAATGCCCTTGCTATTCAGACTTCAGGCAGTTCGGTGCCATTTTTAGGACCTTCACCTTCGGCCTCGACCAGGTTGTTAATGTCTCTGACGTTCATGAGCCAGGAGGTGGAGTTTCCACTCCCCTATTTTTCTTAAGACTGCTAGGAAAACACAGTAAGATCCTGTGCTTTCCTATTACATCTGTTCGGTCTCTGCAACGAAAAACACAGTAGCATCTACATTCTTCAAGGCACACAGCAATGCCCATTTCTATTTTCTAAGTAGCAGGAGGAGAGGATGTAAGGCGAAATGTCTGATACCACTGGGTCAGTGAGCAGGCCTTCAAGCTCCCGCGTGAACGGTGCGCTCTCGCAAGCACCCGAGCGCAGGGCGGCCAGCCTGGGGTCTGTGTGTGTGTCAGACTCTGCCCATTCCCTGACACCACCTGCTCTGAAAAGCTGGAAACAGGTCCTGGCGACAAAGCTCATGTTGGTTTTTGTCCCCCTGTTCAGCAAATATCCTTCACAGATCAATAGTCTCCTGGCTTACTTGTAAGAATGTTTCCTTGTGAATTTCCTTTCCTCTCATTGTAGTTTCAAAAACGAATCCATTTAAGAATAAATGGCCCTTTTCATGAGTAAAATAACGCTGCACTGAGTGGTTCCATGCCCAGGTTCAAAGGTTCTTATCTTTTTTCTGCCAGTCTAATTTGCAGTTAATTGCCCTGAGTCTAATGATGAGCCATTAACTCCTCTTTTGCAGATTTAGATATTGTCAACATAATAATGAAAGAGCATTAAAATTCATGTTTGTTCTTTAAATGTGTTGAAAAAATAATTCTGAAATGTACCTTTTTTTTTCTTTTTTACTCTTTAAAGCTTAAAATTTATTTTGCAGTGAAAATAGCAGGAGGGGGGCGCCTGGGTGGCTCAGTCCGTTAAGTGTCTGGCTTCGGCTCAGGTCATGATACCGGGGTCCTGGGATCGAGCCCCTCATCGGGCTCCCTGCTCCGCGGGAGTCTGCTTCTCCCTCTCCCACTCCCCCTGTTTGTGTTCCCTCTCTCGCTGTGTCTCTCTCTGTCAAATAAAAAATAAAATAAAATAAAATCTTAAAAAAAAGAAAATAGCAGGAAATTTGGGTTTTGATAAATTTTGGTAAGTATCGAGGGGGTCACTAATAAATAAAATTTGCAGCCATTGTGTTTTTAAGTGTTCTTCTGTAAGAGATATCCAGAGTTATTGAGGCAGGGAGGGGAAAATGCACATATGAATGCAAAGGATCTGTGTTTTTCCAGCAGGGTACTGAAAACTCCTTCTTTCTGGTTAGGAGAAGGCAAACAATTCTCTCTCCAGTCTCTTCTTTACTGTGATTCTTTCTTGGTCTAAGTTATTTCCCAAACCAAGAGTGGGCTCTCTCCTGAGTCTCTGTTGATGTATGTGGCTGCCAACAAAGGAGGGCTACTAGTCTCCCAGAATCCATATAATTATATTCCTGTGGGCACTTACAAGGAGCCATCGGCTCTGTCCCTGCACACCCCACTTCTAGGCTGGCCTCCGCCTGCACACAGTGAGAACTGAAAAGAAAACATTTTCTTTACCTACTTCATACCTCATGAATAAAAATTTATCCCTTCAAATAACATTTGAATTCCATCTTGTTCCTAAGCACCAAACTGAATCAAGCCTAAGTTTACTTTCTTGTTTACCTCTATAGAGTTGCAAACAGTATTCTTCTCATATTAAAGTTTGGGGCAAATAATATGTCACTTAACCATATGCAACCCCACAGACAATGAGAGAATAAAAAAATTAAGAAAGTCAGGTCATTAGCGCTCTTGATTCAAGTAAGTACTGATCAAAGGTTTAACCAGAATGTTCCCTCAGGGCTGCTAAATAAATATTTATTTATTTATGCATTTATGTAACACTCAGTTTTATAGCATGCCTGTCATTAGGAAAAAGGACTTACTCTTACTGAATGCCTACTCTGTGCAAGCTGCTTAATACACATCAATGTTTCTCCAAGGGAGGATGGAAACACAGAGAGCCCCACAGTTTATATAGTTGGGGGCAGGGGAGGTTTTAAGAAAATTATGAATATAAAATCAGGCATGGGACTGTGCAGATGTAGCCAGAAGGCGGAGCATAAGCTTCACGAATGTCACAGAAAGTGTTTTTTTCCCCATAATCCTCAGAGAAACCAGTGCTGTAGGTAACTCTCTTCATTTGACATATGGGAACACTAATATCCAGACAGAGAGTAACCTACCCAATGACTGGGGTTACCAGCTTTTGTAAATAAAAATCATTGTCAGTTAAATTTGAATTCCACATGTACAACAAATAATTTCTAATATAAGTGTGTTCTGTAAAATAGATGGAACACACTTATATTTAAAAAAAAAATTGGGATCTGAAATTCAAATTTAACTTGATAGGTTGTGTTTTATCTGGCAACCAGGATTTTAAGCTCAGGTTTGTTAGATACAAAGCTCAAGTGTATTTCATTCGTTCCTTATTGTAATTACCACATGTTTAACAAATATGAAGCACAATAATTTTCTCCTGAAAGGAAAATAGTCTTCTCATTAAAATTTTTATTTTTTAAATAACTGAAATTATGTATAATACTCTACTTTAAAAACTTACTTTAATTAAACAATAATAGTTATTGCAGAAAAAAAACATAAATACAAACCAAAAAAAGAAAAAACCCTATAATCTTCTCTTTCATAAACAACTTCCTTTCATCATTGGGTTTATATACCCTTCTGACTTTTCATATAAATGTCTATACATTGTTTTTTTTTTTAAAAGAAATATAATTAGCACTATATATCCTGTGACAAAGTGCCCTCCCCCCCAAAAAATCCTTTATTTTCCTTCTGCTGGGTCTAATTTATGATCATAGAGATTTAGCAATCAACTATCAGGATTTAGATTGCAAAAATCAGCAAACAGAATACCAGAAGTGAAAACTTCCCACTGAAATTCTCACTTCTTTTGAACTGTGAGGTTAATCATCTGTATCGGGTGGCTGACTTACTGCAGTCAGACATCATGGGAAGTATTTCAGATGGGGTGATCCAGGTGTGGTTGAGAAGCCCCACAGAATGGAGGTACATTGGCTTGGTCTCATCCTTATGATTCACTGTCTCATAGAGAAAAAAACAAAAAAAGTTCCTTGATTGATGATTTCAGTTCTTATTGCAGATTAAAAATAAAGCAAATCAGTGACCCTTTCAATAGGAACATATGTCAAATCCTTATACCAGAATTGTCACCAATTATATACAAAGTAGATATTAGGTTTTCTTTCAGAGGAGGGGGAAAAGAGAGAAAAAAGAATAATTTGCCATGAATGTACAGCTCCTGAGAAAACTGAGACAGAGAAGCTTGCAAGTAGGCTTTCCACAAGTAAAACTATTTACCTCTACAAAATAAGCCTATAGTGACCAAAATCAGTGACCTGGGTACTTTAACTTGGTACTTTATTTTTTTTTTAAGATTTTATTTATTTATTTGACAGAGAGAGAGCACAAGCAAGGGGAGCAGCAGGCAGAGGGAGAGGGAGAAGCAAACTCCCCGCTGAGCAGGGAGCCCGACGTGGGACTCGATCCCAGGACCCTGAGACCATGACCTGAGCCGAAGGCAGATGCTTAACTGACTGAGCCACCCAGGCACCCCTGATTTGGTACTTTAAATGCAGGAATTAGGGATGTATTCACATAGAGCAAAAAGAAGTGTCACATAAATTATTGGCAAAATGTTCTTCTATGCTTATATTATTTGGCCATGTATGCTTTGCTCAGATTTCCAGAGAATTTCCTGGGAATTTTGCTGAGTGTACCTGCTCATGGTAGAAGAGTCAGCACAGAGGATCGCTTGGGGTTGCCCCTCAGGACGACCTACCCTTGACTCTATCCCTGACTTCCATCTCTGGAATCAACACCTACTGTGAGCAGGAGGAGGGCCCAGGAGGCAAGACGTACAATCAGCAGATACTCCACTGTTGGTTACTTGGTAGAAGAGAGGCCCCAGAGACTTGGAATCTAGTCACAGATGGAATGATGGTCAGCATAGAACTTGGCGAGTAGACATGATGTCACCTTACACATTATTTATCATAGATCTTGTGTCCTCACGTGCCAGATGCAGCCACAAGATTTGTTGGTTGAGTCCACTTTCTGGAGTCTTGGCTCTAATTCTGAGTTATTTCAGTTTTTTTCTGTGTGTGTGTGTGTCTTTTCAAAAGTTCTAGATGCATACCTCAATGTGAAATTCCTTTGAGCACTTCCTTCTGCTGAGAATTTATTATTGAGTTTAGGGAACAGAAATCTCTTTGTGAAATAGGGGCAATTATTGTAGCCCATTCCTGTTGCCATTTTGAGGATTAAACAGGAAAACATATGCTCTGTGTTTCATTATTGGAATTTCATTTTTGTTAAAGTTTCAGTGTTGTTATATATATCTGTACATCTGTGTATGTGTGTTTCTCTCCATATATAGGTCTTGTGAATAAATACATGTATGTGCCGTGTGTCTGTGTATATTGATAGGTAGGTATTCATACATAGACACACAGATAGAGTAGCCTAGGTTTTGAAAATGATCTTAACGAACATAAAGCAAACTCTTTCTAATCCAGTGTTTTTCAGTCTATCTGTGGTGAAGAACCAGATCTTTAAAACTCGTTATTTTTTCTAATCCTTTGGGAAACAAAAGTTTTATAAAATACAATTAAAATGTCAAATTGCTGTTAAAGTTTTTAACTGTTTAGTTTCCTTACATCCTAGCAGACTAGTAACAAATGGTTTGAGGCAGACCATTGCAGGGTTAGGGACCATGTTTTTGAGTAGAGTGACTCTAGGGCATGAGATTACTTGAAACTTTCATTTTCTTAATATTTCATATGGTTTGATTTTTTAACGTAGATTTTGTTTCTATAATAAAGAGAAGATAGAAAAATTATGTTAATTTCAATAAAATAAATTCAGATTTACATATCTATAAAAGTAGGATATATTCTCAATTGTTAATCAGTTGTTAATCTAAGTCATCTCTGGTTGAAAATAAATGGAAAGGACTTCTTTTCCCATTTTTGGGAGGAGAGTATCAGTATGTATCAGTATTTCATGATCAGTGGGTATGTTGTATAATAAGAAAAAAAATTGAAGTGATGCAATTACAACATAAAGAGCAATGGAAAGACCACTCCCAAGTTGGATTAACACAACCACTCACTTCCATTTACTTGAACCATGTTTTTGATGGAATTTCTGAAAGGAGAGAATTTGTGTATATTTATTCCAATTCCTTTGAGCAGCTTGGAATAAACACAAAAAATTTGGAATTGGAATAAACACATAGAATTTATAGCTGTGTATAAATTCTAACTTAAAATGGATGTCATTCAGTACCACAAAATATTATGTATTACCTTTCGTTCATCGGTCAGCACACAGGGAAACATGCCACAGAAGTTCACCAGTAGGTTCTTCAGGGAGAAGTTGTGTGGCTCTCTGGCAACAGCTGACCCACTCTTCCAAATCAGCTGATGTTGGGATTCAGCATGCTCTGTTTTCCTAGCCAACATTTGGATGTTCATTAGTAGCTTACCAAATATTTACTAATTATAGTACTATGAATCAGGCACCACACTAGTCTCTGTCTCTCTTCCCTCCACATTTTATCCTCAATGTCTGTCCTCCTGGAACTGATCGTTGGCAGGGAGGGCTGGTGCCAAGCAAGTAACTACACGCTCTGGCAGCGTTGTAGAGAGGAGAGGGAAGAGGAGCAAGAAGGGTGTGGGAGAGAACTTGAAAGTCGGTATTTTATTGGATCACTCCTAGCATGAGCCAGCTAACCAGATATTAGCCTGATTCATTTCCCTAGAGGGTCTGTTTTACACTACACGAAAGTCACAAGGACATTACTAACTGACCTCAGATTTTTTTAATTAAAAAAAAGTTTCACTTGTTTATATGAAAAGCAACAGAGGAGGTTAAGAGAAAATAGAACAGCTCTCCAGGTGGGTCCCCGAGGTCATTTAACAACACACAGAGGGTCCTACTGGTGCTGTGTCTTCAAAGGGCTGCAGTGGGGATGTGAGCAATGCTGCAACTTCAGTAATTACTCCATGGTTGGGGGGCGCCTGGGTGGCTCAGTCATTAAGTGTCAGCCTCCGGCTCAGGTCTTGATCCCAGGGTCCTGGGATCGAGCCCCACATCGGGCTCCCTGCTTGGCAGGAAGCCTGCTTCTCCCTCTCCCACTCGCCCTGCTTGTGTTCCCTCTCTCACTGTGTCTCTCTTTGTCAAATAAATAAATAAAATCTTTAAAATAAAAAAAATAATAATTACTCCATGGTAGACATGGATACAACAACCCACCAGTCCAAGACTTAAATATGTGGGTTTGGTGGTGATTTTTATCTTGAGAGGGGATATAAGAGTCCTAGATCAGTGGATAGGTGAGGCAGAAATTTAATTTCATCACAAAGAGCCTTCCACCCATAAATAGGAGCTGTGATTTTTACGGATTCAATGTGCTAAACATAAAGTTTCAGCTAACATGTTCTGGGTACTTGCTACATGCCAATATGTACTGTGCTTCCTACGTCCCAAACACATGTTTTAATCTGTTTGACTTTATGAAGGAGGTGCTATTTTTATCCCATTTTTCAGGTAAGGAGTTAAGACATGGAGAAAGGGAGTAACTTGCCCAAGCTCAGAGAACCACTGAATGGGGAAGCCAGCAGCTTGAGGGGGTGGGCTCCCACTGCAGTGTACTTCCTGACCCCAGGACCATGGCCACAATCTGTTCTAGGACGTGGTGCTTATCTTCTCAGGGGATTAGCTCCTCTCATTAGAATAGATTCAGTAATCGAACCCACCAGCTGGATGGTATTAAATAAATATCAGATACAAAAACAGTACAAAATAATAAGCAAAGAATCAGGGGTTCTGGGATCAAAGGGAAGCCGAGTTCTGATACAGTGAAAAGCTGTGGCTCAGTCTCCACCACAGAGCTGGTCTCTGCCAGGGCCTCCCATTGTAAAGGAGAAACACTCAGCCTCCATGTAACACCAGCCAGGGCTCCGCGTCTAGCTGTTGCTCTTTCCTCTTGGCCATGGCCACCCTCGGCAGAGGCACGAAGAGGTTCTTGCACTGTGTCTCCCCTCCACACATGCCCTCCAGATAAGTCACCATCACCCACTTTACCGCATGAGGTATCCATTGCCCCAAACCCATAACTGCCCCATGGAGCGGCAAGAGAGCGTATCAACTCCAGCCTGATACTGATTGTAAGAAATCCTTCTAAAAATGGTTGTTCTAGCAGCACTTCTCTGGGTTCTCCCACAGGTCACCAAATGTTCTCATGGAAAAATAAACTGAAATCAACAAAAACAGCAGAGGACTGGAGGACCTGCCGGATGGCTCAGAATTCACTACCCCTATCCCCTTCCAGACATCCACCTGCCGTTCCATGGCTGCTGGGCCTTTCCAGCAAACTCACCACACCAGGGCTCCAGGTATCTGTACAGCTGAACTGAGACTCCTGCCCCCCGACACACACACCGGTGCTGGGACCTTCGTCACACGGTATTTCCTTAGGAAGAAAAAGCGCTTTCCCATCTCCAGTGTGAGTCCACACAATTTTCTTTTACCCAGGATCAGAGCAAAGGTTCGGGACCCTTTATCTTTGCTTTACCTCTCTTTTTTTGTAGTGGAAATAAATCAGTTAAATAATAGCTAACTCATTAGTCGCTGGGAATTTAAAAAGTAAACTGCAAATAATATCACCTTGCCAAGCCTGAGAAATGTTTAAAGCTGTATTATTACAGCTATATGTTCATTCATTCGTTCATTCGTTTGTTTGTTTGTTAATTCAACAATTATCCCTCTTGAGGACTGACTGCATGTAAAAATACCACCATGTCCCAAGGGGAGAGAAAGAAGACAATCATCTAGATTATCCTTCCTACCCAATCCCGCCCCTGCGCCTCGTGCAAGATACAGACATGTGGACATAAGTACCAATAAATGCAAGGCACAGGATATGTTCTACAATAAAAGATGAAGATGTTATGGAAATAAAATGTGGGTGAATCGGGAGATCTTAGACGCAAATGAAAACTGACTTAAACTAGTCAAAGAAGGAGAAGAAGAAGGAGAAGGGGAGTAGGAAGAGGAGGAAGAAAAGGAGTATTCACTGGCTCCTTACCCATAAAGTTCAAATGCAGGTTAGTTGCACGCTAGGCTTCTTCCAGCTATTTAAACGTCTTCCCTAGTGGCTACTCTGAACCGCCATGATCTTGTCTTACAGAAGCAACGTGGCTGTAAACGTTCCGCAGCTCACATATTCTTACCCCACAATCTAGAAAAGGAGAAGAAGATTCTGTTTCATGGACCCCCAGCAGGATCTCCTTCCATCCCCTGGACTGCCTTCTGTGCCCCATCCCAAACCAGTCATGTGGCAGGAGTCTGGGTATTCCAGTTGCTTTAAGCTGATCGGGATCCAGCCAAAACAACACGGCTGAGGACGCAGAGGTGGCTTCCCAAAGAAAATCAGGATTGTGTTATCCAAAGGAGGGAAAATGGATGCAGTTATAGCAGGAAACTATCCTGAGAGTGGCTGGGGAAAGGGAGAGGGTAAGATGATGGCTCCCTGGAGACCCTGCTCAACACCGGTCTTGACTGGAAGGTAAGAAGCATCTATGATTGAAGATAGGAAGCCGGTGCCTTCAATTCCTGCCACAGTGCCATTCACCCTCCACTAACTTCTGCTGCACTTGAAATGGCCACTGGCACTGTCTTTAGGAGCTCCAGAGCCTCCCCAGCTAACAGAGCATGGCCATAGCTTTCCTGGTGTTTGCTCAATGGTTGGATTATGGCCACAACAGAAGGGGTTCTCAAGGGACTCCTAGTAAGGTAACCATAGTTAGTAGCCTAACCCATCTCTGGAAATATGACTGGACATAATTATCTCCTCATGAAAAATCACTGGACCTAAGCACACAGGTACATGACTGTACATAAACCCGCATTTAAGGAGAATTTACTGCAGGGAGAAGGTGGTCATTGCTTCACATACATTATATCTACCTGATCACCACATATGCACAAAAAACTTATGAGTAGTATTTTTGTTCCCTTTTATAGATTAAAAAAAAAAAGCTGAGGCTTAAAGTTACAGAGAGTATGCAGTGAAAACAGAATTTGAACTCAAGGATTTCTGACACCCAAACCTATGTTCTTAATGAACTCAAGGATTTCTGACACCCAAACCTGTGTTCTTAATCATACGGCTTGCGACCTTCATAAATGTGATGGGCTGGAAACTGTATCTAACTGATAAAATGAGATGCATTTGCTTTATGTTACACAGATTATGGAAGAGCGATACAAAATGCTTCAAGAGATTCTGTAGCTATTGTTTCCTGAAGATTTACATTTTCAGTCTGCTCAGTTTTCCACAGCAATGAGGAGAATTATAACATAAAAATATCTCAGACAGTGGTCATTAAAGAGATTATTTGTATTGTTCTTTGGAATGCTTTATGCTACTTTCCCCCTCACATACACACTCAATATGTCCTATTAACTGACCTAAAGATATTCGGATTCATCAGCAATAGAATAAGTATCTATTTACTGAAAACACATTGATGAAATTTAGGGGTCACTGAATATCTTAAAATGTCTGGGAGATAAACATTTTCAACGAATAACGCAATAATTTTAAGTAAGCCAAAATAGTCCAGCATGTTGCTATACTAGGAGCTGAGTCTGTCTGTCTAATCTAGTTACAGTTCTTTCTGGAAGTGAAACGGGGGGGGGGGACGGCATCACATAATCCTGCCACACATCAGTTTCCTCTTTTGTATAATGAGAATAGTAGTCGTACCTTCTAATGGATGAAGTCCCATATGCTAGGTGCTCAGTCCTGTGTCTGGGATGTGATACCTTACGTAAATTCACCAAAAAGAAGCAAAATTCTATGGATGTTTAGTATTTCTATAGGAATACTGACGCCATTCTCTCTTTGACTACACACCTCCAAACCATGGTAACATTTTACTTGCTGGGACAAGGCACTTACCAATTCAATAATTTTACCCCAGTTGAACCTGTCAAACATTCTCTCTCTCTCTCTCTCTCTCTCTTTCTCTCCACACACACACACACACACACACACACACACACACACATTTACCCTACTTAATGGTGTTTTGATTGCATTATATCCTTCTGATTTCATAAGGGAAAAAAGTCTTATGACCTCTCTCTACGCAAAAAATTTAAATAAATAAATAAATAAATATTATGAATAGGTGAATGGACTCATTAGCAAACTGTCTTTGTACTTGGAAAACAAGCAAAGACATAGGCTAGGACATTTTGCATCCCAGGGGACATCTGGCAAGGATGGGAGACATGTTGGGTTGGCACAACTGTGTGCATATGCATGTAGGGTGGACGGGCTACATTGGCATCTAGTACATAGAGGCCAGGGATGTGTGAACCAACCTATTGTGCACAGGACAGCTTCCCAAGGCAAAGAATTATCAGGTCCAAACATTAGTACTGACATTGAGAAACTCTGGTCTGGACATATTGCCATTGAGGTTAAAGACATATGTACGTGGAATATGTTAAAATTAAAATTACAAAAACTAAAGGCAGTCGTTAGAACATTTGACTCTTGATCTCAGTGAGTACAAGCCCCACTTTGGGTGTGGAGCCTACTTAACAAAAAGAGAGCTAGAGAGCAAGAGATTGGCCAACCATCCCCCCCTCCCCTTGCATAGCACAACCTCGGTTGTATTTAGTTGGAAATATGTAATTATATTAACCAGATTAAAATTTTTTTTCTACTCCCTTCCCGCTTCTGAGGGATACACAATTCTATCTGAACCAGTTTAGTGGCCAGGGGCAGGGGGTGGTTGGGGGGAAACCAGACTCAGATCACTTAGGAAGTGCCACCTTTTGACATGTTATTTTCACCTGCCAAGTGATGGCTTAATGGCCTTGGGTCACCTGCACCAAGAGTCTACCCTTTCCACTTGTGAAAATTCATATCTGGGAGCCTCATGAGGTCACACAGCGGGAAACCACAACCGGCTGGGACTTCATGCTGCAATCCGAAGCCTTTGGAGAACTTTGCACTTCCCCTGTGATCTCTTGTTTTAGATCCAGAACGGGTTTTGACAGAAGAGGTTTTTATAAGCAACAGGGTTTTAATAAAACATACATTAAACACAAATGAAATCACCCCAGTTCTCAAACTGTTATACAAGTTCTTATGTTTTGGGTATGGAATGAAAGCACACAAAATCAAACACATGTGATGGTTCTAGAATATGAAACTCCTCAGCAGAGTCTCACATTCACAGGGTTTCTGTTGCTATTTTGACTTTTCTGAAGAGTGTGACATCCTGCATCTTGGTGGTGTGAAACTGAAACAAATTTACCCAGCACGCTCCAGTTGTAAGAATGTGCACTTTTGAATTCATCACGAAGATGACTGAATTGCAAAAATGTCACAAAAATACATTAAAAATACAAAGAGCATTAAATGAAATACATATTGCTACATCAGCCTAGAAAAGTATTTATCCTCATATAATTTTCTATTTACTTTTTACAGAAATTTGAGAAATATATTTAAAACTGTAAAACTGATGTGTTGAATGGGGGAGAGCTGTAGATTTTATAGTTTGTGATTTAGTCTGCATCGATGCCTGGGACTTTTTTTTCTCTCTCTCTCTTGTTTTCATTTAAGGTTCAAATAGCCCAAACATGTGCTTGCCTATACTTTTCTATCTGCCAAGTTTTCTCTTAGGGTCATAGTAAACAGGAGAGAATTTAGAGAAAAAGCACCTCCATTGAATATGATTTATTAAGAAGAAAGAAGCTTTTCTTTCTCTTACTTTAGATTTTCTTTCATTTGGAAGGCTTACCTTTTGCAGCTTTTTCTTAGAATTGCAAAATTTTCCTCAAAATGTTTCAAACTTAAAAGGTGTTACTAGGGAAATAGCCAGAAGGTTTGAAAGCTTTTTTTCCATCGCTTTTCCCCCTTATTTTGAAATGAATAAATATATAACACAAGCTGATTTTCATAAACATTTAATCCCACTTACATTTCTACAGGTTTTTAAATAGAATTGTCATTTTTACATTAATTCTGAGCTGAAGGCAACCACAATAGGAAAACATGATTGAAATATGCACTTTCCCTTATTTCAGAAAGGAACTCCTGAAACATAGATTTAATTGTGTTAAAGAATTTTGGAGTTAAATGATTTTGGAGATGAATCAGTACAGAAACATAATAAGTCAAAATCCTAAAGTTAGTGATCACTGCCAGGAGGCCATTTATCCTTAAATGCATTATTTAAAAGGTAATAGCAGGGTCTGGTCTTCCTCATTCAATAAAGATTTTACAACTGCCTAAAATATGCAAGTATATTACTGGGTAATGCCTTGTCATTTCTCAGTGAAATCAGTCTGTTATATCTAGAAAATCTGCCCTATGCAGATTGTACTTTGAATTCTGACACATTCAAAGGAAGTATATCCAAACCCTCCTGAATATATTATATTTCAGATGGGCGTGGCCTGTGAGTTTTGGTTGAAGAAGTTATTGGTTCTAATGTTCATATGAAAGAGAGAATGGTCAGGAATAACAGACATTAAGTGAATGAATGATTAAATAAATAAGCAGACTTGTTCTGGCAGCTATTAAAATATACCATTATGCTTGGTAACTAAGAAAATATTTATGCAGGCATAGAAAAACTAATCATTAAAAAAAAATAAGAAACAGGACCTTTGTATTGGAAATATAGTTTGAGATAAAGGTGGCATTTCAAATGGGAGGGGTATTTGAAAGGCAGATTGGAAATACCTACCAAAATTTAAAACATGCATATACTTGGATGAAGTGAACATACCTTTAGAAAATTGTTCAAAAGAAATATTATACAAATGCAAAAAGAAAAGATATGCAAAATGAGAGTCACTGTTTCATTGTTTGCAATAGCAAAATATTAAAAATAGGCTACATACACAGAGAGGTATTTTTAAAATATGTATACTGTAAGCATAACAGAATACTGTGAAACAATTAAAATAACTGGTGTGGGCATATATGTATAAATATGGAATTCCCTCAGGAAATATGTGAATAAAAACAAATTACTAAATACAAAAAGAATGATGCCATTCATATAAACAACCAGAAAGCAATACACATGAATATTCATATGTACAAAGTACATAGACAGGAACTGGAAGAACGTATATCGCATTGTCTCCAGGGTTTCCCTATAGGAAGTAGAGGGAAGACTGAGGTAGGGCTGTTAGTGGAGACAGTCAGTGGAAGAAAAACAATGTATCTCCATATTGCTTGAATATTCAAAGAGATCAGGAGAAAAAGTCTATATTTGTGCTCTCCCATGGGCAGGCACCAACCTCGTGGGGCTAGGGAGCCCATGAAAGTGGCTAGTAGGATTGAAGAAATCAATTCTTAATTTCATTTAATTTTTTTTTGTATTTCTAATACATTTACCTTGACATTCTTTTGAGAAATACATGGAGAAACCGACAATTGGTTATTTTAAGTTTACATGTTCCCTTGTTCTTGTTACATTAAGTGTATCTGTAAGAAGGGTTTGCTTAGCATCCCGGGGGAAAAAAAAAAGTGTTCACATTCTTTAGATCCGACCCGTGGTAAGGAGAGGAGGATTAAAGAACATCTACTACTGACCATATGGAAGTTTGAATGATATAAATTCAGAGATTCAGACCAGCCGAATCCAAATTAAAATGTACATGTAAAAAATGAGTTAGATCATGGGAAGGAGGATAGAGAGAGAGCCGGGAGAGTGGGGAGCCACGCTGAGTGGGTGACAGAGCCATTCAAACTAGCATGTGGCATACACCAGACACCTCCAGCAGCCGCTCATGGTCTCCTTGTCGGAGGAGATGGAGAACGCAAATAGCAGCATGCAAGTATACCTGTAATTGAATCATATGAGAAGCCTATATTACAGAAAAAAATTAAAATAGAACCTGGGATTGAACCACAGAGGACAGATTATTATCCTGAAGAAATGTCACCCCCTTTAATGAACTCAGTGTCCCCCCCGCACGCACTGTTGCAAGAGAATCACCCGTCAGTCATAGTGCAACCAGAAAAGAGACCTTTACCTGTGGAATCTCCAGACACCCAAAGGAAGCGCAGGATCCACAGATGCGACTATAATGGATGCAACAAGGTGTACACTAAGAGCTCTCACTTGAAAGCGCACAGAAGAACACACACAGGAGAAAAACCTACAAATGTCATGGGAAGGATGCACATGGAAGTTTGCTCGGTCTGATGAACTGACAAGACATTTCCAAAAACATACTGGAATCAAATCTTTCCAGTGTCCAGACTGTGACCGCAGCTTCTCCCGCTCTGACCAACTTGCCCTCCATAGGAAACACCACATGCTAATTTCATTTACTTTTAATTCACTTTAATGAGAACTCAAGCAGTCACCTGTATTGGATAGTGCAGCTCTAGACCATCAGCTATATGACAAAGGAGTTATAAATATACTTCCACGTACCATAATGGTCATTACCACTTATAAAGAAACAAGACCTGCCACTGAACCTTCCAAGCTTGACCTTGAGCAATAACTTCTCTGACCTGAGCTTCCCATGACTGTTCAAGCCATGCTATAAAATACTATATCCACTAACCACATAGTGAGCTACATATTTTGGGTGTAATATTTTGGTTATGTCGGGTTAAAATAAGATCTACTGTTAAATTCATTGCACTTGTTTCTTTTTTACTTTTTTACTTTACTTTTTACTTTTTAATGTTGCTACTAGAAATTTAAAATTACATATTTGGCTTGCATTATATATATATGTATATCATATACATATATATGTATATCTCATTATATATACATATATATATCTTGACTCATGCTGTTTAACAAGGTCAAGAAGACTGGGCATTCTTTCTGCCTCAGTAGTTCACACACTGTGTAGTTTAGAGGAATATTACTTAACATCTCTGATCTTCGGTTTCCTTGTACAGGTCCTGTGAATTGGGTGTCAATGCAGTCTAACAAATAATAGCAATGAAAGCATTTTGGAGACAGTTTAAAACAAAACTGTCAAATGAGTTTTTTTGGTTTTTTTTTTTTTTTTTTTTTCAGGAACTTCAGTAACAAATGCATGCCTCCCAATGGTTAAGTCACAGTTGAGGTCAACTCAAATTTTTCACAGTGGTTTATTTTCCCTAGACGATTCATCTAGGACCCTGACATTACAGCTGTTTATCTAGCCAACCCAAAGAATAATCCAAGACCTAAAAATTCCCCTTTTCTTCTAAATTCTGGTTGAATTGTATATGTAGCTTTTTCTCTACTCCCACAGTCTTATATGCAAAACGGGGCTAGAAATACTTTCCTTACTTAAAGAAGGAAGATTGAGCTAGATCAATTGTCCTTGAAGTGGGGTCCCAGAACCAACACCAGCAGCCCTGGGAATTTACTAGAAATTCAAATTCTCAATGATCAGCTCAGACCTATGGAATAGAGATTTCTGAGGTGGGATCTAGCAATATGTGTTTTCACAAACCTCCTAGGTGACTCACACTAAAGTTTGAGAACCAATGCATTGGATGATTTTTCCAGATTTCCTGGGATCCCAAGTTCTGACATTCCAACTAAATTCCATAATTCTAATCTCTCATGTGGTGGTGAGTCTTTCCCGGGAGTAACGTAGTTTATGAGATGAATTCTTGAGCTCTTTAGACAGTGCTTGAATGGGCAGGATCACTCAAGCTCCTATAGAAACATAACATCAAGGAAGGAGCAGGCTATGCAAATTACAAAGGAGGAGCAGAGGTGATTTGATTTCCTTAATAGCGTGAAAAGAAAAGCTTATTATCATGGTTCTTTTTTTTGAGGGGGGTACCTATTTCTGTCAGACTGAGTAGCTAGAAACAATAGAAGACACTGTGCTTAGTGCACTCAAGTTTAATGTTTTTTAGCCAAAACTGGCGTGAGCAACGGGCCACAGGAATGCTGCAAAGAGAGGAGTGCATTATTTCAATAGTCTTAATCAGGAAGCTTTAGGGCAGCGAAAGCTACGAAGCTAGGTGGGGCAATTGAACATCTTTAGTGAACGATGGAAAAGAGGAGGAAAGGTAGAGGAAGGGAAATGGTGGGGATTTTATAGCTCAAACATATTTCCTGTCCTTACAGGAGGTGATCCGTGGGAAGAGGAGGAATTTCAGCCTCCCTCCCCACCCCCCGCCCCCCGCCCCCCAACCCCTACTACCCAGATCCTCAAATCCTGGCATCCTGGCTCATAGTACGTGACTTCAAGAGCGCATGTGCGGGTGGGGGGCGGGGGGAGAAGAAAGAGACAAAGCGCTAGTTCTTCAGGTGAGGCTCACACAGCCCAACCCCCATGGCCTGTGCTTGGGAGGCGTGTTTCTTGCAAGCCTGAATGAGCTTCACCCATGACTCCAGGCTCTTGAGAGTCTCAGGGGAGGTGTGGTGTGGGGTCTCGAGAGAGGCAAGTGGAGGCGGCAGTCCCCAGGCCAGCGGTCCTGCAGTGTTTTATCTTTGTAACCATGTCACATCCTAGGAACTTGCAGGAGAGCCCACAGAGAACGTACGCACAGGCTGTGTGGTTTCCGGGTCATAGGAATGGATGACACACCCTGCGGCACGGGCCTGGGATCTCCCAGCGCCACCATCATACGACAAACCCCTCTCTCTGAAGGCAGTTTTAGGGCAGTCGTCCCTCCGCCTCAGGGAAGCATCGGGCTCTCATAAAACTATTTATGGTCAATTATGTACTACTCTTACCTCTACCACGACGACTAATGTTCTCTAGTCTAGTGGGAGCTTTTCATGTCTTTTCTCATTTAATGCATATAATAACCTTGGATTACCATTGTCCTCATCCTCATTCCGCAAGTGAAACCTGAGATAATTAACATACCCAAGGGCACCATTTTTTAGCAGTGGTGCTGGGATCTGAACCAGGTTCATCTGGCTCCCAAGCCCAGGTTGGTAGCTCCTAAATCCGTGGTTCTTATGCTTGAGCATCCATAAGAAACATCTGGAGGGCCCGGTCTAATATCCTGCTGGGCACTAGCCTCAGTGGTTCTGATCCTGAAGGTCAGTGATGGGGCCTGAGAATTTCCATTTCTTACAAGTACCCAGGGGATGGTGATGCTATAGATGGAGAGCCACGCTCTAAGACCCACTGCCCTAAGGTGACCTCGTGCCATGGAGCTGATGTCATATGATTCCTACAGTAAGTACAAAATGTCTTTGCCCATTGGCTTAGCAATTGAAGAAACCCCATAGCGCCCTAGAGCAGAGCCTCTCAAATGCCAGTGGGCATTCAGATCACCTGGAGGATATGGTTAAAATGCAGATTCTACTGGAATAGGTCTGGGGTGGGACTCCAGATTTTGTGCCCCCCAAAGTCTTCCCAGGAAATGCCCAGGCTGTGGTACCAAGGCCTTATATCAGGGGCTCTCAGAGCAGCCCCAGATCAGCAGCAGGGCTATCATCTGGGCATTGATTAGAATGCAAATGATCTGGCTCCATCCTGAACCCACTGAAAGGGGCGGGGAGCAGCAATCTTTGTTTCAACAAGCTCTTCAGCTAATTCACCTCACACCACTGCTTCCCAAACTTGGCTGCACATTAGATTCATCTGGGGGAGTCCTTGGAAGTACAGATGCCTGGGTCCTATTCACAGAGATTGATTTAATGCCTCTCAGATGCTGCCTGCCCATCAGGACTTGAAAGCTTCAGGTGATTTTCATGTGCAGCAGTATAAGAACAGCTCACTATCTCGGGGCGCCTGGGTAGCTCGGTCTGTTAAGCGTTTGACTTGACCCCTGATTTTGGTTCAGGTTATGATTTCAGGGTTGTGGGATTGAGCTCTGTGGTGGCTCCATGCTCAGCGGGGAGTCTGCTGGAGATTCTCTCTCTCTCTTTTCTCCTCCCCCATTTGCACTCTCTCGCTCTCTAAAATCAGCAAATCTTAAAAAAAAAAAATCGCTACCTTACAATGTAGTGTAAAAGTTTGCTGCTCACATTGTGATCTCTGAGTCAAAAACATGAGAACATGGGGAACTTATCAGAAATGAGAAATCGCAAACCATACTCCAGGCTTACTAAATCCGAATCCTCCTTTTCACAAGATCCCCGAGTGATTTTTTTTATGCATATTAAAAGCTGGGAAGGGCTCCTGTGTGGCTCAGTCCCTTAAGCATCTGCTGTCAGCTCAGGTCATGATCCCAGGGTCCTGAGACTGAGCCCTGCATCAGGCTCCCTGCTCAGTGGGGAGACTGCTTCTCCTTCTCCCTCTGCAGCTTCTCCTGCTTGTGCTCTCTCAAAGAAAATCTTAAAAAAAAAAAAAAAAAAACTGGGAAGCACTGTTTGGAGAAACGCTAGGGCAGCATTGTATAATAGAAATTTTTGAGATGCTGGAAATGTCTTCTATCTGTGCTGTCCAATAGGGTAGCTGTGAGTCACGTGTGGCTATTGAGCACCTGAAATTTGGCTACTGCAACAGAGGGAATGAACTTTTTATTTTGGTTGATTTAAATGTAAACAGCCACCTATTGGACAGTGTAGCTCTAGGAAGGAACAGTGATGTCAAGGCATAACTAGGGTTTGCCAAATACTGCAGCATTTTACACCACCTCATTTGTGTAGCCAAGGACCAGGACTGGGCAGTAAGCAATAGTATGAGGGAGGGAAATTTTGTGTTTCTCATTTTCTTTTTCGGGTGCTTGGGGTTTGAGGCACAGGTGTTCTGTAATCCCTGACACTGTTCATTCTCTTTCCCATTCTCTCCACAACTTCTCTATCTACTTTTATTTGAGAAAGCTATTGATCCTTTATTAATGAGAAAGGACTAAAGCCAGGATTTAGGACCGCAAAGAACAATGCAGGTAATTTGGGGCAGGATTGAAAAGAGGCCAGTTCTAACTAACCAGCGGAGAGGGAGATGTTTGAGAGTAAATAAGACTTTAGGAGCATACCTACTTATGGGCCTCACTGCGGCAGTGGTATTATCACATGGATTACAAGCCCAGAGAACCTGGGAACAAACCGCCCCTGAGATCTTGCTGTTTCAGGGGTCTTCATGCAGCTAAGGAAGAACTGATGACCTAGTAACAGTGTTGCCCCTCTTTACCTTATAGAATATTTTTAATACTCGACTGTTGGTTGTTTCATGCAAAAGAATCAGCTGTGGTCATTTAGAGTGCTCAGTAAATCGCGTTGAATTGCTGATCATTAACATTTTTGAACTTCAAAATTCTATCACTTTGCAATATTCTTCTAAAGTGATGGTCAGTAAGTCGATAACTATTGCAACCACTTACGTGACCCATAATCACGGAGAAAAGAGCTTTAAAAAAATGTGCAGAGTTATTTGTGGCTCTCTGCCAGTCTGTAAAGACCATTGTGCTCTTAGTGGCCACACAGATGTAGAGAAGAGAAAGCATTATAATAGGAAAGTTGATTTCATTCCTCATCAGCATGTCCTGCTCCCAGGAAGGCAGAGCTCTGTGATCGGAAGGGCAGAGTTTCCTTTGGGAAATAGTGTTTTCCACAGGGTGGCAGAATCAAGAATAGGAGCTTCACTAACCAGAGAACACGTGCACCCTTTCCTGGGGAGGTCTGCAACCCACGGGGTCAGGCTCAGCAGGTGGGCAACCGAGCAGGAGACAGTTCGGGGCTTGGAGCCTTAGGGCAGCTCGGAACTGCGAAGCACGTGTGTGTAATGGAGGGGAGGCAAAAATCCACAAACCCGAATCCAGAAACATGGAGGGATAAACACAGGGGGAGGTGTAGACTTCTTAAGTACACCGACAGGTTGATCCAGATTCAAGACTCCGTTTTTCTGCTTCCCAGTGAGCGGACCTCCAAGGCTGTTTCCCCCCATGTCGAATGGGGGCAATACCATCACTTTCCTTGTAGGGCTTCTGTGGGGATGAAAGGAGAGGGTCCTACAACACATGTAGCAGGTGCTCAATATACATGAGCTCCTGTCGTGCAAATGAGGAAAGTGGTGTGGGTGCAGGGAGACCCTTCATCAGTGTGAAGTTGTGAGCACATATGGCAAGTACCAGAAAGCTGTTTTGTTATTTAAAATATCTGGACATGGAGTAAATTGTAGGAACAGTTTAGAACAGAAAAATAAATGAAAATACAGAGGATGAAGAGCAATACTTAGAGCCGCCATGAGTGGCTTGAGAATTCTTGGAACCCTTGAAAATTTATAGAAGAATTTGACAGCATTGGTGTGTAAATATTTGACAGCTATAGCTTTGATCAGATGGTCAAATTACAAATATTAAAAATTAATATTAAAAAGATACAAAATAAATATTAAAAAGTATTAAATATTAAACCCCGCTGCTGTCTACTCATATGGCTCTGCCACCTGCCTTTTTCTCTGAAATAGTGTATCTTCACTTTTTATTTGAATTTCATTAGCTAAACTGTTTTGAATATATATTTTACATGAATTCTGTCTGTATTTTATATTCATTATCTATTTACACATACGAACAACTCAAAAGCGGCAATTTATTTAGTTTTTTTAAAGATTTATTTATTTATTTGACAGACACAGCGAGAGAGAACACAAGCAGGGGGAGTGGGGGAGGGAGAAGCAGGCTTCCCGTGGAGCAGGGAGCCTGATGCGGGGCTCGATCCCAAGACCCTGGGGTCATGACCTGAGCCGAAGGCAGATGCTTAACTGACTGAGCCACCCAGTCACCCCAAAAGTAGTGGTAATTTAAAACAAAATAAACAAGAACTGCTGGAAAGTGCCCTCACTTACCCCGGAGTGTCCCTGACTCATTTTAGCAAAGTTAACTGGCAGACACTCTAAAGCATGTCCTCCTGACCTTTCCTTCTCCAGGTGAGGCCCGCCAATGGTGAGTCCAGCTGGGAGCCGTGAACTGATTATTTGGTTCTGCTTGAGTGTTTTCACACATAAACCCAGGGAGCAGCAATTGTAGGGACACAGCTCCGGGATCATTATCGGCAGGTGGCTAACGAGCACATTTTCACCTGCAGGGACTGAAACTCCTTAAAACTTAGTTAACCCCAGAGAAGGATTGATTAGCTCGCCTCCCTGAAGATCCAGCTTTTGACGTCCAAGGGCTCAAAAGATGACAACAGACATTGGGACGTTAGGCATCCAAACCTCAGTCTCTTTCTCTACCCCCCACCTTGTGCCTCCCTCTGTTGGGGCCCTTTCTTAGGTTCTGGCAGCTCCAGGCTTAGAGACTCACAGCTCCAAGTCGGGCAGAGTGAGAAAATGCCTCTTGTCAGAGGCATTCAGAAAAATGCCTTCCATATTACAGAAAGCGTTTCTCGCTAGGATGTAAGCTCCACAAGGGCAGAGACCTGGTCTGTTTGCACCACTGCATCCCCAGAGCCTAAGTGACTGCCACGTCATTGCTCAAGGTTGATCAAATAAATGAATGGCTGAGGTCAGACTGAACTAAGGCCCCTTGCCTTGCCTGAACCAATCCCGGAAGCCAGTTCATCTGACCACCCAGACTGGACCACTCTCAAGCACAGGCTGAGAGGCAGGCTGACAGGTTTCTGTAGGGACCTCAGACTATCAGCAGAACAGGGGGATATGGATGCTGGGAGGCCTGAGGGGAACAGCTGTCCACCTGCATAAGCTTTCCATTTGTAAGATCATACCGGAAGCTCAGAACTATTCCTTGGAATTGTTTTCTGAATGACAAAAATGCAAACACCTCTTAGACAAAATGAAAGAAAATTAATGGGTGGGAAATTAAGCCTTTATCCCAATGCAGTAACATAGGGGATTTAGGTAGATAAAATGTAATTATCTGAGTAGGAATTTGGCAGGGTGCCTGATTTTTAGAGATCTGTTCATGAGGGTTTGGATTCCTAGCTGACTTGGAGAAAGGGGGCTCACCTGAAGGGTTAGCAGTGACTTCATTACAATGCTTTCGTTTATCAGCACTGAAGTCCCTCCAAAGTGAGAATCACCAGAACGTTCTTTGCACACAGTACAAGATAGTTATCTTCATAAATACAAGTCTGAATCACCAGAATGTTCTGAGGCTGTTCTGAATGATCAAAATAGAGATTAAATTATATCCAAATTCTCTTAAAATTGGTTTGGCTGATGAATGCTCTAGTAGAAACTTAACCAAATGCTTGTTCATCAACACCTGTTTGCGAATGGTTTTATTTAAT
Source organism: Mirounga leonina (assembly GCF_011800145.1). Classification (NCBI taxonomy): domain Eukaryota; kingdom Metazoa; phylum Chordata; class Mammalia; order Carnivora; family Phocidae; genus Mirounga; species Mirounga leonina. The sequence continues at coordinate 13,914,105 of NW_023270380.1, read as the reverse complement.
ATCCTAGTTTAGAGATGGATTTTATTACATATGTAACTTACATATTTATATATGACCTTTGTGTGTTTTATATTTGTTTATGCAACATAAGAAACCAGTAAAAAATATGATGTAGTATTTGTATTATGTTATCATGACCTATCTTCTATTGTTCTAAGTAGATTGTAAGCCATTTGATCTAGAACCAATGATGTGTTGCTTCATGGCGCTTTAATGTTGTATGAGGAAAATGCTAGATGCTTGCGATGTCAATCCTGGATGGAACAGATAAAATGAGAGTTCTCGGATTTTTACCACTAAAAACCCTTTTAATATGTTTACCATGGACACATGTTTGAAAGATGTGGTTTCAATTCAAATATGCTGCATCTATTACACAATTTTCCCATTTTTAATTAAAGGAATTTATGTCTGACCAAATCTTTCTTGCAACATCCCCCCACACTTATACTGAGCAAGGGGGAGTATTTACAATGGTTTACAAACAATTTCCTTTCAGGTTTTTGAAATACCAGGATGAGTTCACTCTCTTGCTCACCACTGAGAACCTGAGGTTGAAAACTACTATTGGAATAGGGGCTTCTCTTATTGGAGGAAGGCAAGTTCCCTGAATTGCTATAATAGCTGGTCTAGCGCTTTTTAGTCAAGTGTGCCTTTTGGTGCTGATCGACAGCTAGAAAGTTTCAGAAGCATTCATTTATTTAACAAGTATTTATTAAGTGCTTACTATATGTCAGGCTCTGCTCTGGACCCTGAAGAACAAGAAATGAACCAAATACAAATGGTCCTTTGCCTTGTGGAGCCTACAGTCAAGTGAGGAAGACCAAAAAGAAATAGGATTAATCAATAAAAGTCCATGTTGGATGGTGGTAAGAGGTGATTGGGAGCAAATGCAATTTTAAACCCATTGTTCAAGGAAAGGTGATACTGAAATTATGACATTTTGTTGAAGACTGAAAAATGTGAGGAAATGAGATATGAGGAAGAAAAGAAAGTGTAAAGGCCCTGAGGCAGAAGTATCCCACACACATTTCAGAAACAAGGGAGGAGGACAATGTTCACTGGCTGCTCAGGTTTAAAGTTGAAAATTAAGGGCGCCTGGATGGCTCAGTTCATTGAGTGTCTGACTCTTGGTTTTGGCTCGTGTCATGATCTCGGGGTCATGGGATTGGGGTCATGGGATCGAGCCAGCAGGCTCCACTCTGCAGGGAGTCTGCTTGAGATTCTCTCTCTCTCTCCCTCTCCCCCCCCCCCCCCCCCAGCCCCCTTGCTCTTGCTCTCTTTAAAATAAACCTTTAAAGTTGAAATTTAAGGTGACTCCTCTTAAAATAACACTTTTGTGATTTCTTGTCTTTCTCCACTATTCATCACTGGGTTTATACAGTGATCATGGGGCCATGTAAGGCTCAGGGCAGTGGTGAAAGCGAAGAGAAATCTTTTCAGAGCCTGTGCATTATTTAGATCACAATTTAAAGAATTCTCTTGAAACCTCAATGCCTTCATGATGCAAAGGACAAAATAGGTGCTTAATTGATTCTTAGAAAGGAGCTATGGAATATGATTGTCATTGATGCTTATGAATTATACAAAGCAGCATGATTTTTAATCATTCACAGCAGCTATAAAATTATTTAATCAGAGCCCAGGAAACAATCTTGCAACAAAGAATTAGTTTAATGATGTTAGTAAATTTACACCTGCAAGAATGTTGATTCTAGAATTGTAATAGCAAGCAAAATACAATAACCAAAGGAAACACATGATCTCCAAAAGGGCATGTAAAATGACTATGTATATATACTTGCATACACACACATGTGTATGTACTAAATAGACTGGATGGGTGGGTGGATGGTTGGGTGGACGGATAGACTTTATATACACATTTATTTCTATAATATATATTTTCTACCTGCTTATGAGATAAGGAAAATAGACCTCTCTTCTTAATATATTAACATGATTTGGTTACCAGTCAGTTTCTCTTATTTTTAGGGATTTGTGAAACAAAGCAGGCAGGATAGGCAGCACAGACAGAATTCCACAGAACAAACAGCCTGTTTAAGCAGAGAATACAATGACCGATCTTAGCAGGAACAAAGGCAAGGGAGATATGTCCAGTTGACACTATGGAAGGTCCAGAAAGGTTCAGTGGAAGAATCTGACTCTGAAGAGGTAACACGTAGAAGCGGTCAACTGTGCCGTGTACTGAGGTAGAGTCACGAAGCAGAGCTGCCCTCTTGGAGAGCAGGAAACCGGAGGGCTTGCAGCTTAACAAAACAGACCCTGGAGTATGAAATTCTGGTAACAGAGCTCAAATACAGTTGTCCCTTAAAGGAAATTATAAATAAAATGAATGTTTCAAGGGAAGGAAGCCTCAGACCTAGAAAGTTGCCCAGGTAATTCCAGCTGGTCTCACCCTTTTACCAAGACTGTCTTGGTCAAATTCCATAGTGCATTTACATAGACTTTTATAGAGACTTTTATAGAGATTTTAATAGAGATTTTAAAAATCACTGCCAGTCTCTATTCATGAAAAAGCTCTCAGATTTTGCCATCTTAATGTCAATGCCTTTATTGTGAAATGACCCCACCCTCTAACAAAGAACCTTTTATTACAAACGTGTTATTCAGGGAACAGGCAAGACCCTTACAGACATGCCCTTTGGGTTTGGAATGAGAAGAAACCAACAGATAAATACAATGAACAGACAATATCATTTTATTGTAAGACAAAGCCCAAAGGGAATTTAAATATTTAAACAAATATGTAGGCATTCCCCACTTGCAGGAGCCAAGTATATTTTGGCAGAAGGGAATTTCCATATTGTTTCAACTTTGTCAGAGTTGGTTAGTTCTTTTTTAATTAGAATTTCTAATAAGCAAATACATTTTTTTCCTTCATTGGCATTATCCCTGCCCAAATAATAAGAAATCACTCTTAGATCAACACTTAAAAAAAAAACACCTTTTTGAGGTCAGTTAAAACCTCATGAAGTAAAACCAAATGAAACACCAAATTTCAAAATTGGAATGTCTCTATCTCCACATGTATTGTTATTCAAAAAGTCACATTTTTAGTAAAAGTTGGAAAGGATACTGATTAAGTTAACATTCCTTTCTGAATATCCCTTGAAAGAGAAAGCAAAGGACAGATTGGGAAAAATGCAGATATTACTTGGTTAATGGAAGTACTATAACGAAAATGTTATGCTTCACTGAAAAACTATGCATTGTCCAAGGGAGCTATTTTACCACTCTATATAGTGTAGAAACCTGAAAGCAATACAAAATTCTCATCTATAGACATGTGAATAAATTCTGTCCAGTGGAGGTTTATCTACCAAAACCCCTTATGCTTGGAAAAAGATAATGTAGATGAGAGCTATGTATTCAGTTCCTCCAGGTAGGATCTTTAATAGCTCGTATCATTATTTCATTTTAAGTGAATTCCAGAATATCATGCTCATTCATACATAAAGGCAGGTAACATAGTCTCTGAGACATGCACCATTAATTTAAGGTTATTCAAGAGATCATCTGAAAGTTATTCTTTGGTTATTAACTTGAATGTCTGGAAAACAAACAACTAACTTTTAAGAGGGAGCTTTGACACCATTACCAAAAAAATAAATTCAATGATGGACTGACTGCTAACAAGAACACTCAAAGCTCCTTAAAGATAAAGACCATTTGGGGGTGTAGTGAAGCACTCTAACTAGGTCTGTTTGAGCACAGAATCTCATTTGGTGTGCAAAATATTAGACTATGAAGGGAAATCCAATGGCCAGTAGAAAATATGACAGAGCAGGGATGCAATCAAAATGCCCTGAATATTATACAATTTGGGTGGCAAAATCAAATCATATGAAAATATGAGAAAAACAGGCCTTGCACCTAGGTGAGTCAAAACAGGGAATTCCCAGGGGCCAAAGCTAATTATGAATCACACCTGCCTTGCTACTAAAAACTTAATTTACTGTTCAAAGTGTGGCCATCCAGTTTTTGCCATTGCTGTATAGATTGCTATGGAAGATTCATATTTAAATTGTTACACATTAGTTCACAGATTTCTTATAAGCAGTAGGGCACATAATAGTTAGCAGTCTGCTCGGTAGCCAACTTTTTGTATACTGTGATTTAAGAGTATAAAGCAGAAGTTGCAAACTGATGTCCAAAACAGACTGGGCAGGGAGAACCAGATTAGTAAAGCAGACTGGGTATGATGGGGTAGGTAGTGGTGGAGTCTGCAATTACATGGGGCCTTTTTAACCTATCTAAAATTGATCAACAGCTATTGATTCTAGCTGGTTGTGGTCATGCAAGGTTACGGGACCAGTGTTGCCTGACCTGACTGTTCAAGAGTTCACATTCTGAGTTTTATGTAAAACCTACAGATTTGGCAACTGATTCAAAACAGTTTGGATTCTCTCTCTCTCTCTCTCTCTCTCTCTCACACACACACACACACACATAAATAAATTTTTAAAAGGGGGGAGTGTGCCTGGGTATCTCAGTCAGTTAAGCATCTGACTCTTGGTTTCAGCTCAGGTTATGATGTCAGGATTGTGAGATGGAGCCCCGAGTCAGGCATTGAGCTCAGCGTGGAGTCTGGAGTCTGCTTGGGATTCTCCCTCTCCCTCTGCCCCTCTCCCCTGGTCTCTCTCTCTGTCTCTCAAATAAAGCTTTAAACACATACGTGCACACATACACACACACACACACACACGCACTTTTGAGCATGTGTAGACCGAACAAAGCAAGTCTACTGCCTTAACCTAGCTACAGGTGACTTGCTTATGACCTCTGGTTAAGAAATCAGACCATCCAAGAAAAGCATAACAGTGGACAGATGGAGAATTAAGTGAGTTGGAAAATCCAGGCCCATTTGACACTTTCAAACCTCAAACTTTCATACCTCAAAATCCTTTTCTGTTTTGCTCCTCACTGTATTTCCAGTAACTATGGAGTGTCTGGAGTCGGTAGTTTATATATATTTGTTTAAAGTTTGGACCAAATGATCTCTAGGCTTTCTTCTAGGTTTTACAGTCTTTGAAATAACACAAGTGATATAGACACCTTCTATGAGGAAACATGGTAGAAATTAGGATTCATTTGATATAAAGAAGGAAAGTCAAACAGTGACTTGTATCCTTAAGTATTCCTGAAGGACTAATAGAAGAAGCAGCTAAGCACATTTCTGTCTTTCTTTTTCTTTCTCTCTTTCCCTCTCTCTCATCTATCTATCAATCTATCTATCTATCATCTATCTATCTCATGAGAGCCCCCCAAAAAGAATGAGGCTTAAACTACAGTTGGAATATCTGGTTAGTGATATAGAAGGCTGTCTGACTCATGAGAGTAAATCTGTGAGGGAGATGATGAAAGTTGATGTTTAAGATAATATCAAATGCTTTTTTGGTATGTAGCCAGTCACCCAGCCAAGACAGCTTTATCACTCTTTGGAAATCTACAGTGATTTTTCCAACACTGTCTTTAAATTGTATACACTAAATGATATCAATTAAAAAGTTACCGAGCTGTGATGTTTGCAGAGGTGGGGATACCATCAAGGGCAAACTGAGGGCACAGAGATGACAGAGAAGGACTAGGAAGTAGTCACTGGGGGATTAGGGAAGTTGGTTACTGTCAAAGCAATTGAGCAAATTAACTATGTGAAGTCCTCACCTTTCTCACTGTTGGAAAAGGGTTTATAAATATGGAAGAGGAGGAGACTAGAAAGAACCCCAAGATTCTCGACTGAAATTGAAGGTCCCCATGTGCACTTCTGGATTTTCCAATATATATGACATAGGTAGAAGTGTGTGTGTGTGTGTGTGTGTGTGTACATATATATCTTTGCTTTATCCACTGAGAAGGTTGAAAGCAAGAGCGGGTCAGAAGCAGTGAGCACACCTTTTGCCCAGAACTTTATTTCTAAATACTTTGGAGAAATGGCTAATCCCAAAGCTGCAGGAGGGAAAAATATAAGCTTGGAATATCTTAGGCCAGATTTTTTTTTAATGCTCCAAAAATGATGGGGATATGTCAAGAGAACCCAAAAGATAGCTTGCATATCCCCACTAATCAGATCTGAGATGATCTGAGCATCAAATAAATAATGGTGGTAATAGATTACCACTGAATCAAAGAATTCAGGAGTCTATATTCGTATAAGTAAATGAGAAAAAAAAATGGGAAAGAAAAGAAAGCTCTTCCTTATAGTAGCATACCAAGTAATTTAGAGGAATAATAGAGATAGAAAGCTACCATTTGGAACCCATCAAAAGTGTGGCTAATTCAGGCAGGTATCAGCAATGGATGATAAGGCTGGTGGGCAGATTTTGATGCAGTATATTGATGATAACGGATATTGTAATTTCAGAGCACATCCTTATAAAACATATTAATTACAAGTAATTGAATAGTGACTTTTCGTGGAACCTTGGATGGGCCACTCTGAAGACATCCTCCCAAACAAAAGACCTGAGCTCTCCAAAACTGTCAGGGTCATGAAAAACAAGGAAAGAGAGCGAAATTGTTCCAAACTGAAGGATACTAAAGAGATATGACAATTAAGTGCATGGTGAGTGCCTGGACTGGGTTATATACTAAAACAGAAAAGAAATGTTGCTGGTACAATTGGCAAAATTTGAGTGAGGCCGGTGGATTGGTGTGTCTCTGTTGATCTCTTGATTTGGATAGTTACATTGTGCTATGTTGAAGAGTGTCCTTGATTTAGTGAAATGCACACTGAAGTTTTCAGACATGATGGGGTATCATGTACAACTTGCTCCCAAAATTCTTGTAACCTGATGAGCTCTGAGAAATGCACAGAATTGTCAAATCACTATGTTGTCCATGGAAACTAATATAACACTGTATGTCAATTATACTTCAATTTAAATTTTTTAAAATTCTGGTAACTTTTCAGTAAATTGAAATTATTCTAATCAAACAAAATTATAGATGTTACTTCCAATATATATGGTAAGATAATAATAGGGGTAGGAGGGTGGAATGAAAAGAGAAAATCTGAATCACTGTAAGTTTAAATCTTTTCAAAGAAAAAACTAAGTTTTATTAATTTTACTTTCCATTTGTCATTATAATTATATGATATGTCATTTATTATAGTAGAAGATGTTCTGACTACTCATTTCCCAAAATAGCTCAATTACATGTAAGGCAGAAATGCCAAGATTGGGTTAACTTCAATGTTTTTGAGATTTTTCCTCAGCATATTAGAATTTCCCATAGATATGGAATGCTCAGTCTGGACCACCTAAATACTGCTCACAAAGACAGAACTGTAGGCACAAACATCCTTAAAGTAAATGATAAACACATGAATCCACCAAGGGATATTTTCATAATGCTGTAACTTTAAACTTCTTCATGTGTTGAGAAAATATCTTTTTAAAGTAACTCTGGAACTGTTTAACATTAAAAATGAATGTGTTTATGTGCAGCATTTATGGAATGCTGGCCACCAAAGAGACATTTACAGAAACTGTAAATTGCTTCTGAATTGATCCCCCATGACCCTAATGTATTTTTATTCCTTGCTAATTAGCTTTTTTCTCTCAGAAATAATCCTACCTTCTCTATAACATTTTACTCTCATTGCATATTTTTTTCTACCAAATGCATGGTTAATTTTAAATCTGTTGGGAAAGAGAACTGCAAGTAACTCTTTCTTTGAACCTATATACTCTTAATTATAAAGAACACTGATGGTGATCAGAGGGGAGGTGGATGGGGTGATGGGTTAAACAGGTGATGGGGATGAAGGAGTACACTTGTCCTGATGAGCATGGGGAGATGTATGGAAGTGTCGAATCACTAGATTGTACACCTGACACTAATATTACACTGTATGTTAACTAAGTGGAATTTAAATAAAAACTTAAACAAAAAACAGAACTCCAGTAAGGGTGATAATAAAGCCAAAGATTTATTTCACAAAGTTTAAGACGAAAATCCTTCCTGAAATTTCATTTATACAGTATGTATTTTTCCCTTCTGTTGGCATCTATATAAACAAAAATTAAAATTAAAGTTCCCCCTTTAAGCAGAATTTCAAGCAGTTCAAATGGATTTTATTTCTAAATTTTACTCACTGTCATTTATTTCTGTATTTACTTACATAATTCAGGGTTCTCATTATGAACATCAGTGCGAAGATACTGCAAGTATATCCCCAGTGATTTTTGCCCCTATCTGTTGGTGAAGACTCCAGGTTTGGGAGGTTGTATCTCCTACACCGACCACTTCCAGGAACCCAAGGGAAACTATAACTGAGTAAGGAAACGGTGAGGAATATAGTCTATATCTGTTATCAATCAATATGTAACAAATGATCCCAAAGTTTAACCCATAAAACAGCACACACTTATTATCTCAGTTTCTATGAGTCTGGAGTAGTTCTCCAGCTCTGCATCTTTCACAAGGCTGCAGTCAAGTGCTTGGTGTAGGCTCACAGTCATTTAAGGGTCAACTGGGATAGGATCGGCTTCCAAGCTCATCTACTGGTTGTTGATAGGATTCAGTTCCTTGGAGGCTGTTGGACAGAGGTTGCCCTCCGATGGGCCTCTTGAACATGCCAGGCTGCTTCCTCCAAGAGAGCAAGAAAGAGAATCTACCAGCAAAACAGAAGCCACTGTTGTTTATGACCAAAGGAATGGAAGGAACATCTCACTTCTGCCATGTTCTTTTCATTAGGGGCAAGTCACGAGGTTGAGTCCACGCTCATTTGGAAGGGATGACTGAAGAGAAAACTCACCTCTTGGGAGCTTTCGAACTACATAGGTCTTTCTATAGTTGAGAAAGTTTATATATGATATATAATATATACAACATATATAATTTATATTTATATAACTATAAATATATTATTTCTAAGGAAAGAACTATAAAAGCATAAAATATATATTGATATTATGTATATATGTGTACTCATAATTATAGAAATTTTTTTTTCCCTAAGCATCGAAAAACTTAAACATTATGGAAAGAAAACATTGCAAAATATAAAATAAAAAAGGAAAGGAACAATTATACAAATTCTTATTATTAAAGTCCTTTACACTCAAGAAGAGTGTCTCAAATCACAAACCATAACAGTAAAAAGGTTACATTCAAATAAAATGTATGTATATGGTAACATAATTGATTTTTTTTTCAACTGTGGGATATGAAATTATATGTTCCTGTCACTCAACTGTGCCTTCTAAGGGGTATTTATATAAGTAAACATTAAAGACAAGGAATATAGGGAAGCCTGGGTGGCTCAGTCGGTGAAGCGTCTGCCTTCAGCTCAGGTCATGATCCCAGGGTCCTGGGATCGAGTCCCGCATCGGGCTCCCTGCTCGGCGGGGAGTCTGCTTCTCCCTCTCCCTCTACCTGCCACTCTGCCTACTTGTGCTCTCTATCTCTCTGTCAGGTAAATAAATAAAATCTTTAAAAAAAATAAATAAAGACAAGGAATATAATTCAGACACTAGGTAAAGAGTAAGTAAATGCAAACTGATAGGAAATTACAATAATGTTTAATGAAATGGTGAATATAATAAGCCTAACTTTCAGACCTAAAAGCCCAGGAGGAGATTTCCAGTAAACCTTTGGAGGGACCCTCCCCCCCATCCCCCCAGCTTTCTTCAAGGAGAGGCGACAAGTCTCCCCAGTCAGAGCCTGCATGTAACTTCCTGAAGGTATGGCCAAAGTAAGAAGGGCCCATGAGGACGTCTGGGGATATTGCAGGACCTTTGTGAGTAAATACTGAATTGAATATTCAAAACATGCTCAACTTTCTTTTCCAAAGACTCCAGTCCCTTTTACAAATACCAGGTGCGAGCTTGTTTACTTGCGGTTTTACTTGGCCTGAGGTCTGACAGAGTCAGGAGTACTTTAAAGTACAACAAAACAACAAAATGTCGTATTAGAGTCAGGGAAGGCCAACAGGGCATTACACTAAAGCCCCACTCTGAGCCTCCGTTAGAATCTGCTTTGGTCCCTCACCTTATGCTCCAGGTCACCGAGGAATAGAAAAGGGCATCAGGAGGCACCGGGCACCTACCCAGTGGTCAACCAATAATGCTTGTATTTTGGATGGGGAACCATCCACATCCTTCCTGACCCCGACACCTAGAATCCATCATAATATCCCAATGTGGTCTGTTTGATACAAACAGCTCCGGGCAATTGTATCCGTTCAACTCTCTGATTACCATGCTCCCTGGGAGATGGCAACTTCTCGGGGGGGGGGGGGGGGGCGAGGCGGGGCCTTGGAAGCCATTTCCAGGACTTCCAGCCAGGGCAAAAACTCCTATGCCCTACTTCGACCACGAACAAGCCTTCAAGAGATCTGCCAGCGTGGACAGTGAACATTGCCTTGCTGACTGCTGCGGGCACAGACTCCCTGCTCCCGGGTAATCTTAATGGATTACATGAGAACTCCAGGCATTGGTACAACCTTGGAGGATGGGGAGGTGGGGGGTGCCCCCCATAATGGCGGTGGTTGATTCTCCTGCCTGTCTTGTGGGAATGGGTCTTGGAACACATTAAATGTCATTTAGTGAAACAAAAGAACGTGACCTTCCTTAGACCCATATTGTGTATTGAAATTCAAACCTGATGCATAATCTTAGAGGCAGGAATGAAGAAACTGCTGTTTTAGGAAATTAAGTCACTAACCCCCGGTTAGTAACCCAGGGAGCTAGGACCCAGATCCTCATTCCTGCTCAAATACTTCCCAAGCTCTCTAATTATATTTGTTCTTAATTTTACCATTAGATATTTCAAATGATTTTTAGTGAATTAACACCTAAATGATTCCGTATTCATTGGATTAAATGTATACCTGACAGAAAATTATAACAGATGGATTATAGTCATAACGACACTAAATAGGTATTAATTTCTAAAACAGTATTTATGCACAGGAATTTTTACGGGGTCCTTTACTAGGAACTGCTTGGAAGAAAAAGATGAATGAGATGGGTTTCTATCCTTAAAATAAATGCTTAAAATATGGAGTGCCTGGGGGTGGGAGAGATAAATATTTTTTAAAAACCAGAGAGAATAATTCAGGGAAACTATCACATGTATACTTTTTAAACTTAGTTCTGAGATTGATATGCTAAATTCAACCACATTTATCTCCAAAATAAAAATGCATATACTTCCAAACTTATCAGTCCACATAACATTTTTTCCCGAAGTACCCAACAGGACTAGTGTAGATCAATATCCAGTCATCACAAGTCTCTGTATCAATCATGTAAAATAATCTAGAACCATTCTCTCGCTCCCCAAAAGTAAAAACAAATACCTTACTAACATCAAATAATTATTAAGGAAATACTATCATGGGTGAAATTGCTTTGTTTTAACTTTGAGACAACCCATAATCATTCGACATCATGAACTTAAATGAAACAGGTCTTTAATATTGGCATCTAGATCAATGTTAATAAAACAGTAAACAAGAAAGAATAATTAGTACCATAATTAAGATCTTATTATTTAGGGGCGCCTGGGTGGCTCAGCCATTAAGCGTCTGCCTTCGGCTCAGGTCATGATCCCAGGGTCCTGGGATCGAGTCCCACATCGGGCTCCCTGCTCGGCAGGAAGCCTGCTTCTCCCTCTCCCACTCCCCCTGCTTGTGTTCCTGCTCTCGCTATCTCTCTCTCTGTCAAATAAATGAATAAAATCTTTAAAAAAAAATTATTTCAGTTATTGTCAATAATCAGTGATTGGGCAGAGATACCTACTTTCACTAATTATCAGTGACTCTTGGTGATTCTGTTGCATTTGAATTTCTAAAAATATGTTTAAATCTAGTATATTTTGATGAAATCTCAAAAATATTACATGTTGAGTGTTCATCTAAAAAAAAACTTCAAGTGGTTATTCAGTTCTTACTAAAAGCAAAATGTTTCTATAAAGTGAGACCTATGTCCATATGTTTAAGAGGAAAAAAAAAAGATTCCCCAGATAAAATTTTAAAAGATTGATGACAAAGTAGTAAGATGTCAACCATTTTCCTTATCTTCCTGAAACTGTTGAGGATTGATGGAGATCTACGTCGATTTCTGAGATTGCCTGATCTCAACCATCCAGAGCCTCCAATGAATTCCCTTCCTTCTATATGAGCTGCCATTTTAAAGGGGTGAACCTAGTCATGAACCAAGGCAGACTGGACTTGCAGCAGAAGCTACAAGGTTGGAAATTGTGAGCAATTTTCTTGCAATCTGGTGTCTGTTCAGAGGAGCTAGAAGTTTGGTGGCAATTGGTGTCATTTGCTGGCAGTCGCCAACCAACTGTGCATTGCCTTGTGGAGGAAAACAGTTCAAGGTAGCGGGAGAAGGAGGTAGTTTATATAGAAAGCAAACTCTTATGACTCCAGAAGATCAAAGCCAAATAGGTGAGAATTGTTCACTTAGAGGGTCATCTAAGGGAGAGCTATCAAGGGGAGTTACAAAGCTTGCTAATTCCATTGGAGATTCAACACTAACCAAGGAAAAAAAATATAGAAACCAAGGGGCCTATTTCCAAACAGTTTAAGGGAATGTGTTACATTTGTCTTCCTTCTGTGGCAAGTACCAGCTATGTAACCACATTGCTTGAATAGACCGGCCTCTTGACATTCTGGTTTGTCAAGGAGAATGAGCTCCTAAGTAGAGTAGAGGTAATAAGAATTCAGAAAGGAAATCAGGAAACCATGACTCTGATCACACAGTCGAGACACAGATCCATTACAAAGAACACTCAGTAAAAGAACAGAGTATAAAGTACAAAGAGAAATAAAAACCCAGTTTGCTTGTAGCACATAAGTGTGCAGAGAAGAGGAAGAGAGAATCAGGATGTAGCCCTACTGAAGAGTCACCGGAATATAGAGCACATCCATCAGACATAAATCTGGTGTTGAAGAGAAGGGCGCTCTCCGACAGAATCTACATACTATAGTCCCATTTGTTGAATGAATACATGTCAGGTTAATAAGGAGGAACCACTCCTAAATTCTGGAAAATCTGATATGATCTGGGAAGAATAACTATGTGGAGGGTGATTGACAGTCACAGACTGATGGACCAATACTGAAGCACACAGCAGCTCACAGAGACCATGGTCCACTCCTTTTGATTGCGCTAGAATCAACCATACCACCAGGAGAGGCTCGGGAGAGCATCTAAGGGATATTTAAAAGTACCCAGTAATATGCTTAAGAAATAATGAATTCAGAAGGGGATCAAAAAGAATATAGGTACTTGTGATCTCAGATCTTCACGTATCAATGCACACAGCATGGAAAAAATAAAGTGTATTTAAGTTTACAATACAGGGTAAGAAACTCGTAAGTCTTTAGGGTAAAACTTAAAATTTGTATAGATAATAATGTGTGCATTATTGAATAGGAATAGATATTTTAGGGGAAAAGAAAGAAAAAGCGATAGATTGGTGCTATAGGTCTAAAATATATCTTATTCCTCATAAGATGTATAGGGATAAATAATCTGACACATTTTAGGTGATTAATATGTACCTACTAAATAAGAAAAGAGGAAAAAATAAGACAAATGAGATTTTAAGATAAATTTAAAAAGCCAGCTAGAGAAACATAGGCTAAGACGAATGAAAATTTCAAAATGTTAATTTGAAAAGTTCAAAAATAAATGAGAGGGGTATTTGGGTGGCTTGTCGGTTAAGCAGCCGACTCTTAATTTCGTCTCAGGTCATGATCTCAGGGTCCTGGTATCGAATCCTGTGTCAGGCTTCCCAACCAGCAGGGAGTCTGCTTGTCTCCCTCTGCCCCTCCTCCATGACATAAATAAAGAAATCTTTTTAAAAAATCAATGAGAGAAATTCGACAAAATGTGACCAAGTATTGAAAGTCAATTATATTGGAGATGGAAGAGAAAAGTGACAATAAGAGATACAATATTATGATATTCTAAGTCATCCAAATGAACATAAATGTAAAAATAGGACAATTGGAATGGAGAATTTTTAAAAGGAAAGGGGAAAACAGAGCCACAGAAAAGCTATAGGGGTCCACAGGGAATTTCTAGGGACAGCCAAACTTCCTGGATTAATAGTTTCCAGCTGAGGCAGCTGGTGTGCATTCTTTCAGGGTAGAGAACAAAGAGGGGAAGATCCATGTGTCATCCTTATGGGCTTCACCTTTATATTTGCGCATAGAGTCTCCCATCTTATCCACTGTATCTCTGGTGATTTCATCACTCTGTAGGATGGAGGGGTCAGAGGGCCAAAGGGATTCCTAATGCCTGTGCTTACACTGATGCACACCAGGACCACTATCCCCATGGCTGACATGGTGTGTCCTCAGAAAACTTCTCCAGTCTCTTGGGATTCCCTAGGAAAATTAATACACACTATGTAGAAATTCATGATCAGGGAAGTGTAAGCATACTGGAGGTCATCGACAAAGAGAACAACGGGAGCGATACTATCTGACCACATGAAGGAAATGAATCTATATTTCTCTATTACACCAAAATTGACATGGAGGAAAGATCTACAGCAATGGAGGACTCCAATGCAAGGCAGTAAGCTAAAATCAGTGTTTCAGACAGGTTCTTACTGGTCTCCCTTCACTCATGAGGAAAGTGCAAGAAGTCGGAAGGCTACACAATGCTGCTGTGCAAGCCACAGTTCGTGAGAAAGCTGAGCAAGGAAGAACAGCCATGGTAGCTTGGGCTCATGCCACAAGTGGGGAGTGTGGACAGACAACTGTTCAAACACTTCGGATTAAAAATAAACATGATTCTATGTCTCGAGGTTCTCAAATGAACGGTAACTCAAGTAGAGTTTAGACTCTTTGTAATGCAATCCTAAAGTATCTGCAAGAGAAAGAAATCAGGGAGGTACCTAAGGAAAACAGAATCTTAAAAAATATGTATGTTCAGAAAGAAAAGCAAAAACAAAGAAATTTTAGAAAATTCTCATGACTTGAATAACATAGTCATGAAAGCATGGACAATGGAATGATGGCAAGATGTTCTCCAAACCTGAAATGAAGAATAAAACTGAGGGGGCACCTGGGGGGCTCAGTCAGTTGAGCCTCTGACTCTTGGTTTTGGCTCAGGTCATGATCTCAGGGTCATGGGATCAAGCCCCAAGTCAGGCTCGGTGCTTAGCGGGGAGTCTGCTGGAGAGTCTCCCATTCTCCCTCTGCCCCTCTCCTACTCACATGTGCACACTCTCTAAATAAATAAATATTAAAAAATAAAAGAATAAGATTAAGAGAAGATTAAGAGATAATCCATTTTCAGGAAGCACTCACTCTAAGGGATAATCTGTAAAAGAACTTGCTGACTTGAGTGCCCTTCAGGAAGGTATGTGTGGAATGTGATTATAAGTAGGGGGAGCTTAAACCTCACCAACTGTCTGCATCTGGGGAACTGAGTGCTGAGTGCCTTATTAGAAGGTGATGGTTGGTTAGCAAGAAGCCTAAGACCTATGATCTTAGATCCCAAGTGGTTTCCATACATCCCTATCACTCTACCTTGCTCCTCCATTCATGTATCGTTCTTTTCCAAGTTCCTTACTGTTTGTGTTCAAAAACACTGCGAATTCCTCTCTGGAATGTTTTATGTTATTACCTAACATACGTAGATGTATCATTGCAACCAGCAGACCAGGATGGAAGCCCTGACTCTGGGTAATTACCAGCTCCGTGGGCTGATGGCCACAGTCCTTCACCTCGGTTAAGTGAGGTTGTCATGAGCAAACAAAAGGGTACATATGAAAATATTTTGAAAACTATAAAGAACTATCCAGATGCCAAGCATTTTTACTTAAATATCTGTGACATTTTTGAGTTGCATATCTATTGTGTTAGGGATTTTTTTTAAGTTTCAGAGATGGAGTAGCTAAGAAACATGCTCCTGGGGTGTGAACAAGGCCCACACACAATGCTGGAGTTTTGCAGACCTGGGTCAGCTAGGTATGGTTCATGGCTATGTACTTTTGTGCCCATTTCTGAAAGGAACCTACCTGCAACCCAGCGTGGCCTTCTGCAGACATGCCTCTCCATGGGCAGACAGCGTGGTGCTGAAATGACTCCATGTCCTGAGAAGCACTCGGAGCACTGGCTGACCTAACTAATAACCTTCAGGGTGGTTTCTTTTCCTCTTTGCAGCTGTTGAACGGAGTAGTTCTGATTAAGTCATACCATATCGTGAGAAACGTCGCTTCACAAGGGTGCTACCTTCTGTATTTCCCCCCACTTTGATCCCTGCTCATTGGCTCCTTTGATCTCGGAACAGGATGTACAAGGTTGACTAATCAATGCTTTCCCTCATTTTTACTTCTGTCTGTTAACTGTTTATATTTAAATCATTGACTAGACTAGGTGAATATGTATGAGTGGGGTCTTCTCCCATTTCGTTTTTATGTCTTCAAAAGACAGGAGGAAGAAAAGAGTCTTCCAGTTCCCACCAAGTTCTCAGTGAAGTCGGAGTTCACCAGGACTGCAGAAAATGGTGCTCATTTCTTGGTCTTTGAAAATGTGGATCATTTTCCAGGGAGTATGAGAAGATGGCAGAATGGAAGACACAGACCCACTGTTAGCCCATCCCACACCTGTACAGACTAGAACACAAGTCCCTGTCATCTCAGATGATGATGGAGAGGGATGTACCGAGAGTGCCCTTCCTCTCATCCTTTCTCTCTCTCCTTTCCTTGCTTGTATGAACTTGATGATTTCAGTAACAATGGCCCAAACAATTGTCAAAGAAATATCTCCAATACACGCAGGGATTTTTAGAGCTCTCTTACTCTTTATAAAGATGCACAGAAGCAATCCTTGCTTGAAGGGAAAGTGTCTGTTCTGTTCTATCATCACCCCCCCACCCTCCAATTTTTAGAGAAAATGAGCATGGATAACAACAGTACTTAATTACTTGTGGATATCCTGTTTTCCATATTACCCTGTACTAATAGCTCGTCAAATCAGACACGACAGAAGGCTGATTATAGGACCCTTCCCCTAGACTCAGCATACCCACTTCCAAGGTATCCCAAGTCCCTTTACCAAAGAAAAAAGAAAGAAAAATCTCCAAATTATACAATTCCATATGAACAATTATAGCAAAAACTACTTAGAGTGTCCAGTTTCATAGAATCACAAAATCCTATGTTGTTGGATCTTGGAAGATGAAGTCCAAATGACACTTGCAACTTATCACGGCCAATTACATCAATTTGCAGATGAGGTGATATGATTTGCCCAGAACTCTATAGCTAACTGATTCCCAGGCTTTCCATTCTGTGCTCTTTCCTCTGAATCAAGTCTTTCACATTTATTAAACAAAGGAGTTATATCTCTGATGGTTTGTCCAGCCTTACATACAATGATCTCCTTCTTTGTAAACTTTGGAAAAACCAAAGCCTAAAAAGCAGATGGCAGCATGCTAATTTCATTTCATAAAGGACCATACTAGACTGGTCTGCTGTGGTTCACACGTTAAGTGGTGAATGGCAGAGCAAGTTAATGCCCTGGTTGTTTGCCTTTGGAGGTAAAAATATATCTGTAGGTCTCAGCCAAGTTCCTGTGGAGATTTGTCCACATCCCCAAAATACCACACACATTTGGCAAGAATGACAGATTATGTCCAAGCAAGGCCCAGATCTTGAATAGCAAGAGTATTTCGAATAAATAACAACACACAATGGCAAAGCTTTTGTTCCTCAGTATGCCACTTATCTCCCTGAATTTTTGTAATATTCTCTTCCTCTTCCCTTTTTCTGGATCTCCCTGCCCTGAATTCCAAAGTCTATAAGAATGGCTTTCATCTTAAGTGATACTTGTGGTAGGATAATCATCACTATAAAACAATTCATTGACTCATTGCTTTGTCTTCTTTCTCCCTTTCTCTATTTTGCAAGTATTCTCTGAAACGACCAATATGTTAATCGCGCTGTTTCTCTTCCTCCCTTCCTTCCACCGTTTCTCCTCATCTCCCTCTCTCGCCCCACTCCCCCTATGTGTGGGTGAGCACGGACGTGCTTGTGTGTGTGCTTGTGGACATCTGTTTGGGTTTATGGAATTGTCTAGATAGGTGTTTGTGGTTAGCACAATGCACAAATCCAGAGAGGTAATTTGTAAAGATGGAAACACGTGTGCCTGGCGCCACATTTCATCTTGTAGTACTTGTTTTGAGTTCCTGATGCTGCGTCTGCCTGATAAGCAATGTCTTGCCCGTGGTGCCTCCTGGGCTGGTCTGACTCCACCCCTCCCAACTCCCTGTGCCTTCCATCACTTGGCATTCGGTCCACACTTTGTGCCAGTCGTGCGCTGGATCAGTCTTCAGGAACGCTTCTGTGCTCCACACCCTCGATTCCCCAGGTGTATTGCCAAGCACACCCCCCACCCCAAGAAGTTCCTTTGGGAGGAGGAGAGGGTTCTGTGGTCAAGTATGTTTGAAAACAAATGCACTGGCTGAACCCAGTCTGACTGGAGAGTCAAAACAAGACAAACATAAACAGCTGTCGGAGACATTCTTGCCTCATTTGGGGAGATTTTAGTATGAACTGGGTATTAGATCACATTAGGAATTGTTATGCTTTTCAGGTGTCACCGCTGGAATGCAGTTACGGAGAAAAATGCCCTTATTCTTAAGAGCTGTCTGCCATGTTTAAAGGTGAGGCATCTCAAGTGTCTCTTGCTCTTGAGGGGTTTTGACAACAATAAGTAAATTTATCTTTTTAATCTAAAACTAATATATTTACATAAACCATATATGGTTCAGGAAAAATGCTTATTATATACTTACAGATAATATATAAACATGTCTTATAGATATAGGTACATATGTTTACATATTATCTATAAGTATATATGCTTCTATATCAATATTCATATAAAATATATGTACATAAGATTATAAGCAAATCAATATGTATATGATACACATAGCATATAAATATATACTTGTGTATAATACACATCATTATATTTAGCTATAGGTATGTATGTATATATTATATATAACAGATTATGAATATAATATCTAAATATAGTTTTTTTAAGCAGACCATATGTTTATATAAATATATCAGTAAATACATAATACACACACAGAACATTGCCGTGCAGATTAAGTAAATGTGTGTTTATTTTCTGAAATGCATTTACTTATTTTTTGCTAAACCATTTGAAAGTAGGTTGTGTGCTGGATTCTGGCCAGCTCCAGGCACGTGCCATTTTAGGTACTGGGAACCAGTTTGGAGAGCATGAGGAAGGGAATGGGGCTAGTTTACAGGAGAGAATCTCCTCATGGATAATTGAGTTGAATGTCAAGGAGAGAAAGTGCCCTTGCCCATTAGACTTTCTGATGCAGGAAAGAAAGACTAATTTGCGAGAGGTGGGGGAGGGGACATGCTGCTTCTAGACCAATCTGAGGACTTCCAGCCCCTCCCCAGGAAGTACCTTGCTTCTTACCACACCCCTTAAACTACTGCTTACAGGGAACGCTCTAGTAATTGCAGAGTGGTAAGGGTTGGGATGCATGATGAAAAGGTTTGTTTTTGGAAAGAGACTTCCTTATTTCACTTAGATTCTTGGGAAAGATGTTTCTGACGTGGGCCAATGAGCCAGACAAAGGCTTCGAGCATCTGGTAAAAAAGCAGAATTCAAACATCCAATGGTCCCCTGAAACACCTACATGCCCACAGAAGTGACCCTGTAATGTGACTCTGAGTCACAATGGTGCTGCTCTTCTATTTTACCTCTGTTTTATCTTCAGGAGAAAGAGGTGGAGACTGTATTTGTTTCTGGAAGAGCAAGGGATCTGAGATTGTTCGTTTTTGAAGCCTTGGGCAAATTCTGGACTTAGGTAACTACCTTTGTTTCCCCGTTTGAGATGCAGCTAACAATACCAATTTAGCTCAGAGAGTCCTTGTGAGTTATACATTACTTATAAAAGTAATTATAAACTACTTTGTATATACAAAGTGCTATGTAAATGCTTAATAATAGTCCTTTGAGCCACTCGGCACCCCCTAATGGGGGCTTATTAAGGAGTTCCTGTTTAGCTTGGATTAATTCTTCCTAATTTTTTTCCCCCCTAAATGAAGCAAGGTACTACGCCTGAGAAAACAGCAAGCTCAGTCATAGAATATTTTCATGATTCAGGAAACATGAAATCCAGGGATTGTGTTCCATCCTTCCTTGTGATATCTGCTTTTTCTAAAACAAAACTGAAATTAACTTCAAAAGCTGTCCTTCGGTCTCAGGAGAAATAAGACAGTTGAAAGCCTGAGCACAGGATCTCCTTGAAATTTTATTTAGAGCCAGAGAAAAAAGGGGCAACTCAGCGGGACAGAACAGAAGTACCCTACTGAGCTGACCCGGAGAAAGGGACAGACACACTTGTGGAAACATGCAAGTGGATGCTCTCTTCCGCGCAGTGGGTATCAGGAAACACAGGAGATCCCTCTGGAAGCTCTGTGATTCAAGCCTCACATCTACTTTTGAGAGAGACGTATGTTTCCCAAATTATAGATGGGAAAACCGAGGCTCAAGTTCACATGGCTGCTACATGGTGGAGCGAGGCTTTGATTACAGGTACTCTCTCTGCACGGAATTTCCTTGGATGAGAGCATAAATTAAAAACCAGACCACGGAAGGGGCAAACTAAAGACTCTTCCTCTGGGCATGCTCAAAATGAAATCTTCACACCCTTGCCTTTCCAAATAAATCTCCGTGGGTACACAATAAATATTTCTTGCTGAATGTGGATACTGTGACTAAGCATATTTGCCAATTTCGTGGAAACTCCATTGTCAGGAATTTAAATGTTTACATTTCTCTCTTCAAAGTAAAATTCCATAGGATTATGACACATCATTTGAGCTTTACATTGACCAGATGCATACTGTTTTGCATTTCACCATAATGGCCATCTTATGAGAAATTAAAGAGTGGAGAGAAGATACAGTATTGACTCTCTAGAAAGGTCCACAATTCAGAAAAAAAGGGAACTCTCATGCAGTGTTGGTGGGGATGTACATTGGTACAGCCACAGTGGAAAACAGTAGAGAGGTTCCACAGGAAATTAAAAATAGACCTGCCATATGATACAGCAATTCTACTTGTAGGTATTTATCCAAAGATGACAACAAAAACACTAATTCGAAAAGACATATGAACCCCTATGTTCACTGCAGCATTGTTTACAATAGCTAAGATATGGAAGGAACCTAAGCATCCATCCGTAGACGAATGGATAAAGAAGATGTGATGTGTACATATAAATATAAATAAATATATATATTAGCCATAAAAAAGAATGAGATCTTATTATTTGTGACAACATGGATGGACCAAGGAGGTATTATGTTACATAAAATACATCAAAGACAAATACCATATGATTTCCCTTATGTATAGAACCTAAAAAAAATGAACAAACAGAACAAAACAAAATCAGACTCATAAATACAAAGGACAAACTGAATGGTTGCCAGAGGGGGGCGGAGTGGGGGGGATGAACAAAATAGGTGAAGGGGATGAAGAGGTACAATCTTATTTGGGGATGTAATGTACAGCATAGGGAACATAGTCAATAATGTTAACAAGTTTGTATGGTGACAGATGGTAACTAGACTTCTTGTGGTGACCCATTTTGCAACATATATAAATATGGAATCCCTACGTTATATACCTGAGACTAATACAAAATTGTATGCCAATTATTTTTCATTTTAAGAAAGTATAGTAGAGATGTCCATGATCTGAAAGATGTGTCAGACAAGCTGAAAATGTCAGGCTCTGCATCTCAAAGATCATGCCAGTGAAGCATCTAAGTAAACATATCTTACCCAGGGTCTAACTAAAACACCAGCCAAAAAATTCTCCCATTTGCTTGCGGAGATTGCATTTGTGTATGTAATGTAATGGCAGAAAAGACATAATTTCTTTCTTTTCATTTTCTTCCTTCATCCCCATTCGGAAGATGACTCATCAAAGTGGAAATGAGGAAGGAATTGAAATCTGAGATGCAAAGAAAGCATAAAGCCCCATAAAGTGAGCTTAATTGTATGGACCCAGATGGATCACACTGAAGATACTGGGAGATTTTAGAAATAAGGTAAAATTGGAGAAGTGTAGAAGACTAGTAATGGGTGGATGTCACATTTTTAAGAAGCGGTATGTTCCTGAAACTGCACAATAATGGATTTACACAATTCTCAGAAAAAAAAAAAAATCTGAAAGAGCTAATTAAATTGATGGTTTGCTGGGGCTCACTAGGAGCAAACATGGATTCATTAAAAACGTCATGCGAGGCCATGGTTTTTTATTAGTATTAATTACTATCACTAGATCAATAAATTAAGGAAATGGTGTCAATCAAGTTAACCTTGTTTCAACAATACAACAATCAAAGTCTAGCATCGTTTCTCTAGAATGCTGAAGACCTAGCATGACCGAGAAACCAGAGTATATGGTTTCATGGCCCCATATTCATAATCTCTGGGCAGGTGCTCAGATGCAGGAGGGGGCAGCGTCCAGTGTGCCATGTACGGGAGCCAAGGTTGCCCACACACCCAGAGACAAGCAGCCCTTTCCTTAGGGAGCTTCACAGCCACCTGTTGGAAAACAGAGTAACTGTGGCAATCCATAAGGACCATGACAGAAAGGGTGCCCCCTAGAGTTGTGTAGAGTCCATTGTACATACCCTAAAGCAGTAGCCATTGTGTGAACCTTGGGTCTCAAAACCCTGGAGACTGAATGCCAGACATTGTCTTTTTATCCCAGTCCTTCAACCTACATTCATTTCTTTAGCTCAGTGAACTCCAATATTCATTTCTGACTCTTTATAATATGTGTGTATGTATTTATGAATAGTAATGTACTACTGTGTTGATGTATTATGTACTGTATGCAACATTAAAATTGAACACGATGAGAAAAAGAAACAAAAGTTCTAGTATTTTCTTCCCACACTCTACTTTGAAGACCGAAGGGCAGGATGAGAGTAATCGTTCCTTGTCAGAAAAAGGATTCTTTTTTACTGTGACCCTTGCCGTGTGTGTGTGTGTGTGTGTGTGTGCGCGTGCACACACGTATGCCCATGTACTCACCCAGGTGAGCGTGTGTGGCTGAGGTGTTTTTCTTAGAATGGATAAGTACTTCCCAGATGGGAAGTCCTATTGGTAAACTACAGGGATGACTGTTCAGTTATTCATGCTCTATGTTTCAAGGATGACCAGCTCTCAAAACCATGCTCTTCCCCCTGGGTGAAGTTAACAACCTACCCCAGGCCCCGAGGTAGTTACATCATTAGTCTCAGAGATGATTTCCTATTCTGGAGCACCACATAACCTGGGGCCTGCTCTTTCTGAGCTAGTTCTCCTCTCCTGTGCTGCTTGTGGATGCTTGAGCAGTGCCCTGCAGGTAATGAAGGCTCTGGGTCTCCTCCACCCTGTTCTCCCTCATTTACAAGCAGTGCAGGGCAAAGAGCCCTCTGGTTCATGCCACCTCTCAAGGGCAGTACAAAAAGCAAGCCATATTTATTAATGCTCTCTAAATCACTGGGTATACAGGAGAGTGAAGAATTTTCTATTTTATCCTGGACTTTCTTTCCTTTCTTTCTTTCCTTTCTTTCCTTTTTTTTGAATAATGGCATGGTTAAGCCTTGGATTGAATCCTTCCTCGGTCATTTCACAAGAAGCATGAACTTTAGCATTTAGGTTAAATTCCCTAAGCTTCACTTTCCTTTATCTGTAAAATGAGGAATGTTTATACTGCAAAACTGTCCCCTGGGGGTGTTGTGAAGACTAACTGTGATAATAAATATCCAGCACTTTCTTCCATGACCAGCACCATAGTTAAATCCAATAAATACTGGCTGTTCCTCTTAGCCTCGTTATGGGAGCATAGTTATTTGTATCTCTTATCCAAAAACCTTGGGGCCTGATGTTTTTTACGAATTCAGCATTTTTCAGATGGGCTTTGTGAACTTTGGAAATGTAGAGAAGAGATAGTGAAACTCTATTGCTCTCTATTTAAAATTTTACTCAAAATCGAAACATGATTTTAAAAAATACCTACTCTCTTCTCTTTTTAATTTGCTCAAAGCACTCTTAAACCTTTTTAAAAGCATTCTGGCACCTCTGCTTTTAGCTGAGTTTTATTACTTGCCTGATAAGAGTCATTTGGGTTACTTATTAAAAACACAGAATTCAAGGCTTAAGAGAGTTTGCAATTCAGTAGATGTGAAAGTGGGGCCAAAAAAAAAAAGTGTTTTTTAAACCAACGCTCTGGTACAATGCTTATCACAGATGACATATGGAAAACCCTGCATGACTAGACATCCAAGCTGCGGCGCACCTACGGATCCACCTGCGCACCCACCTGCGGGCGCACCTGCGGACCCACCTGTGGGCATCTTTTCGCGGAGTCTGGAATCTCGCGATATGTGGCTCCACTAGAACCCCACTGCGGGTACAAGACCGTCTCTTCCTCTGTCCCCAGCTCTTTACTGCCACGGAGTCTGGCCGGCCTGAATGGCGGAGGTTCCCTCCTGTTGTATCTGAAATCTGTTTCGCCAGGAATTCTAGTTTGCTCTGCCAAGCCTAGGCCTGACTCCCTTCATCCCTGATTTGTTACTGGCTGGTTCCCCCACATCCTCCTCCCTCTGACCTCTGGCCAATCCCACCCCGTCCTTCCTAGGGATAAACTAAAGAAACAAGGTGACTCTCAATCTAAAGTGATTTCAAAGCCCTTAGAAGAGATGCACCTAGAGAGTGTTGGTGACTACCACCCTGTGGGAAAATTTATAGCAGCTTTCCAGTGGGGCTCTAACATTGAACATTTCCCTTCCTGCTGAAATTAGATGAAGATGAGAAATAATGCCTTTCGGGGCGCCTGGGTGGCTCAGTTGGTTAGGCGACTGCCTTCGGCTCAGGTCATGATCCTGGAGTCCCTGGATCGAGTCCCACATTGGGCTCCCTGCTCGGCAGGGAGTCTGCTTCTCCCTCTGACCCCCCCCCCTCATGTGTTCTCTCTCAAATAAATAAATAAAATCTTTAAAAAAAAAAAAAAAAAGAATGCCTTTCGACAGGTGGGTGACACAGATCTTAGGGATGGAATGAGAAATTAATTCAAAATCCTCTCTCAGGCTGAAACACTGCAAAATGTCTGCAAGATAAAACTTGTCAGGGTGAATAGAAATTTCTGTAATAAGGAGGGGGGAAATTAAACAAGAAACAGCTAAGGGAGACCCATCCCAATACTAATTCATTTATGCACTCAAATAAATATTTAATAGGCATCTACTGTAAGCCAGAAAGATAGATAACAAATATCTTATCAATGAAAAGAGAGATACTTCTCCAGACCATGATTCAAACAAATATTCCATGGAAAAAAATATATATATACATGCGTGCATATGTATTTTTTATATATTACGTATTAAAATTGTCAAAACTGTGTCACATTTTAAAAATTATTTTGAGGGCGCCTGGGTGGCTCAGTGGTTAAGCGTCTGCCTTCGGCTCAGGTCATGATCCCAGGATCCTGGGATCGAGTCCCACATTGGGCTCCCTGCTCGGCAGGAAGCCTGCTTCTCCCTCTCCCACTCCCCCTGCTTGTGTTCCTGCTCTCGCTATCTCTATGTCAAATAAATAAATAAAAATCTTTAAAATAAAAAACAATTATTTTGAAATAATTTCAGACTCATGGAAAAGTTTCAAGAATATAGAGAATTCCCAAATGCACTTTACTCAGATTCACAAATCTTTAAAAATTTTAAAAAAAGATTTATTTACTCATTTTAGAGAGAGAGAAAAAAAGAGAGTGCATGAGTAGGAGGAGGGGCAGAGGGAGAGAATCCCAAGCAGACTCCCCACTGAGCACAGATGAGCTGTACTGGGGGCTCGACCTCACAACCCTGAGACCATGACCTCGAGATCATGACCTGAGCGGAAACCAAGAGTTGGACACTTTGACCAACTGAGCCACCCCAGCACCCCCAAATTTTTAACATTGTTAACATTTTTGCCATATGTAATCTTTCTTTCCATACATACATATTATATATACATGGCATATGTATAATACATATATTCTATATTATATATTCTAATTTATATCTTATACATGCTATTATATGTATGTTACATATATACTTATATATCTATTTAAATAATATAGAAATAGCTATATCTCTCAGTAGTATATAGAGATATATAATGCATGTATATAATGTGACTTTTTTTCCTGATTCATATGATATACGTTGCATATTTCATGCTTTTTCACTTCATAAGACTTCAGGTGTTGTATTCTCTAAGAATATGATCCTCTCTTTTGTAACCAGGGTTTTGTAACTCCAAAATTAGCATTAATCCAATAATTTTTAAAATCTAATCTTTCATACATTTTCCAATTTTGTCAGTTGTTCCAATAATGTACACTAGCCCTCTGTTATCTGGCAAGGGATAGGTTCCAAGACCCCAGGGGATGCCAGAAACTGAGGGTGGAACCAAATCCCATATATACTATTTTCTCCTATACCTACACTTCTAGGATAAAGTTTGATTTATAAACCAGGCACAATAAGAGATTAACAACAACAGGAATAAATTAGAACAATTATAACAAGCTGTAATGAAAGTATGTGATAGTGGTCTCTCTCTGTCAAAATACCTTCTTGCTCTATACTCGCCCTCCTTGCGATGGCAGGCGATGGTAAGATGTCTGCGTGCTGAGCCGAGGCGAGGTGAATGGCGCGGGCGCACTGACCTAGCAGAGGCTACTAACAACCTTCGGACCAGTGGTCAGAGGAGGGTCCTCTGCTTCGGGACCGTGGCTGACCAGAGCACCTGACAGGTGGGAAGCCAAACTGCAGACCGAGGGGGACTATTACACATAGGAGCCTCTCCCTGCCCTCCAGCTGAGGGTTATGTGTGACATTTACTTGTGCCGTCCTTTTGTTTCCTTTAATCGGGAGGGGTTCCTCAGCTTTATTTCTTCTTTTCTTTTCTCTATTTTTACTTTCAGGACATTTGGCATTTTTGAAGAACACAGACCAGTCATTTTATAGCTCCTTCCCTTGCATTTGTCTGGTGATTTCCCATGGTAGGATTCAGTTTATGTATCCCTGCAGGAATACATAGGCGACAACTTCCCAGATACCAGACTTGGAGGCATACTTGAGCCTTCGGCCCCTGGATGATGGTGTTTATTTTGACCACCTGGCCACAGTGTTATTCTGTTTCTCCACAATTTCCCCTTTGCAACTAATAACATTTCTCTTCACAGACTACTTATGACCATGTATATGTTCTGCTTCTCATCCATCTTTTCTCTGTAGATTTAATATCCATTGATGATTCATACCTAAGAGAATTTTCACTGTAAAGATTAGGAAAATGGCAATTTTTCACCACTACACCTTCAACAAATTGGCTAATGTTTTACAAAAAAGGAAAAGCTTTTCTTCTCCCCATTTTTCTATTTAGCTAGCTAGCTACCTATTTATTATCAGTATACATCCAGAAATTTCCATTATTTTCTAGTGAGTTACAATTTCTTATTGTCTTTAATAATCTCTACACCCAGCCTGGGGCTTGAATTCACAACTCTGAGGTCAAGAGTTGCTTGCTCTGCCGACTGAGCCAGTGAAGTGCACCCTCTTTGTTTACTTTAATGGCAAGTGTTCCTTATTTTTTTTTCAACCTTAAATAAATAATGGTAGTCACATCATAAATCTGTGGATCTTTCCATACATTCACAACAGTTCTATGTAACTATTTTTTTGTTTTTGGTTTTTTTTTTTTTTTTTTGAGAGAGAGAGCGTGAGCAGAGGTGGGAGGGTCAGAGGGAGAAGGAGACAGAATCCTAAATAGTTGCCATGCCCAGTGCAGAGCCCAAGGTGGCGCTTGAACTCATGGGCCTGAGATCATTACCTGAGCCGAAACCAAGAGTCATAACACTTCACTGACTGAGCCACCCAGGCACCCTCCATATAACTCTGTAATTTGATCCTCTAAAAAAGACAACAAATCTGGTGGGACAAGGGATTAAATTCATGTAAGTGCCTCAGAGCAAACAATTTTTAAGTTCTAAATTAGAAACAAATTTCTTAAGAATGGAGATTGATTTCCTTTTGACAGGTCACAAGACAGAGAAGCAAGCAAATGCCTTTTAGGTTCACGAGAGTGTAGGGGCCTTCAAAAGCCTTTTTCTGAAAATGGGCATTTCTATTTGCTTTAATAATTTTTGTAAAGCTCTCCATGGTTGCAAATAAAAATAAATGCTTACATGTGTTCTGAGTCAAAAATTATCTTTGTATTGTGTTGTTCCAACATTTTAATTATTTGAATGAAAAAATACATGATGTATGTTTGAAAGTTGCTCAGAGTAAATCTTAGAAGTTCTCTTCACAAGAAAAAAATTTCATAACTGTGGTGGTGGTGGATGTTAACTAGACATTATGGTGAATATTTCATAAAATATACGTGAATGAAATCACTATGTTGTACTTCTGAAAACAGTTTCATGTCCATTGTATCTCAAAAAAGAAAAATATATGAGCTTTTAGTATATAAACATGAATATATTAAAAGTTTTCTCTTTCTTCATAAGAACCAACAAAGTAGTCCTAAGGAATAGAGCAAGCCATATTATTTACCTTAAATACTTTATGCAATTCATCATTCCAAAATTCATAATGATTAACAAACTCTGGGCCATCTTTGTTTTGAAAAACATTTTAGATTATTTGGGGAAAAAACATAAAATATGTTCCATTCAACTAGTGTACTTATGATCTCTTCTCAAAATTTGAACATATTAGATTTACATGTTACCAATACCAAAGTGTTGATTCTGGGCTTTAGATAAATAATTTGCAGGCAGCTTTCTGAAAATTACTTGCTGGGATAACACCCAAGCCTGAAGCCTGAGGATAAATAGTTATGACACCTTGAGTCAAGCCATGAACCAGACATTGCCAGGCATCTACCGCACAAAAGAAAAGAAATAGAATTTCTCATTGGAAGTTTCCCCTAGAGAAAAAAAAATAATAGTAAATAACAGTTTGCAGACAACTGGAAGTGAATCACTACAGTGAATGTTAAATGAAACCTGCTAATTGTCATAAAATTACAAAAGTTATCAAAAAATCGTAAGAGTAATAAAAATGCATATGGTCAAAAGTGATAGCAGCGTGGACATAAATAAATAGAGAATAATGATCGATATCTGCGTGTCTTCAAGACAGGTAAAATTTCCACGATGATCAAGCTCCAGAGCACTGCTCTCTCAGTTATAATTAATACAGGTCGTGTGATTTAGAGACAGGAAGTGGGTAATAGAGAAACTCCTGCTTTGTTAGGGTTTGCAGGATATTGCGTAGTGTTGCACCTTGCTTTTCAGTGAGCGACAAGGCTTTCCATTCCGTTGGAAAGACAGGTCCTTTGTACCCTGAGAAAAGAATCCAGCCCAGTTCATTCACCCACGGAAGAAAACCTACTTTAATTTTTTTTTTTCACGATCTCCACTTTCCACTTGCTCACAAAGATTCTTACTGCAATCATTGCACACTAAACATTCCCGGTGTCCTAGACGATAATGTTGCAAACAAAAGGATTATGACCTCTTTCAGCAGGCTTCCTGCTGGATCGAAGCAGGAAGGGGAGATGGATTACATGGAGAAAGGCCTTGTTTGAAAACATTAATCTTCGGTAATTAGTAATTGAGGAAGGAAATGCAACCAATACATGAAAGTTAAATTAGCTTCTGCAAAAACAACCGATTGCTAAAGATGATGGGATCTGACAATTTATCTTCTAAAATAAAACAACTAAACATGTAAAGGACAATTCGAACAATTGTCCGGTCAAGCCTCCCAGGAAACAATCTGCATCAGGAGGCTC
The DNA here is from genome assembly GCF_011800145.1 of Mirounga leonina. Classification (NCBI taxonomy): domain Eukaryota; kingdom Metazoa; phylum Chordata; class Mammalia; order Carnivora; family Phocidae; genus Mirounga; species Mirounga leonina. The sequence continues at coordinate 13,884,189 of NW_023270380.1, read as the reverse complement.
TGAGCGGCCCTTTAGACAATAAATATGAGTATTGTGTGTCCTAGTGTTTATATTGCAGCCAAATCACTTAATAAATATAATAAGGAGAAGAGGAAAGTAATGGTATCTGGGCCCAGGTTATTGCTTATTTTAAATGTTTTGGGTAAACTTCCCTTTTCAAAATACATCTCCATATATCACAAATAGCCCATGTATTTCTCTCATATTTCTGTCAGTTTCATAAGGACATATTCTGTAGTTTGGGGGAAGATGTCCAATTGAAACTGTTAAAAAAAAAAAAACTGAATACCACTTTTTTTTTTTTTAAGTATTAAACAATACACTCATTTGAAATAGTCCCTTGGAAATGTTGAAATGTAGGTGCCCAAAAAGATAAAACCACTAGCTGCTAAATTTGCAATTTAAAAAAGCAAATTCAAAATGTGTCAGATTTAACAAAGTCACTGCTGGGGGACCAATTTCAGAGGAAAAAGATAAAAGGCCAGCAATCCACTTTACCCCCAGTAGCTCAATGAAAGTTGTGTGATTGTCATTGTTTCATCAGGTAACTACAAAGTAGTTTCCTCCCAGTGAATTCCTTCCCCCTCCCCCTCCATGGATTCTAGAAATATCTGACGGTGGAATGGAATGAGAAAAATAAATGATATCTAAATCTCCTTATGCTCCATTCTACTACATCGAATATCACCCAAACTCAAACATTCATAAAGCGAGCGTTCAGGAGAGCACTTACTCCTATGAATTTGCCTCTTCTAGCCTCCATGCTCTTTGACAAATTCCCCTTTCTCATGAACTGCTTCAATGTACAATCTGATTATGGAGGGCTTCGATTTTATTTCTGCCTGGGGGTGTTGAAGATGCCGAGCCACATTAAAATACGTAAAAGTAAATGACGCTTCTGATGAGGTTTCTGGCCACCAAGAATCATCTTTGCAGGATCATTTTAATTATTCTACTGTCAGAGTCTGATGCGTCTACGCGTTGCTTAGTGAACTTTTTTATCTTGCGGGGAAGTTTCTGAAATCCTTGCTAAGGTCTTGACTAAAGCTGTGGGCCAGAGTGCACTCTTGTTGTTTTTGACAAGATGAGCTCCATGTTCAGACAGCAGCTGTGATGTCCAACATTTGCATCCGTGGAGCGGGTCTAGGAGACAGATGGGAAAGTTGTAAACAGGCCTGCAAATTGCTTTGGTGAACACAGATTTACTTTGAAGATTTCACTGAATCTTTTTGACTTGTAAACCACTCATGCCACAAGAAAGCAAGTTTACCGTGCAAACCTTAACCAGATACTGGCTACAATGAAGGAACCTCCACACATTTAGATGTGCCGTCCAGATAATTCCCTTGAAAGTTCAGATAATTGCCTAAAGCTTATTTAAATCTGTGGAAAGACTTTACCCTCCTCTTCACCTCATCTCATCTTTTCTTCTTTCTTCCATAATCCTCCCCACCCCACTCTGATCTTTTTGTCATTCTCCAGATCACCCTACTTTAAATCTCCTGGTTTTATCCTGAATTTCCACCTCAGTTTTGAAAAGACCCTCCTGCGCTGACACATTCCTTAAGTAAGAAAGTAATGGGTTTCCTTGTCATGCATTACTTATGCATCCAGTGTTTTCAAGAGTCAGATCTTTGGAAAGTTTGTTAGAGGGTTTCTAGGGGGAAAAAATTAGCTTTTTAAACAAGATTCTAATGAAAAGGTGTGAGTCAGAGTGCCTACCTTCCAAATGTTGCTATGAAAAGAAAAATATATTGACTGGTGGGTGGAAACATTCACAACTATCTGTAAATCTAAGACATTTGTCTTGGCCCTGTTTCAAAATGTCAAATGAGTAACTGTGAATACTGTTCAGGATTCACATTCAAATAATTCACATTAGAATACAATATTCCTCACATTTAGTTTTCTGGAATATCTTACAATCGGGGGGCGGGGGGGGGCAAAAGTCTTTGATCTTTATGTTCAAAAACAGTCACCAAACCCTTGGAAAACAGCAGATAAGAGTCTTACCCTTCTGATAAAAGGAAACACATTTTAATCAGACTCAGTAACTCTCTCTCTTGATAAAAGGTGGTTGAACCGTCCTCCTGAAGAATTAGCAAAGTCCCTGGGATTTGGATCCAGATAGTGCAGTCTGTTTGGCAATCAGCAAACTGCTCACCAATAAGCCTATTAAGGGCATTTATATGTGATATTATTCAATCACTCATTCATTAAAAAAATGGTGATTGAGAATCAAAAGTAAATCAAACGCTCTCCTCAAAGGACTTTTTAACCCCATAATTAATGGGGATAAAGCATATTCGGAAACCATTCTAACGCAAAGTAGAAAGTAGCACATATCCCACCGGAGGGACAGAATGAGAGCCCGTGGGCATACAAGGAAGCCCTAGAGAAGGTTTCTGGGAGGAGGTGCACTGAAGCTGGATTTTGAAGTTTATTTACTTATTTATTTGTAAGGAATTTCTACACCCAACATGGGGCTCATGACTCTGAGATCAAGAGACACATGCTCTTTGGACAGAACTAGGCAGGAGCCCCTGAAGCTGGATTTTGAATGAGTGGGCAGGATATAGGAATACCTTGGGAGAATAATACTGTAGACAAAGTAACCGGCTTGAACGGGACAGTACAACACATGCTAAAAATGAAGTAATTTAGGCTAATGGGCACATAGAATAATGGAAAGTAGATAGGGACAGATGACAATAGGTGTGGGTAAGTAGTGAGGAACCCCTGAGGTGAGGATGGGAGAGCTGTAATGGTGGGCTGGAGAGTGTGGGCTGATGTAGTCAAGTAGGCAGATGGAACCATCAAAAGTTTACTACAAGAGTACAATAATTTTCAACAAATGAGGAAAGGACAGTCTTTTCAACAAACAATACTCAGGACAATTGGATATGCACATGCAAAAAGATGAATTTAAACCTTGACCTCACAAAAGCTAGCACAAAATGGATCACAGACCTTTATTTAAGGACTAAAACTATAAAGCTTCTAGAAGAAAACAAGAGAAATTTTTCATAACCTTTCATCAGGCAAAGTGTTCTCAGGTAGGATACAGAATGTATGGTACCTAAATGAAAAATGTCAACAAGTGGAACTTAATCAGAATTAAAACTTTGTCACTTAAAGTTAAAAAACACCAGTAGGGAAATGTAAAGAAAAGACACAGATTGGGAGAAAAGATTTGCAAATCATCAACCTGATAAAGGACTTGTAACCAGAATAAATCATGTGCTTTTACAATTTATTAATAAGAAGATAACTCAATTTTTTTTTTTAAAGGCAGGGGTTTTGAGTAGACAGGTCACCAAAGAAGATATACAAATGGCTGACAATCAGAAGAAAAGATGCTCAACCTCATTAGTCATTACAGAAAAGGAAATTAAAACCGCAGTGAGACACGACTTCACACCGACTAGAATGGCTATCATCAAAAGATGGTCACAAGCATTGGTAATGATGAAGAGAAACTAGAATCCTTATACATTGCTGTAGGGAATGCTAATTGGTGCAGCCACTCTGGGAGACAGTCTGGCAGTTCCTCAAATGGTTAAACATAGAGTTACCATGTGATCCAGCAATTCCGCTTCTAACTATATATCCAAGAGAAATGAAAACATATGCCTACACAAAAACTTGTAAATGTGTTTTCACAGCAGCATTGTTCATAAGAGCTGAAAACAATGCAAATGCCTATCTACCTCTGGATAGATAAACAAAATGTGATATATCTATGCAATGGAAGACTTTTAACTATTGATAAATTCTATCACAAGACTAAATCTTGAAAAAATTATGCTACCTGAAAAACGACAGACTGAAATGACCACATATTGTATGATTCCGTGTATATGAAATGTCCATAAAAGGCAAATCTGTAGAAACAGAATGTAGATTAACATTTGAGGTAGAGCTCAGAGGTGGAGCTATGCTCTGGGAAATGCTCTCTCAGTGAATATGCAGCATCGGTAATGGGGAAAGCTGAGGCTACGGAGATCTGTACGAAAGCACTCACAACTGTCCAAGAGACCTGAACCAGGAGAGGGGCAGTGAGAACAAAGGAGAGAGATAGGAGAGGAGATTGTCCCATGAGGTAGAACTGGGAAGACATCACAAACAATTGGATGAGAAGGAGAGTGACCAAAGATGTCTCTACAATTTTAAGATAATTTGGAATAATCCAATGCTTGGACCAGGAAGAAGCAGAACAAACTATATGTGTTCAATGTTACTGATGTTTTATAAGCACCCCTTGCTCCATGAAAGAACTGCTAGCTTAATAATAACCCCATCATTTGTATCTAGCCTGCTTCCTATTTTCCTTACAATACCTATTCCTTCCAAATACAATTGTCTTGAGTATGATATACACCAAATGATTCCTCTCTGGAAGATAGAAGATGTTACAGTAGGGAGATGGGAATGGACTTCCTCTATCATGTTTTTATCTAATTTATTTTCAACAAATGTGGATTACTTTTGTAGCTAAAAATGATTTGTAATTATTTTTTATTGACCTACTATTATGTAGCAAGAAAAAGATACTAACAAAAGTCTTAAGTATCTTTGCAATCTTTATTGAGTTACTTTTGCCTTTTTCTCATCAGGGCAAAAGTATTTCCTTCTATGGAAGAGTTCTGTTCATAGAACTATTTGGAAGGAAGATTTTGTCATCCTTCCTGGAAAAGCACAGATCCTCCTCTGCAGTAGAGAAACCAATGTGTTGCTCTGGTCACTTCTGAAGACCTCAAATGCTCTGACTCTTTATCCAACCCCCTCCACCACCGCCCCCCCCCCCCGCCCCCCAGGCCCCTACCCACGATCCTGGAGGCCAGGTTCTGAAGTCATGCGTGCTGTGTTGGAGTCTTGGATTTATCACTTTTGGAAAGTTCATTTATTCTCAGAGCCCCTGTTTTTCTTTTTGGTAAATAAGGGGGTGAAAATACCCATGCTGTTGAATTGTTGTAAAAATCGCCAATGATTGAAATGCTGGGCTCCTAGGAAATGCTTAATAAAGATCAGCTGTTAGTACAGTTCTGTTCTAGACCAAACAACTGAATCAGGGGCGACTGGCTGGCTCAGTCATAGAGCATATGACTCTTTATTCTGGGGCCGTGAGTTCAAGCCCCACGTTGGGCATAGAGCTTACTTAATTAAAAAGACTTAATTAAATTCGGGGCGCCTGGGTGGCTCAGTCCTTAAGCGTCTGCCTTCGTCTCAGGTCAAGATCCCAGGGTCCTGGGATCGAGCCCCACGTTGGGCTCCCTGCTCAGCAGGAAGCCTGCTCCTCCCTCTCCCACTCCCCCTGCTTGTGTTCCCTCTCTCATGGTCTCTCTCTCTCTGTCAAATAAATAAATAAAATCTTTAAAAAATATATAAATAAAAAGACTTAATTAAATCAGACCTGAGGTATATTCTTTAATTAATAATATTGAGGTCATGTGATTTGCTGAGATAAAACCAAAACCCAAATTCCTGACCCACATCAGGAATCCAATTTGAGCTATTTCTCCCTCTCCCATCTGTTTTTTTCTGTACTCTGTACACCATTTTTCAGGCATAAAAATAAAAGTCCCAGTTCAACTGGAGACATGAACACCAGTTTCAGCCTGTGTGGTTCCCCCTCTGAGGGGAAGGAATAGGGATTGTGGGTACATACCTCCTTCAGGAAAAATACATGTTTACATCTTTTCCCCAAAACTTTCTAATTTCAATGTTTTAATTTAACAAATGCCTATGGTAAAACTCCAGCTATTCTGGGGCAAAGAAAAAAACATGAACTTTGCTGTTCCAAAGGCCTGGAACTGACTGCTGACTGACACTAATTGCGTGACTCTGGGCAAGATCCAGGCCACATGCCTCTGTTTTCTTACCTGTAAGATGGAAACAGGAATTCCTACCTGTTAGGAGTGTGGGTTGTATCGAATACACAAGATCATTTCATGAAGTTCTGAACGCGGATCCTGACACCTGGCCAGGTATACCCAATAAATATGATTTCTTCTCTCTTCCTTGTTACTCTTTTCCTTTTTGGGGAATTAAGGAGGAGAAAAGGGAGAAGAAGAAAGAAAGAAAGAGAGAAGGGGGCATATGATGGTAAACATTTCCTGAATTTTCCAAAACAAATTTAATTATATTTCAAATCATGCATTGGGCCACATAGGTGGCTCAGAGGGTGAAGCGTCTGTCTTCGGCTCAGGTCATGATCTCAGGGTCCTGGGATCGAGCCCCACATGGGGCTCCTTACTCAGTGGGGACTCTGCTTCTCCCTCTGCCCCTTCCCCTGCTTATGCTCTCTCTCTCTCAAATAAATAAGTAAAATCTTAAAAAAAAAAAAGTGCCTCTAAATAAACATTCATATTTGTCATTTCTTGTGGCTTTATCTTTGATTCCTAAACCATGTTCTTACAACCTGATGTAGTAGGGTTTACTTGACTTTTAAAAATAATTCCCATTTTGATATCTTTTAGATGGCAAAGGACCCCATGCCTAATGCAGTGAGTGGGATGACACAATGTAGAGATGCGCACACAGCACTAATCTCCAGTACCCCACTTCTTCCATTTCCAGCCCCTGTGCACCATTTCTAGCCCGTGGTGCATTCTCTCTCCTTCCTCACAGACACAGAAACCCACATACATGGCTTAGGGAGAGGGTTTTTGTTTTTAAGATTTTGTTTTTAAGTAATCTCTACACCCAATGTGGGGCTCAAACACACAACCCCACGAATAAGAGTTGCACTCTCCACCAACGGAGCTAGCTGGGTGCCCCAAGGGAGAGGTTTTACTTGCTTGTTTTTTCTGGCAAGAGAATAGCTCAGAACACATTATTCTACATCCCGCTCTTTTAAGCTTACTATACTATGATTTATTTCCAATCCTCATCTAACATATTTCTTAAGATACAGGACTATGTAACATAATCTCCTCTCTCCATTTCCCTCCCAGCACCTCCCTCTGCTCTCACCTCCTGCTTAGGTTTCCATGTGACTTATTTCTAGATATTCTTCTTGAGAAGAAAGCTTTGGCCCAAGCTTTTAGGGAGTGGGGCTGGGAGCAAAGTACAAGAAAATAAAATGTTTCCCATCGCCAGATAGAGTGGGCTCGTTTCTCTACAATAACTCTCCACCACATAACATAACTTTATTTCTCTCATCAACCTCCTTTCTTGGGCTATAGATTTTTTTGAGGTCAAGGATAACCTCTAATTCATGTCTTAGCTTCAATGGCACAAAGTAGATATATAGCAACCTTTAGGAAAGGCAGCTTAGGGTAATGGTTAGGAAGACTAATTTATTATTTTTTTAAAAGATTTTATTTTTAAGTACTCTCTCACCCAACAGTGGGGCTCAAACCCACAATCCCAAGATCAAGAGTCCCAGCTCCACCAACTGAGCCAGCCAGGTGCCCCAAGAACCCTAACTTTTGAGGTCAGAGTGATTTGGGTTCAAATTCTCCTTCTTTTACCACTTACTTTTACCACCAACTAATTTTAGGCAAATCACTTTTTTTTTTAAAGATTTTATTTATTTATTTGACAGAGAGAGACACAGCGACAGAGGGAACACAAGCAGAGGGAGTGGGGGAGGGAGAAGCAGGCTTCCCGCGGAGCAGGGAGCCCGATGTGGGGCTCGATCCCAGGATCCTGGGATCATGACCTGAGCCGAAGGCAGACGCTTAACGACTGAGCCACCCAGGCACCCCTAGGCAAATCACTTTACTTCTGTATGACTTACTTATTACCCATATTAAAAAAGGGAAACAGCACCAAATTCACACACTTACTGTAAAGATTAAATGGAAAGTGAATGTTACTGGGCCCAATAAATGATCAAATTAATAAATGAGAATGAAAAGGGATATATTTTAGATGAGAGATCTTTTGAAGTGAGGAGACCTTGCAGCTCTTTCTAACCCATTAGCAGTGACGACTTTGATGGGGTTGACCTGCCACGTATGGGAGCCCCAGTCAATTCCCTCCTCGTCCTGGACGCTCTCTTAACCGTGTTTTCAGATAGGTCCAAATTCTTCTCTGCTTTCTTTCAAAGACTTCCTTATCTTAAGTCCCACCCCCCTGCCTCTAAATTTAAGGGAACGATTAATCTGTACTAACGGCAAATAGACAAAATGCCACCTTTTATGTCTCGCTGAGGAGTAAGACAATGCTCATTTCCCTGGGAGTTCAAGCCTGGAGCTTTGCTGCAGGGGGTCTAAGAGATCACCAAGCTTGGAACCCTATTGCAGGTCCCCTCAGTTCCCTAGGACATCTTGGGGAGAGATTGGAGCGGCTACAGAGGAGTTTATTCCACTACTAACAGAAGAAAGAAGTAAGCAGTGTTGAGATAAAAGCTGAGTGGCTGTTAATTTGAGGCGGTGCGATGCGGAGCAAAGTGCACGTGACCTCAATTATCTGTATTCGGTCCCTTTGGAAAAAGGGGGGAAGTGCTTATTATCCGACCAGTCGTTAGAGCTACACATCATTGCTTATATAAAGCAACTGGTATACAGTAGGCAATCAATAAATACACGTACTATAAATGCCATGTAGTTTTAGATACTAACATTCATTTTTAAAATACATGACAGCCTTCCTGGGAAGTTAATAAGAAGATAAACACATGGTAAGCCAAACGTATTATTTCTATTCCTACCTCCTGGGAGCAGCAGGGCGCTTGTCGGACAGATATTTTTAACTTCATTTGGAAGGGAAAAAATTTGTAATGCTTAATGGAAATCCCAGAAACCAGAGATGGTTCTAGCAGGGACGAGCACACAGGGAAAGGGGGATGAAGACATTTCAAACCAGCAAAAGAAAGCACTAAAAGAAGACCTAATCAGGGTGTGGGCTTTGGCGAAAGAGACCAAAGGAGAGATAGGGCTTAAGAGACTGTGGGGACAAGAAGTAAAAGGGTTTGGTGACAGCCAGGATAAGGAGGAAAAAAGGGAGGCTGTGTGTTTAAAAGATAACGAGGATAACAGAGTCCCCAGTTGGGACAGAGAAGCGGAGAGTAATGCCTTCTTTAGAATGAAAGTAAGTTTCATCCCCAGCAAGCTACCTGTGCTGGTCCGTGCATCTCAGGAGGGCTCTGAGAGGGGAGCACACGTTTTGGGGAATGTTGGGCACAGGAGAAAAATTTATTATTTGCGTGTCACCCTTGGGAAAAAAAATTACAGCAAAGTATTCCGATTTAGTACTATAAATAGTAGTTCTGTAAAGTTTGATTTGAGTAATGGATTAATTAATAGCAGAACACACTGTGCTAACTGCAACTTTTTTTTTTTTTTGACAGATAATACTTCGGTGATCGTTACTGCTATCTTGGAGAAACCAGGGATGTGGGGGGTGGGGGGATTGGTGGCAAAGGAAGGCAAGGATTGCCTTCGTTCCGCATTTGGTCCTTAATCTGCATTGTTTCATGTTTTAAAATCTTATGTTATCTCCCTTTAGCGAAGGGTTAAGTCAATTTACAGCAGTGAAGGACAAAAGAAAATATGCTCAGTATCCACTTATTTGATCTAAATAGCCAAGAAAACCCTAAAACTTTTTTGATTCATTTCTATAAAATCATAGTGAATTGGCAGATGGTTAAGGTATCCTACCTGCTTACTGAATTCTCTCTCGTACTTAACTAGCAAGAGCACCCCAAAGAGAAACACACTGTGTGCCTCACAAGAGACCTGCCCAGGACCCAATCCTGGGGTGGATTCCATGTTTGTGCAAAGTCCCCAGTCTTTATGAAAGGTAATATAAAAAACAATGAAATCTCACGATTTACCACCCTGTAAACATTAAAAAATTCAGTCACCTGTTTCATTCATACAGTTGGCAAGGTTTGATTTTGCTACCTCTTGCCCCCCCCCCAGCGCCTCCCCCATGCACACATTTAATGATTAATGGTTCTGAATTTCGTGGCTGGCTGGCCGGAAGTCGGAGCCTCGGTATGCAATTGAAGAGAACACATTACTGTACCTATTGACTGGCAAGTTATTTGACTTATCTTTATTTGCGTTTTCTCATCTTGATTAGACCCGTCCTTACCTCTCTACAGCGGCGCTGATTAGAAAAAAGAAAAAACATTAGATAAAATGTGTAAACTTTGAAGAATTGCTTGCAAGTCCAGGGTGATGTCATTATTCCTGGCCTTGGTGGGATGAAAATATTATCTTAATCCACTAACAGCTAATTATAGGTAAATAAATGCCCGGTATATTGCTAGGCTCCTTTGTTAAGGAAGAGAAAAAGAAGACAGACTGCCTCAGCAAGACCAGGGTCACAAACCAGAAATGTCGGGCACTAAATGCATTATCTAACCTGCTGGGAAAGGTTATCAAGAGCATACCAAAGATTCAAAGCAGAAAAGTTTAACTCCTTCATCAGGCTGAGTTCAGTGTGCTTGGAAAATATATTGAGTAGAAAAAAGCAAGAAGTAGTGTTAACGGCCTTCACTTGTAGAAGCCCAAGATAAATCCTGGTCTTATATGGACTTTATTGCTGTTCTTTTTATGTTTTGATCAAACTCTCTTCCTTATCTTTATTGACCCATTTTTTTCTTGGTGTGGTCTGCTGCTAGGATCTCGTTTCGGCTTTCTCCTGAGGTTAAAAACCCAGTATCAAAGGATTCATGGGCCCCATTCCCTGTATTCTGCAAGCAATTCCATTCATTTTTCTCAGCGAAGGGGAATTCAGGGATGGAAGACCTTGAAGATGATGCCCATAAGTGATTTAGGGAAAGTGTTCTGAAAGTCTGGGAAAGTTTGGACCCTCCTTGTGGTGGGGAATAAACTCCACCTCCCTTATCTCTCTGCTTATCTAAGATTTTTCAGCCTTGCCAAAACGAAGGGTAAGTGTGTGTGTGTGTGTGTGTGTGTGTGTGTGTGTAACAGGTTTCTAGGGTTTGGAGATGTTCTGCATAATGTCCTTAGAGCAGGAAGTTAATCACCACTCCCACCTTTTCCTGAAGAAATCAAGCTACTCCTCCCCACAAGGCAAATGCCCAAATTCCTACTAATGTGATCTTCTTTATCTTGAAAAACTCTTGAGATACTGCAAACAGGGTGGCCCAACTCCGCCTCTAATCAGGTGGGTGGCCTTGGGCAAATTTTAGACCTTTCTCAGGGGCATAATCTGCTAGGCAAAAATGAAGCTTACTACCTGCCTGTTTAGTATTTGTCCTGAGTCATTTATGGATTTTCTTTTCTTCCCCCAGCTCTATGGAAGCACAATCTACACACAAAATGGTATCAATTTTTTTTTTAAGATTTTATTTATTTATTTGACAGAGGGAGAGAGAGAGCACAAGTAGGCAGACAGGCAGGCAGAGGGAGAGGGAGAAGCAGGCTTCCTGCTGAGTAGGGAGCCCGATGAGGGTCTCCATCCCAGGACCCTGGGATCATGACCTGAGCAGATGCTTAACCGACTGAGCCACCCAGGTGCCCCCAAAATGGTATCAATTTTAGATATATAATGATTTGATGCATGTATATATTGCGTGTGGTGGGGGGGAGGGGTCTGTGTGGGAGGGTGAGAACATTTAAGACCTACCTACTCTTTTGGCAAATTTCAAGTATACAATATGGTGTTGTTAACTATAGTCACCATACTGTACTTTATTTATTACATCCCTAGAACTCATTCATCTTATAATGGAATGTTTGCCCCCTTTGAGAAATATCTCCCCATTTTTTCCATGCCTCAGCCTCTGGCAACCATCCTTCGAATCTCTGTGTCTCTGAGTTCGTCTTTTTTAGATTCCACATAAGAGCGAGATGATGCAGCATGTGTCTTCCACTGACTTGTTTCACTTAGACTAATGCCCTCGAGGTTCAGGTCATGTTGTCTCAAATGGCTGAATGACGTCCCACGGAACGTACACCCCATCTTCTTCATCCACTCATCTGTGGACAGACGCTTGGGCTGTTTCCGTGGCTTAGCTCTTGTGAATAATGCTGCAGCAAAGCATTCTCCTTCAGATATATACCCAGCAGTGGAATTCCTAGATTATATGGTAATTCCATTTTTTTCTTTTTTAATTTAGTGAGGAATCTCCAGACTGTTTTCCACAGTGGCTGTACCAGTCTGCGTTCCCACCAACAGTGCACAGGGGGCTCCCTTTTCTCTCTATATCCTCTCTGACATGTGTTATGTCTTGTCTTTCTGATGATAGCCATCCTGACAGGTGTGAGGTGACATCTCATGGTGGTTTTGATTTGCATTTTTCTGACGATTATGGATGTAGAGCACCTTTTCGTGTGTAGACTATTTGTATGTCTTCTTTGGAAAAATGTCTCTTTAAGTCCTTTGCCCTTTTTAAATTCTATTTTTTTTTTTTGCTATTAAATTGTATGAGTTCTTTATATTATTTTGGATAGTAACCTCTTTCAGATATTTGGCTTGCTAACATTCTCTCCCATTCGGTGGGCTGCCTTTGTTTTTCATTTTGTTGACTGTTTGCTTTGCTGTGCAGAAGCTTTGTAGTTTGATGCAGTTTGCTTGTGTGTTTTGCTTTTGCTGCTTGTGAGGCATTTAAACTGCTGGGCAGGATGAATGGTACAAAGCATGCAAAACATATAGTGTAGCCCTTTGCCCTGATCCTGTTTGCCTTTAAACCCGACGACTCCAATAGCAATCCAAGTCATCCCCATGATTTTGCAGGTCCTCACCCAGAAGACGAAGTGTGAAGTTCTACATTAAAAGAACACATTTTAGAAACATGTAATCTCATTGAACACCATTTAAAAAATTCCAAATATGGAAAAATCAAACCTAAGTAAGATCATTTTGATGGGATGGAAAATGAAGGATTAGCACAAAACCCTGCTTCTGAACCTTTCTCTTCCCTCTCCCACTCAGCTTACCTTGCTCACTGTGGCTGGTGTGGGGACTCCCTCACAGGCCCCCTTTCTTTTGTATAATCTCCTCTAATCCATCCTGGCTTCTGCCAGCAATTGCTTAAAAATGGGACTTAATCCTGTTATTCCCCAGCCCTCCCTTAAAATTTTCTGCGCCTACCCATTTCCTTCACGATGGAATTCAACCTCGTGACCGTGGCATGGGATCTCTTGCACCAGGCTCTCGGCCAGCCTCCTGCCTCTTGGAGCCTCAGGTCTCCTCGCGGCCACACATTCTAAACCGCTTTGCAGCCCCTTTCAATTTCTCAGACACACTAGTCTTTCTCTGATCTCTGGGCCTCTTCAGTGTTTTCCTTCTGCCTTCTTTACGAATCGCCAAATCCTTCAAGACTAGTTGCCTCCTCTGCACAGCCTTCCCCGACACTCTCTTCCTCAGTCCCAGATTGTATGAGGTCAGCTCCACAGAGCTCTCACCGCATCTACTGCTTTTGGTCTTGTTTTGTAGGAAATCACGGCAGGCTTTCCAGCATGAGAGCACCTTGAAGGCAACAATGACGGTCTTTTCACCTCTAGGTGTTGTGCAAAATAGAGGTCCAATCAATATTTGCTGAATGGCATAATGAAGGAGGCAATATTTAAAAATATGATTCGTGCACGCTATAGAGTGCTTATTAGGTACCAGGAATTGTGCGTGAATATTCCTATTTAATCCTCTCAAAAATTCTCCAAGGAGTTTGCCATTGTTGTCTCCATTTTATAAGTGAGGAAGTTTAAAAATCAAGGAGGAAGGGGGAAGAGTAGAATTTCATTCTGTGGTGCCTGGATATATTTTCCATAAGAGATTGCTAATGAGAATACATCAAATAGGCTGTGAAGAATAATTTCCTGCAACTTATCACAACCCAAACCCGCCTCAGCTATTGAGAATGACCAGTGCCGAGTGTTTGACATAGGAAAGGCGTAGTCTTCATCCTAAACTTGGAGACTGGGAAGAGAAGTGGGAGTATAGACGATTACAGAGGTAACAATTCAATTCAGAAGTTAAAGAAGAAAGTGTTTAGGAACACATGGGAGGCAGGAATTACTAGGTGAATACCTGGTGGAGTTTTTCTAGGACTTTTTAGGTTCTTTTTAAGTTCAGCACCATTGTGAACTCAAAAGGACTCCTCTTCCCATTTGCTCCTATTTCATTCCCAAATTCCCTTTCCTACTTACTGACAGTAGGGTTTGAATTGTTAACGGTGAGCCCCAGGGAAATATGAGTTTTAGAATGAGTTTTGCTGGTAATGTGCTCAAGTTAAGGAATATGGTCTCTCCTGAGCTCCACGCTGTTTGCCATGTTAGCATAAATTTCAGAGCCACAACCGGAGTGCAGCTCGAACTTTCCTAACGACGGCAGCCCTTTGTACTGTGCTATCGCAAATTCATACTACAGGATGTGTCGATGATCAGTCATGGACATCACTGCCCGTTTCCTCAAGTTCCATCAAGCAAAGTGGGATGGGTTACACAACCCAGACATTGACACTGTTATTTGTGTCTTACTCAGTTTAATTTTGGATCACAAATTTTAGTACATCAGCCCTCATGTTTTTAAAACAGAAACCAAGAAAATACTCACGAAGGTTAGCATTTTGCTAACAGTTGGCAAGCTTAGGGTACTTATTTCCTGCTCTGATGTTTTGTGTTTTTTACTGTGTTTAAACGTGTTTGTTACAGCAGTAAGTTAGCAGTGACAGACATCTCCTTGGTTATTGGTGCAGAAAAACCTCTAAAACTGCACAATGTAGAGTCACTCTTAACACAGTAGCCTACCTCTGGGTAAAAGAATATTTCCCAAGTGATGATTTTTCTAGTCTTTATATCCGAATCAACAGTTAACTGAGCTTCAGCCGTATGTAAGGCGTGCCTTTTCTTTAATTACTGTATACATTTTAATTTGTATCTCACACAAGAGGACTAGTATTAATAGTTACCATCCATCCTTGCGCCAGCTCTGGATTGGTCTCTTTATAACTTTGTTGCATTTTATCCTCCCAATCATTCTGCAAGGTGAGTCTAGACCCTACCTCCCTCTCCATTTTACAGGTGAGTCTGTGATTCTGTGAAGTTAGGGTACTTGCCTCTGGTCCCATAATAAGTGGAGGTTGATCCGGCCCTAAAGCCGTGTTCTTCACATTACAGAAACCCTAAAGGGCGAGCAGACTGTGAACAAAGTGTTCTGTTGGCTCAAGAGAGAAGAGGGAATGTTGTTGTGGGAGATCAATCAGCCTTCATGGAAGATGGACATTTGTCATCTCTTAGGAATATGGAAATGAGGTGAAGCATGCATTAGACACCCAAGCAAAGAGCTAGAGCAAGGGTCATGGATGAGAAAAACTCCAAGTATTTTTGGAGAGCCGTGAGTGGTCAGATGAGTTGGACTAAAATGGTGAGGGATATGCTGGGGGAAATTAGGGATATGAGTGTAAGTCAGATGGAATCCGGGTAGCCCCTACCTCATGGAGACTGAGTCAGTAGCAGGTATGGGATGTAGCAGGATAGGAAGAAACTAGAAATAGTTCCAATGGTAATGAGGCTCTTCTGCCATAAAACCCCATAGCAGAGCAAAATAAAAATACTCTGTTTTCCTTTACTCTATGCACAGAATACTCTGTACTCCAAGTGTGTTTTTTGGTGTTGTGTTTTCCCCACACTAAGCAATTCTGCAACAGCAGCTGAGTATCTTACAATCATTAGGGTCTAACAGCATCTAGCTGGAATTAGTATCAGATCCCACAGGACTCCCCCTGACACGCTACTTCAGACACCAGTAAGAAAAAAAAAATCCAGGTTTTTCCCTGGGCCTCTGACTCACTGGCTGTAAATCAGAGGTTCCCACAACCACTTCCTCGGGTTGGATCAACTGACTTGAGCAGCTCACAGAACTCAGAACAATTTACTTACCAGATTACCAGTTTATTGCAAAGGATATTACAAGATACAAATTTACAATCAGAGGAAGAGACACACAGGCTGGGGTCTGGAGAGCTTCTGTCCTGGTAGGGCTTGTGGGTCACCACTCTCCAGCCCAAGCTCTTTGAACCCTAGGAGATAATGGGGCCTCGATGAGACTCAACATGAAATGAACAGTAGAGATGTGGGGAAGGGATTTTTTTTTAAATGAAAACAGCATTATTTGGCATTTGATAAGGTATAGACTTGAGCGTGAGGGAATGATAGCCGTCATACCAGAATTAGGGTAGTTCAAAGTGGTGGGCTCTGGACATCCTGAATTCAGAGAATGGATGAGTAGCTTAACCACAGTCACGTTGGGGGTTGGATCTCCTGACATGCACTCTTGTGCTCAACTCTGTTCTGCTTTTCTGCAAATCCCTGACACCATCCTTTAAACAAAAATCTTAAAAAAGTTATATAACATCAATCCCTAAACTGGCATGTGGGCATCGTATAGAGCAAGTTAACAGAACCCTTTAGTGAATCACAGATATGGCCAATCATGAAGAAATTTTCCGGAATGCTCCATTTGCATTCTGTGTGAACCTGACATCTTATGTTAGAGCCAAATACATTGACAGTGTTTTCAAGATGGGATCTCAAAGTTCAGAGGAATCTTTACGGTAGAAAAGGCTAAAATTGCAATGTGGATGCATTGGTTTGGACTGTACCTGCTCTTCCAATAATCGTAACCATTAGCAACTCTTGGACACTTATTACATGTTGGACATCATTCCAATGTTGCGTGTGCAATAAACTCATTTAATCCTCCCAGAAAGTCATGAGATGGATACAGGTTTTATCAGGCCCCTTTCATAGACACGATGGCTGAGACGCAGAGAGTAGGTGAATTGGAGCAGGCTTTGCATCTCTGAGCCCAGAACCTGTCCCATAATGCATAGCACATGAGCTGCATAATGCCTACAACACTTTGGGATTTTTTATACTGACATTTTATTGTTGGCCACCTCACCCTATCACCACATTTTTTGGACCATGGCACCGATTTTATTTTCTAGGAGAAAATGATTTCCATTTAGTGACCTCTGATGTAATGGGAAAAGTGAAATGAGCAGCCTTCCTTTTATTTTTCCAAAAGGATTCTATTGTGGAGTATACAAAGTTGATTTTTTAAAAAACTACTGTGGTTAACCCTTTGCTTGGATGCATTATTAAAATAAATGGGCACTGGAAGGGTGATCTGTATAGATGTTTTAACTAGATACACATTGAAGGCTCTCAGTAATAAATCAAATTCTTTTATTTAATGGAAAAGCATGTGCAGCTTTAAAAATATACATTTAATTGAATTAGGTACATTCAATCATTTTCTAAAGTCCAACCTCAGTAACAAAACCAACCTTAGGACCCCTCCTCACTGTGATCAGCACAAGTATTCTCCCAGATTCTCAGTGTTTCATAACATGTGCTGACTCTGATTTCTAGAGGGATTGAGACCCACACAAACTCAGTAAGTAGCAATCGTATAGGTAGATACAAGACATCTATGCAGGGTCTAGAAGGATGTGATGGGTTCCTGATGATTCCCCTTGTAGATGAGTCTTTTTAAGGAGTCTCAACTAAAAACAATGAAAACAAAAAAGGGGGCCTGAGCTGGTTGATCTGTTCAATGGGAGGGGGAGAGGGAGAGGAGAGAGGACTCCTTCAGCCCCTGTCCATATGTTTTGAATCCTCACCTGAAAAAATATGCCCTTGATGAATTCCTCTAAGGCTGATTCTCATCATGAGATGTATTTTAAGGACAATTCTTTAAAAAATTTAGAAACCCCTTCTTAGATTAACTCAGGGGTTATAGGTATATGAAGTGTTTCCCAAATTTGTCTGGTTATAAGAGTCACCCTAGGGTAATTCGTATGTCCCTCTCTCTGGAGATTTCCTTATAAATTTCCAATTAAATAAAAGGTAAAGCTTAGGATCAATCAAGTCTGGGAAATGAGAAAACAGGCCTGGTAGGAAAAGCTCTCCAAGGAGTTTTCAGGACAAAAATGGATCTTTGTGCCACAATGAAAGAGACGGGGGTGTCACTTGATTCATAACTAAAAGCAAATGTCTTCTAAGACTTGAGAGTATTCCTCTATGATAGTCCATCAAAATGTAAAAGCTACTGTCACCTCTTGGAATAGAATATATTTAACCTCCTTGTTTCGTGGATGAGGAAACAGAGATGGGTAAGTGATTTGAGTGAGGATAGAAGTAAACACATAAAAGAAAGGGACATCCATCCACACTATACTTACACCATCCAGCAATTCCCTGATGGTGAGTCATCCATCAGCCAGTGTGTATTCCAAAAGTATTTCAGTTATAACATTTGTTTTCTTTTAAAGCTAACGGCTCACTGCTCTGCTTTAGAAACTCCTCTCTCTGCTGATTCTAGGTACCATTTTGCTCGTCAGTGATAAAAGGCAGAGAACCTCTAAATCTCTAATCTTGTTTTTTTCAACGTCTCACTCTGGACTCACTGAGCAGAAGCGAATGGGAAAAATATCACGGGTTAGGGTCCTAACAGAAACATGGAGAGGGAAAATGTTCCACAAGAGAAGGAAGGAAGAATTCTCTTCGGTGTGCAGATTTGGAGAAGATGGGGGCGGGGCGTGTCTTAGAAATCCCACCCAGCCCTACTATTTTCCTGGAGTCTCCTGAGGGGCCCAACTGAGAGCAGAGCCACATCATGGTTAACACAACAAGACTGTGCACACTTTCTCATACTGGGAACACAAAGAGGAGTGAGGCAGAACTCTGGCCTTCAAAGGGCTCCCAGCCTGACCTGGAAACCAAGAGGTGTCTATGCAGTAGTTACGGAAATAGGTGCACAGTATCTATGTAAAGTTTAGAACATGATTTTAAATGACCATAAATTCTTTGACACTCCTCCCATTGAATTGACCCCCTTCCCTTAAATCTGGGCTGGACTGCAACCACTTTGAGTACAAAGGAAGTCTCGTTCTATTGTTCTGAGCCTAGTTGGAAGAGGACTCACAGCTTTCTGCCTGGGTCTCTGAGAGCTCTGTGGTACCATGTAAGAAGCTAGAGACTTCACATGGGGACAAGACAGAGAAAGAGGGGTCCATCCAAGCCCTGCCTCTCAGCTTTCCCTGACAAGGTGCCGGACTTGTGTGTGTGATCACGTTAGACCCCCGAACCCGCCCAGCCACCAGCTGAAGATCACCAAGTAACCGTGTGTCGTGTAAAGAACCAGCCAGTTGAGCTCTGCCCAAATTCCTGACCCACAAAATCATGAAATATAATAAAATGGTTGTCATTTTAAGGTGCAGAGTTTGGGGGTTGTTTTTACACAGCAATATGTAAACAGAACAAAGAAAGTGATTAGTTCTGTCAGACTCAGAAAAGACTCCTCAAATGGTGTAGAATCTGAATATGGCTTTCAAGGGTTAAAGGGGAAAAGGCACTCCAGGTTGACAAGATGTTATGCGGCAACGCAGAGGAACTTGAAGAAGTTTGGTGTGTGAGAACTTCTCAGTATTTTGGAGAATAAGATGGAAGAGGCATGATTGGGGGTTGGAGATTAGGCCACAGAAAGATGGACCAACAGAGAAAAGACCTTCTATGTTAATCTTTTGTACTAGATATACGTCTACATTTCTATAGGAAATGGTTAGGAGGTTATTTTAATAATCCAAAGAAAGATGACAAAGGCCTGAAATACAGCAGTGGAAATAAAGATGATACTTTCAAGTCTTGAATCGTGTAAGGAATGGATTGGATGAAGGTAGAAGGAAGGATTAAAAAAGAATATTGATTAAATCCCAATTTTTTGATTTGGTGATGGAAGGGATGCCACCAGTTGAAAAAGGAAATAAGAACAATTACATTTCAAGTTCAGTTTGGATGGGTCTTCAAGGTGGAGAGAGACGTCCAGTCAGCAACCAGAGGAAAAGATTCGGTGGGTTAGTGTTGTCTCTCTCTCTCTGTTTACACACACAGATATTAAAATTGTCAGTATGTCAGTGGTGGTTGAAACAAAGTGAAAAGATGAAACTGTCCAAAGGAAGCAAGTAAGTAAGGTGTGGGAGAGGAGAAAATCCATATAAATAAACCGAGAAGATCCAGTCTTTAAATGTCATGGAAGCCATGTTGAGAAGTAGAATGTTCCTTTACTTGTTTCAAACCCACTTCAGCCTATCCACCCAATAATCTAGACTTTATTTCAGTGTCCTTGGGGTTAGGCTGCTAATAATATCTAAATGTTATGTAAGTTGACATAAGTATGGATTTAGGTCTGGGGGTAGCAAGACTATAAATATATATTACATTTTTCTCACATGTGTATATTTATTCTATACTGTTCACATGAATGCCTTTAAAATAGCCTTTCACCACCATCATGTGAAAAATGAGCTACTTGGCTTCACACTAAATTATCAAATGACTCATTGCTTCTTTTCAATTTGATATCACAAGCCAAAAGAAACACAAATAGTCAGAATTTGTTTTACTTCATAAAGTAACAGCGTGAATCTGAAGCTATAAAAAGAAGTTAGAAAACTATCAGATTAATGCATATGGCATTGAGAATTTTTCACAAATGCAGTGGAAACTGAGAAAACTTCAAGTGAACTTTATTTTATCAATGATTTGCTTCTGTCATACTCAATGAGAAGTGAATGTTTTGGTTGAAACACCGTTACTAATCGGCAGCTCGTTTGCTTTAATCTCCATGACTGGCAGAGGACGAAGTTATTTTGCAAAGAGAAAATTCTAAGACGTGACTTAAGATTGCATTTTTCTAGAGATCAGGATTTGGAAAGAAAAAAAAAATTCCACTTCATCTCTTATTTTTTCTTGAGACCTTCAATCTCCTTTAAACGGAATATGGTCAATTCCTAGTTGTGGAATAACCACAAGACAATTGGAAGTTAAATTGTCGAGCAGCCCGCATCTAATTGAAGTCTCTCCATTTTAACTGTTTTATTTTTAGCATCTGAAGCAGCCTGTAGCTCTTGCAGGCTATAATCATGTTTATTTAAGAGTAGTGCTGTCCTCGGTGAGAAAATAAAGACCTACCAGAGGTGCTGTACTGAACAGAAGGAAACACGGAGACGGGTAACATGTTTAGGATACTTTTCAGGTTACGATGTCCTTCCATTTACTGTGCAAATACTCCAGCTGGAGTCCGCGGGCTCCATGTCTGAATGGGACTCCTTTGGATAGTGTCACGAGCACGTGTATCTGTGTTGACTTAAGAAGTTATCTGAGCTTTTTACTTTCAGGAAGTTAGACCTCATGACGTTCTGAAGGTGCTGAGTAAGTTCTGGTTTGCAAGTCATTCCAGGAATTTCCACGTCTAAAACTCGGTTTCCCTCAGTATGCAGGTAGAACCAATATGAATGAAGATGAAACCCAATAAACTGGGTTTTAAAAGTGGCTAAAAGATGGGGCGCCTGGGTGGCTCAGTCGTTAAGCGTCTGCCTTCGGCTCAGGTCATGATCTCAGGGTCCTGGGATGGAGCCCTGCATCGGGCTCCCTGTTCCGTGGGAAGCCCGCTTCTCCCTCTCCCACTCTCCCTGCTTGGGTTCCCTCTCTCACTGTGTTTCTCTCTGTCAAATAAATAAATAAAATCTTAAAAAAAAAAAAAGTGGCTAAAAGAAGCTAGTTATTAATTGGCAGAGAGATGTTTTGAATCGAGCAGTCAGTTGTAATTATAATTTTACCCTCTTAACCACTTCTCTTGTTATTTTTAATGTGAAGAAAATTAAAGTAAAATTTTGTGAAGAGAAATATTTGGGGAAAAAAAAAGAAAGACAAAGTCCTCATTGCAGCACCCGTGTTTACAAGGAAGCAAGGGAGAGAGCTAAACACTGTTTCCTTGGACAAGTCTCATTCTTTGCTGTTTTATCATCTGTCAAATGGGGGAAAAAGTACTTCCTTCCCGTTGTTGTGAGGCTCAAATGAAACATAAAGTGTACTTAAATATGGAGCACCCAGCCAGAGCATGACATGTTTTCAATTAACTTTCAAATGGCTCTGTTTTGTGTGGGGACTATTACTGCTATCATTATATATTTCGGAAGGTAAGCTCATGCCACGGTTCAGTGTGGTTCATCAGGAGTATCGTAGGTCTGGTGGTAGTTATCAAACCAGCAGAAAGGTGCTTTTCCAGTTTGGGAAGACAAGCAAATGGATATTTAAAGAAATAATTAAAGAGCATTCTGAAGATGGTATTTGGGAAACTGCCACACTGAACGTAAACTAAACATAGTACAGGTGGTGAGTGGTCGGGAAGGAGACATTACCATGAAAGGTGTCACTGATGGGCTCAAACTGGGGACGAGATGAGAAGGGCCACCAGATCCTGCAATAACAACAGCCGGCTGAGGAGCTGAGCCCCGCGTGTGTTGTGTCATTGAGAAACCCTCTAAAGCATAAGTAATATTGGGTATCACGTCAAGGCGTTGGGGAACCCTACCTCTAGACCCTGGGGCAGAGGAGTGATAGGAAGTCCGCGTCCACAGGCAGCCAGCATAGGAAGGTGAGAGCTAGAGGGAGAAAATCAGGTTTAGGAGGATTTGGGGAAATCAGGTGTGATTTGAGGAGAGCCTGGAACCACAACGGTCACCGAAGGGACGAAGATGCACCAGGTTTCTGCCCGACCTACAGCAAAGCCTGCGCTGATGGGATCTCGTGCCAGCAGCAGGCTAAGGTGGCTGAGTGATGGAGCTGGTTGGTGTGTTCCCTGTCCTATCCTCAGTTCTTGCTGGATACCTGGCCAGTTCGCCTGATTCTAGAGATTATGCACAGACATTTTCTCCGATGCAAATGTGTTGTTTTTTTGTGCTATTAGCTTTCTCTCATCCCTGTGAGTTTTTGCAGGCAAGACTCTTTCTTCATCACTCATTACCCTGAGACACAGTGAAGCTATTGTAAGCCTGGGTTCACCTGCATCAGAATAGTTTCAGATGCTGGCAAAAACAAAGGCAGATTTTTGGGCTCTACCCCACGCCTCCCACATCAGAATCTCTGGGAATGGTCTCTGAGAATCCAAAATCCTAACACGCTCTCCTAGTTATTCTTATGCATGCTCACGTTTGAGAACCACTGCTCTTTTAGAGATGAATGTAGGAGAGAAGAGAATTATGCTTAAGCACCTGCAGTAACCTGTATGTTCCTCAAAGATAAGTTATCGAATCGCTCTAACCACAATTATGTTGTGTGGCTTTAAATAACACATCACTTATTTTTCATCTTTTCAAAGTTCTGTGCATGAATTAGGGTTTCATAGATCTTGGCGGGGTGGGGCTGTGCTGGGCTTCTGGCCTCTGGTCCAGTCCCGTGGGCTCCATGTCTTATTCTGAAATGCTTATGGCAATGCAGAAAGGCAAGCGCATTCCCAGCATCTGCCCTACTCAAGCCCACTAACATCCTACCGGCCAGAACCCGTCACACGGGCAAGCCCAAAGCCGAGGAGTAAGGAGCTATGTTCCACCTGCTGAGATGCCATGGCAAGGGTATGAATTTATAATACCAAGGAGAATGGTAACGTGGGGCCCATAAATCAATCTGCCTGTTAGGACTATATATTTTTTTAAGATTTATTTATTTATGTGAGAAAGAGAGAGAGAGAAAGAAACGGGGGGGAGTACACATGCAGAGAGAGAGCCTCAAGCAGACTCCCCGCTGAGTGCTGAGCCAATGTGGGGCTCGATCTCATGACCCTGAGATCATGATCTGAGCAGAAATCAAGAGTCAAATGCTCAACTGACTGAGCCACCCAGGCACCCCCGTCAAGACTGTATTTTAACTCTGCTCGTATTTATACTTTCCAAGTGGTATCTTGGCATGTAGAGGCTTTTCATTTTACTTAATTTTAGAAAGCACTTTTGAACTAAACAGAGTGGCTATTTCCTTCAGCAGTATGGCTAACAGGAAATGGTGAGAGGTAGCGGGGAAATGGCATGCGAGCTGGAGATCTTCACTGTGATCCCTGCAAACTGAGAGCCAGTTTGGGTTTTAGGATCTATGTGTAAAATCTTTAGCTGTCTTGTTTTTTTTTTTTTACTTTATTTTTAATTGTGGCAAAATACAAGTAACATAAAGTTCACCATCCTGACCATTTTTCAAGTTCGCTACTATTATGTTCACATTGTGCAATCCATCGCCAGAACTCTTCTCATCTTACAGACGGAAACTCTGTCCCAGTCCAACAGCTGCTCCCCACCCCGTCCTGTCTGCCCCTGATATACATTGTCTCTGTGAGCAAACTAGGTGACATGTGCGAGTAGAATAGACAGCATTTTGGGGGGTTTTGTGGGTTTTTTTAAGATTTTATTTATTTATTTGACAGAGAGAACACAGTGAGAGAGAGAACACAAGCAGGGGGAGTGGGAGAGGGAGAAGCAGGCTTCCCGCGGAGCAGGGAGGCGGATGCGGGGCTCGATCCCAGGACCCTGAGATCACAACCCGAGCGGAAGACAGACACTTAACGACTGAGCCACCCGGGTGCCCCTAGAATAGACAGCATTTTGATGGACTCCTGTCTCATATTTAGGTCTTTCATCCATTTTGAGTCTATTTTTGTGTGTGGTGTAAGGAAATGGTCCAGTTTCATTCTTCTGCATGTGACTGTCCAATTTTCCCAACACCATTTGTTGAAGAGACTTTTTTCCACTGGACATTATGGTGAGCACTGTGAATTGTGTAAGACTGATGAATCACAGACCTGTACCTCTGAAACAAGTAATATATTATATGTTAAAAAAAAGAAAAGAAAAGGAAGATAGTAGGAAGGGAGAAATGAAGGGGGGGAAATCGGAGGGGGAGACGAACCATGAGAGACTATGGACTCTGAGAAACAAACTGAGGGTTCTAGAGGGGAGGGGTTGGGAGGATGGGTTAGCCTGGTGATGGGTATTGAGGGGGGCACATTCTGCATGGAGCACTGGGTGTTATGCACAAACAATGAATCATGGAACACTACATCAAAAACTAATGATGTAGTGTATGGTGATTAATATAACATAATGAAATAAAATTTGAATATTTTTTATTTTATTTTTAATTTAAACCTGAAATTAAAAAAAGAAAAAAGAAAAAAAGAATAGACAGCATTTGTCCTTGGGCAACTGGCTTTGTTCACTTAGCGTGACGTCCTCAAGTTTCGTCCGTGGTGTAGCCTCTGTCAGAACGCCCTTCCTTCTTCAGGCTGAGTGGTGTGTATAGACCTCATTTTGTTTATGCGTTCACGGGCTGATGGGCGCTGGGGCTGTTTCTCCCTTTTGGCTATTACGAATAATGCTGCTACAGACACAGGAGTAGAGCTGCCCTGTTTCTAATAATCACATTATTTAAAAAAAAAAAAACACTAATATATTTTATTTTATTTTTTTATTCTTTTTTTTAAAGATTTTATTTATTTATTTGACAGAGAGAGACACAGCGAGAGAGGGAACACAAGCAGGGGGAGTGGGAGAGGGAGAAGCAGGCTTCCCGCAGAGCAGGGAGCCCGATGCGGGGCTCGATCCTGGGGCCCTGGGACCATGACCTGAGCCGAAGGCAGACGCTTAAGGACTGAGCCCCCCAGGCGCCCCAACACTAATACATTTTTAAATGGGAGTTGGCCAAATCCAACCCCCCCACACCTGTTTTTGTACCGTCTACACGCTAAGAATTCCTTTTACGTTTTAAATGGTGGAAAAAGAAAGGTTTCATGACAGGAAGATGGCATGAAATTCAAATTTCCGTGTTCACAAATGAAGTTTTATTGGAACACAGCCACACTCCCTCACGGACAGACTACCTCAGGCAGCTCTAGCTCGGGCAGCAGGGCGGGCGGTTGCCCCGCAGAGCCTCAATGCCTACTCTCTGTCCCTTCCCAGAAAATGTTCGCCCACCCGTACA
Source organism: Mirounga leonina (assembly GCF_011800145.1). Taxonomy (NCBI): domain Eukaryota; kingdom Metazoa; phylum Chordata; class Mammalia; order Carnivora; family Phocidae; genus Mirounga; species Mirounga leonina. The sequence goes on along the minus strand of NW_023270380.1, from coordinate 13,858,459 downwards.
ACGGGCAGGAAAGAACCGCCGAGAAGCTACACCCATTCTCACAGATCACTGACGTCGCGCTGCGCAAAGTACGGTGTTGACCGACATGCAGCAATTCTGAGAAAAAGTATTCCTAATTCTCTGTGGCGCTTCACCGTGACCATCGTCTGTGACATTTCATGGCAGCCGTGCAAACTAGGTCCGTGGGATGAATGCTTATTTCAATAAACGCAGTGGTCTTGCGGCACCATGCCCTCTTGAAAATATCCCGGGGGCTCTAGAACGTTCCCTGGCTGTAGCGGCTGGACCGGGTAGGATCCCGCGGCGCGGTCCAGCGGGGGCGGGAGCACGGAGGCCAGACGGGAGTGTCCACAAGCTCCCGAGGAGGACGGCCTGGGGCCCCGGAGTCCTGGGCATCGTCTGGGGCTGTGGAAGGAGCATCACAGAAGCAGATCTCAGGGGTGCCTGGGTGGCTCGGTCGTTAAGTGTCTGCCTTCGGCTCAGGTCATGGTCCCAGGGTCCTGGGATCGAGTCCCGCATCGGGCTCCCCGCTCAGCGGGAAGCCTGCTTCTCCCTCTCCCACTCCCCCTGCTCGTGTTCCCTCTCTCACTGTCTCTAGAGCTCTGTCAAATAAATAAATAAAATCTTAAAAAAAAAAAAAAAAAAAAAAGCAGACCTCAACTCGTTTCCCAGTGGTCACCCTGGGAACTTTAAATTTCAAAACATGCCTCTCACAATGTCCTTGGCACTTCGGGAATTATAATGAGGAGGGATCCTTCACTATGTGCCAGGCTTTGTGCTGCACCTTTGCCCGTGGGTGTTGTCCCATCTCAGCCTATCCCTGAGCCCTGTGAAGACAGGTACAGTCTACCATTACTCTTACTTGTCGAGGAAATCAGGGCCTGGCAGCTCACACAGGCAGCTGAAGAGGGAGCTGGGGTTTGATCTGGGGCAGGCCCACTGCATGCAGGTGTGTGAACGACAAGGGCCAGGGTCCTAGGCTTCAGGCGACGCCTCGGTGATCCCTGCAGGCCCCACGTCCGGGGGTCACCCAGACGGGCAGCCCCGCCAGCCCTGAAGGGACCCCTGGAAGCACCAAGCGGCTGGCTCCGTTTGTAACACCGGACTGCTCTCGCCTGGAGAGTCCTTCAGACAGTAGTAACATGAATTTATGCCTGCAGATGGACTGTCAGAAAGCAAAGTGGGAAGAGAACATACCAGAGAGTGGGGGGGGGGCGGTTTGAGACCCCAAAGTTGGGTGTTGGGTCTCAGTGACCTCGGCTACCCTCGTCTGAGGGGCCAGCCCTCCAGGAGCTCAGTGTCTTCCCCTCTGCTCCGAGGTCTCCCACCCTTTCCCTGTTCCTCTCTGTCCCTGTGTTCTCCCTGCACCCAGGCCCCCTCCCCAGGGATTTGTTCCGCACGATTCCCAGTGCCCCGCCATCGCTGGCCAGCCATTTCCCACGTTCCAGGGTCTCTCCAGTAAGCTGCTTCAATAAAACGGTAAGAAACCCCATGAAGGACAGAACTCTAGTTTCCAATTTGGAGTCTCTCCTTCCCTTTGCATGCCTCACACAGCTCGAGGGAAAACGACTTCCTCGCCACGCTTGTCACATTCCCATGAGGAGAGGTTCTGCTCTCAGGTGAGGGTGGAAACCAGTGAGATGCTTCATGAAATAAGGGTTTTAGGCGATACTAACTCCACTATAGGAGAGCTCCTGGAAGGGGTTACAGGTGTCACAATGATGAGGCCCTCTGGCCCCCGGCCCCTCTCTGGAGTGACGCAGTGGGAGATGGGTGCTAGAAGCTAGTTTACCAAAATCTTGGTGAGACACTGAGGCGCAGGACGCACCGACCCGCCACCCCGGCCATAGCGTGACTGCGCATCGTCGCCAACGGTGCTCCGCGGCACCTGCAGCCCTGGCCCCTGGTGAGCGTCTCAACAGCTCAGGTGGATTGAGCAGAGGGGCCCCCGCGCTCTGTGGCCGGCCTGCAGCAGGAGCTGAGGGGCAGGCGGGGAAGCCACAGCCCGCAAAGGCTCTGGACCCGGAGGGAGAGGTGGGAGCAGAGGGATCTGGAGAACGGCCGGCAGAGCCCAGGTGGGTGTCCCATGTCGTCGAATCCTTTGGGGGCAGACATGACACTGGAACCCTCTCGTTGCCAAAATTACTTGCAGGAGACTTTGAAGATACAATAAGCTGAATTTGTGACTCATACATATCCGCAGGGTGAAGCCTAAGGGAAGTTGTATTATGATTTCATGCGTTCATTCTATGAGATGGAAATATCCGCGTTATATAGAAGGTAAGGTTGTGATGGGGACTCCAAATACCACCTCTGTAGGTGTTGGAGGCCATCTAGATTCTACAGGACCTTTACTATTGTTTTCCAATACACACCCCAGATTAGTGTCTCCCCAAATTTTATTTCATGTGGAAATTTCTACCCCCTCCCATCTCTGTGCTTCTGCTGCCCCCCCCCCCCCCCGACTCCTGCACTCAATCTTCTCTGAGCCAGGAGTCCCCATGGCTTCCTGCCATTCTTCCCTTCTGGACAGTACTCCTAGACATTCCTCAGTGATCCCTCAACCCTGCCCACGCCTCTGTGACTAGCCTCTTCTTTAAATTCTTTTCAATAAAAACCCACTGAATGGAATTCTGTTTCCAGCTGGTATCTTCCCCCAAGCAGACTGGCTGTGCGGTCTTCCTATTCTTTTGAATATGGGACTGACTTTTCCTCCCCACTTGTAATATATTTTAATATCCAGTGTCCTCAAAATTTCTACTATCAGCCCAGAATACTGGTTCCAAGTAAAAAAAGAAATTTTCAACTACTTTTCTTTAGAATTTGAAACACATTTCTGCTCAGTAAATCAGTTTGAAGTGTTAAGACCAAATGTTAACAATGACAGTCTTATTTTTTTCCCCTCAGAGTAAAGATAAAAATAAGACAAACCAGAAGCAGCTGGGTAATCTCTGACCCACAATCACTATTAAATCATTGGGTCAGATTAAAAAGACAGTGGTCCACAAAGTTTCCTAAAACACTAAATCCACTGGCCCTTTTTCTCTACACCTTGTGCCGTTATTAAATAATATGGTAATTTTTCTTTTGAGGCTTAAATTTGGCCAATGAGAGCCCCTCCAGCTGGCTGCTGTGTCCCTCTTAGGCTTTCAGCACCTTCTTGTTCTTGTCGCAGCAAAACATTCTGGGCTTCCCTTGTCCTTTGCCTGCCCCAGCCCTGGAATCAGAAATTTCTTGATGTTTACACATCAAGATCTATCTGTACACTAGGTATGCTTCTTACTACTAATGTCTCACAGCTTCTAGATTCTTTCAATAGAACTAGAAAGAACAGATACTTTCAAAGCATGAGCTCCTCCTGATAACCTCTGGCAAAGATCATCAGTGGACATTAAAACCCACTGCCTGAGAAGTTGTAGAGAACAGGATATGCGCACAGTCTCAAATTATCACCACTCAGACAGCCGTGTTGATCACAAAGGGAAAAGGTGCCTTCACCATGGAAGGGTCTAGCGGACATTGCGGTGCCCAGGTACTCAAAGCTCATCCTACCAGCAACGGGACAGACTCATCTTAGGGGCCTTCCTGATATGGCATGATTGGGAGTCACACCGCCTATGTAGTAAATTTGCCTAAAACATTGAATCCTAAAACATCACAAGTAAATGATCAAATTAATCCAAGGGGAAAAATAAAGGTAGAGCAGTTTCTTCATCAAAGAGATGATAGAGACATGACAACCAAGTGAAATGTGTTTTGTTTTTTTTTTTAATTAGATCTAGGATTAAAAGTAAAAGTGATAAAGGGTATTTGGAGAGCAGCTGAGAAAATCTGACAATAGACTGCATATACGGTAATATTTTTTTACTTAGGTTAAACGTGTTGGCTTTGCTATCCTGGTTATGTGGGAGCATGCTCTGACTCTGAGGGATATCTGCTAAAGTATTTGGGGGATGAAGTGGCATAACGTCTGTGATTTACTTTAAAATGCTTCAGCAAAATATACATAGGAAGGTGAGACATCCGCTGGTGGAATGTTTACAGTTATGAATCCAGGTGAAAGATATCCATTGTGCTATTCTTTCAACCTTTCCAAAATGAAAAAGTTGGAAGGAAAGTATAGAGAGTCAAGGTGAATATTTTCAAATAGGGAAATTCTTCAACCTGGAGCATTAGCAACATTTTGAAGTTGATTCCAGAAAAAAAAAAAAATTACAATCTCACAAAACTATGAGCAAAGGGATTGGTGTTTTTAGGTTGACATTTTTTAAGAAATCACATATTACATCCAGCTAACATTTATTAAGTACTTACTGTGTTCATAAGCAGGGTCAGGGTCCAGGTTAGCTAAACTTAGTGACATTCTTGTGTGGTAGATACTATTATTGCTGAGATAAGGATGGGGAAAATGATAGGGATCTTAAGTAACTTGCTTATAGTCCAGAGCTTGTCTGAAATAGAGCTGGATTTAGAGTCCACTCCAGAGCTTGAAGTGCTTACCATCAAATACTTGATGATCAGACGAGAAAAGTCTCAACTCCAGCTGCTTCTATCTACCAGTGACTAGTTAGTTGTCTGATCTTGGGGAAGTTACCCAAAATGAGCATCATCATTATAATACTCACATTGTAGCTTGTACGGAAGAGCTAATTCCATTGAAAACCCTTGGTACAGTACCTAGCATTAAGGCTTGATAAACATTGGCCATTAGCAAGGATCATGCTCGCTGTTTTCATATATGTTATCTCATTTTGACACATTCCATACAACAAACTTGCAACGTGGGTTTCTCCCCTCATACTAAGAGGAGGCAAAAGGAACCATGTGTAGAGCTAAGATTTGAACCTAGGTCTGTAACAACAAAGCCAGTGCTCTTTCTGCTATACCACCGAGTATTTTCCAAGTACATTAGGACACTAGCTCATTTCTCTACGTTCTGATTTTTTTTTTTTGAAGATTTTATTTATTTATTTGACAGAGAGCAAAAGTAGGCAGAATGGTAGACAGAGGGAGAAGGAGAAGCAGACTCCCTGCTGAGCAGGGAGCCCGATGCGGGGCTCGATATCAGGACTCCGGGATCATGACCTGAGCCGAAGGCAGATGTTTAACAACTGAGCCACCCAGGCGCCTCTCTACGTTCTGATTTTTATTCTTCTTTAATTTAATGAAATAGAATACACCCCAAAGAGTTCATTATGGTTATACTTCATATCTCCTTTCCTTTATTATAGAACAAAGAGTTACCCATAAAACCTCTCTTTGGTTTTAGATCAAGAGAATTATCTTTTGCAACAATATAGGAGTTAGCAGGAGATTTTATAAAGTAAAAATTATAGTGGGAATTAACAATTTTTAGAAGAGCTAGCCCTGATTTAGCCTTTAAGTCCGAGAATATGCAACACCCATTAAAATGCTTTTAACTTAGAAGCATTTGAAGGCAATTTGGCAGCTTTTATTTTATAAACTTAATAATGAAGGCCAAATAACAATCAAGATTAGAGTCTATAATTAGAAGTTCAAGGTTATCACTAAACATACTTGCATCATTGAGATTCAAACTAGGGCAACACAATAAAGGTTTGGGAGATACTCTTTTAGCTGTGAAACAGTCAATGCATGAAGTTAGAACCTGAAATATGGCTTCAGTTTATATGCGTATGTGTGGCCTGACCACGAGACCTCTTCACGGAAAAATATGAGTGTTTCTTTGTGGTTTTCCTCAAGCATGCTGGAGAAATAATAAACTTTTTTTTTTTTCTCCTTTAGTTTTCATGGCAACATTGTATCACCTGTTTCTTGCATTCTATCTCCTGTCCAGGAGCTGTTGCTTCCTATTGTGGGATGAGATCAGAAAGGTTTAAAGATGACAATAGACAGAAGTATCAGCACATTTGTATTAAGATATCAGTGTCAGTTATTTAAAAAAAAACCTGATTATAGCAGTGAAAGCCTCCTTACAGTTCATATAATGCTTTAAGTTTGTGACTTGACACTTCATTCAATACAGTTAGCATCCATTTTTTTAAATATTTATTTATTAGAGAGAGAGAGCAGGAGCAGAGGGAAGGACAGAGGGGGAGGGAGAGAGAGAGACTCTCCAGCAGACTCCCTGCTGAGCAAAGAGCCCGTCCCAGGGCTCAATCTCAGGACCCTGAGGTCACAACCTGAGCTGAAATCAAGAGTTGGATGCTCAATGGACTGAGTGCCCCTGGCATACATTTTCTATTGAACACATTCAAGGCTTTTATCATCTTGTATCTGGGTCATTGGAAAAATCCATATTAAGGTAATAAGGGCTAAGAAATGAAGATGACCCTAGATTATGATAGCATTGAGAATAAATCACTGATCAGAGGCCATTCTTGTTTCAAAAGCTTGCTCCTACTTTTTCAGTTTCCTGAGCTTAATTTCTGGGATAATTAATCAAGTGAAAATATCTGTAATAATGACAGTTGGCAATAGTTTGTACAAAACTGTCAGGCAAGAAATGGAACAGTAATGCAAATTAATGTCAGAAGTTACTAAGATGTTAGTTACAGATCACAGAAATCAATCACAATGAAAGGCTCAAACTAGACAGTTATTTACCTGGAAACTATCCATGTACCATTAATTAAAAGAAATGTTCGGTGTGTTTTCCTTACTACTTCTTTCCCCACTCCCAGCTTTTGCTTTGTTTTGTTTCAAATGATGTGTTTTGGTCTCTCCTGCTTCACCATACCTCCCCTGTCCTCTCCCTCTGGCTTTTGTTCCTTGCTGACATCCCTGCTGGGCAGATGTCCCCCAGACCCCCCTACCAGTCTGGTCCAGCATAAACGCACCCATCACAGGCTTGGATTCAGGTCTCAGCGCCCCTTGCTTCATTCCCAGGACCTCTTTCCATAGATGGAAACCTGCTAGCAATTACCATGCCACACACTTTTTTTTTTTTTTAAAGATTGTCTGTGAGATTAGAATGTTTCTATTAATTATGGGAACAAATAGCAAATAGTTGATCAGCTCTCCCAGGAAGCAAGCTATTATAACATTTTAAGTAAATGTTTGTGTCCAACTTGTTTGCCACTTGGAGACATCTTTATAAATGTCATTAAATTTAATATTGCTGCCTTATTTTTCCCATGGAAATTTAAGAATTTATGTCTTCTTTTTTTCTCCACTTTGCTTTTTTTTTTTTAAAAAAATGAATAAAAATCCAAAGCATTTCTAATTAATTCCTTGTGAATTTGCTGTTCATGAGGATTTTCCAGGAGATTTATTAAAAATGCAGATTTCATGTCCTCTGAGTTTACATTTTATGTAAGGACCAAGGTAATTCAGATGCAGGTTACCCCCCTTGGAGGAATACTTACATCATTAGTAGGATTGTGAGGTCCAGATAAATATTATCAGATAATTTGATGCTCTAGTTAAACAACTATGCATTGGTTCCTGGTAGAAATTTGAAACTTCTGCCAAGGAAATTGTCTTAATTAAAATGTTGGTATGGTGACCATCAGCCATAAAAGAGATTAGAGAGCTCAGTTCTGTAACAAAGACAAAAAAGGACTGAGTGGGTAATAAATATTCCAAATAAAATTAACTGCATTAATATACAGTGAGCAAATTAAAACAATATGTGAGCTATTTTCACCCATTTGCTTGTTAAAAATTAGAATGCGGTAGTGTCTAATCCAAGGAAAGATGGGTCCCCATCCAACAGTGATGGAGGAACAGAATATGGCGGATCCTGGGGGAAGGCAATTAGCAATATCTACCAAATGCTAAAGACTCGCTGAAGCAAAACTTGTGTGAATGTACAAAGGAATATACAAGAATGAGCGTCATTTCACTGCTTGGAAGAAAGCAATACTGGAAGCCTATCGTCAACCAAGAGGAAAATGACTAATAACCTAGGAACATACATGCTATAGAATAGCATGAAACCTTCATCAAAGGACATAGCAAACATCCATATGTTTCATTTCAAAAATGCTCCACGACATACTTAGTGGATAAAAAAGAATTCAAAGCCAATTAATATAGGTCTGTCCCATTCATACAAGGATAGAAACAATAGTTCCCACTAAGCAAGAGAAGGAGTTTGGGGGAGGGGGAGGAAATCATGAAGGAAGATTTGTAATGTATTTGTTTTTCATTTTTTTTTTTTTACAACAAAAACATATTCCTGTATCACCTCTTAATGAAAGGAAAAGGAAGTGGAAGAAAATAAGAAACAAATTCCAAAAATAAGCATATTTTAAAATGCAACAAATCCTCATTTTTAGGAACTGGGAGGGTTTTACTTAGGGGACATTGTTTTAAAAATGTGTTTTCCTCCTGATCTATCAAGAGCAGTCTCTTCTAAACTAAGATGTAAGCATTAATAAATAAAATGTAAGCATATCAATAAACAGTTTAATCCATGGAAAGTCAGTGTTATGTAAAAATGTATCATTGTCAGAAAGAGAATTTTTACCTACAGGAATGATTGGTAAAATGTTTGCCTATAAATCTGAGGAGAGCAAAGGAACCTACAACTTTGAAAATCTTATGTTCTGTTGGAACATTATGGTTGCCTGTTAAGTTTTCTTTCTTTCATTTTGGTTTTTATTGCTAAATGGTGTTTATCCAATAACTACTCTAAAAAAGTAGCTCAGCCAAGAATTCTCATTTCCTTAAGACCATTTGAAGAAATCCCACAAACTAGGGCATATACACACACACACATATATAAATATATATTTTTTTAAATTTTAAGTAGATAAATAAAATCTTTTTTAAAAAAGAAAAAAGAAACCCCAGAAACTAAGAAGTCACTTCAAGTACAATAAGAAATATCTAGATCATTCAGAATTAAGTCTGAATCAGTAAAACTTGGATTAATATAGTTTCACTATACTTTGTATCATAATTCCTAATTAAAGATTTGATTTTAAGTCATTGTTCTCAGGATAGAGGCAAGCTGTCTGCTCATTATATATTCATTGGTGGTTTTCACATTCTAATATCTAGGTTCAGCATCCGAAGCAAGTACAGTTCTCTGAGTACACTTAACATTCCAGTTTGGAAAATTTGTTTGCATAACTGGATAAGCAGCTGCCAGATAATGTTCTGGTATCTTCTGCACTCCAGGGCAAATACATATCCTGCAGTATTTCCATTATGTAAGCCCCAAGCCCAGTCTATAATCAAAGTAAATGCAATAAATTGATATAACACATTCAACTGGTTGACTAAGTTGATAATTGCCCCTGACCGCGTACTCTCACTGAAAACTGAACCAACCAAGTATTCATGAATGCTAGGTCAGGGATGGGAAAGGTCAGCACTGGAAAAAGAAACCAGTATCAAATTCCGCTTCCTAGAATAGTCGTGAACTTTGCAGCATATTGGAATCGCCTGGGGGAGATTTAAAACCTCCCAGTGCCCAGGAGTCACCCCATCCCAATTACATCAGACTCCCTGTGCGCGGGACATGCGCATCAGTGGTGTTTAGAACAGCCCGAGTGATCCAACCTGCAGCTAAGGCTGAGAACCAGAGTCCTAAAGAACATGAAAGGCTTTCAAATCGGAACAGCCAGAGAAGGGAGCACAGACATCACTTTAGATTCACAGGGCAGTTGGTGGTTTGTTTAAAAGGAAACCACCCCCCCCCCCCGCAAGATTTAGTGTACTAAATGAAGGACCACACGCCTTAAGATTTGGACACCTGTGCCTTTCACTAGGAATGAAATAATTAGAAGTTAGAACACCTGTGTGTGTTTTCCTTGCCTCGAATGAGATCAAGGTTCAATTATTGAGAGACCAGAGTCCAAAGACTCTGAAGATGCCAGGGAGCAGTTTAAGCAAGTGGTTTACTGTTTCTTTCTACACACGCGCGTGCCTTCTAGGGCAGCTGCTGAACAAGGTTTTCACGTTATGGAATCTATATCTGCGGCTTCTTTTTAAAAATTTTTTTAATTAAAGATCATTTATTTATTTGACAGAGAGGCACAGTGAGACAGGGAACAGGGGAGCGGGAGAGGGAGAAGCAGGCCCCCCGCTGAGCAGGGAGCCCGATGTGGGGCTGATCCCAGGACCCTGGGATCATGACCTGAGCCGAAGGCAGATGCTTAACAACTGAGCCACCCAGGCGCCCCTCTGCTTGCTGCTGCTTTTTTTTTTTTTTTTTTTTTTAACAAAATAGACATAGAAGGCCTTATGGCCACAGGAGATGTTTAAATATGTGCCATGAAAACAGATTCAGCCATTTTTTTTTCAGACCACAAGGTTTTCAGGAGTTCAATGGCTGTTAAGTGTCCCTTTAGGCATAGAAACCACTGGTTTTGGTGTTTTGTTTTGTTTCTGTTTTTTTTTTTTTTTTTTTTTTTGTGGAGAAGCTGCAGAGGGGAGTGAGGAACTAGGCATCAGCCTAGAAATGCATGTTCCCACCTGAATCTCTGGGAGGGAGGTTCTTTTTTGTCCAGATAGGGGCCACCCCTGCCTTTCCCAGAAGCGGAGGGGAGCACCTCCCTTCAGCAGAGGCCAGGAGAGCAACTCCCAGAACCCTTCTGTTCTCACTTCCCACTCTGATTGGCTACAGCCTGATTTGGCTTGACGCGTGATCAAGAAATGTTTAAATGGGGTGGGGATAAAATCCTAGAAGGGAAAAGTCAGGACTTGGGAAGGGAGGGGTGAGGTCGGGCCTAGCCGGCCAGGTTTTTCGACCCCTCTCCCTCCTCTTCTTCCCCTGCTGGTATCAGACTTGGAATCCCGAGAACCAGACTCTGGTCTTCTAGTTGTCTCCCCACCTCCCTGCAGGGATTTCGGTAAGTCGTCAGCCGCCCGTGGGCTGTTCTCCAGGTCCTTGAACATGGGTCGGGCCATGTGAACTCAGCTCTTTAACCGACTGGCTGGGGTTTGGTCTGGAGGAGTGGAAAGTGAGCAGGGCACTCTTTGTTAGCAGTTTGAAATTCAGTCTGTGGACAGTTTTTCTGAACTAGCTATTTGCAGTGATCAGTGGTGGCGTTAGGTACTGAGTGGGGTTAGGGTCTAGCTTTTTACTTCTGCGTCCGACTGAGCCTGAATGAAAGCGTCCACTTGTTTCTCATTCTCTGCAGCTTGTCTTGGGCTTGGGGCCTTGTAACAGGGATAATCTGTCAGCGTCCAGATCTTACTATGAACTCTTGGAATCGGTATAAAATCTGGGTGTTAGGAATACCTTGTGTAGTTTAAGGACTCTTTGTTGGGGGTTGGGCCTCTGGCCTGCAGGTGAGTTTGGAGTTCCTGTTTTAAAAGTCGGCTGAAAATGACTGAGGCCTAGTTTTGAGGCTTGTCTAAAAAAAATGTTTTAAAACTACATTTGGTGTCCTCGCTATTAGGGGACACCTATAGACCTTAGTTGCTTTGGTTTGGTCTAAGAAACACTCAGTGATAGGAGGTTAATCCGGTTTAATCTAATTGAAAAAAGCAGCCTGTCATCATCCAAGAAACAATATAATCAATCAGTGGCCACCATAATTATAAATTCTGAAGCCTCAAGCTGATGCAAGTCTTTCCTTCCCACCTGCTCCCTCCCCATTTTATTTTTCTAATTGAGGTATAATTGGCATAATATTAGTTTCAGGTGCCCAATATCATGACTATTTGTCTCGATTACAAAATGGTCACGATAGGTCTGGTTTGCATCCATCACCATATATAGTTACCCTATATTGTTTTTATTCTCATGATGAGAATGTTTAAGAACTACTCTCTTAGCAACTTCAAATACACAGTATAGTATTAACTACAGTCACACACACCCTCCCCAGAACCACTAATCTGTTCCCAGAACCCATGAGCTCTTTTTGTTGTTAAGATTCCACATATAAGTGAGATCATCTGGTAGTTGTCTTTTGCTGATTTATTTCACTTGGCATAATGCCCTCAAGGTTTATTCAAATTTCCACAAATGGTAAGGCTTCATCCTTTTTTATGGCTGAATAATATTCTTTAGTGTGTATGTGTATTTTCTTTATCTGCTCAACCACTGATGGACACTTAGCTTGCTTCCATAGCTTGGCTTATTATAAATCTGTTATGAACATCGAGTACATATTTTTGAATCAGTGTTTTCATTTTCTTTGGATAAATCCCCATTAGTGGAATTGCTGGATCAAATGGTAATTCTATTTTTAATTTTTTGAGGAACCTCCATACTGTTTCCCAGAGTGGCTGCACCAGTTTGCATTCCCACCAACAGTGCACGAGGCTTCCTTTTTCTCCATATCCTCATCAACACTTGTTGTTTCTTGTCTTCTGATAATAGCCATTCTGACAGGTGTGAGATGGAATCTCATTATGGTTTTGAATTGCATTTCTCTGATGAGTGATGTTGAACACCTTTTCCCATAGCAGTCTCTTGTGATCCTTTGTATTTCTGTGGTATTAGTTATAATGTTGCCTCTTTAATTTCTGATTTTGAGTCCTCTTGTTTTTTTGTTAGTCTAACTAAAGGTTTGCTAATTTTGCTTATCTTTAAAACAAAACAGCTCTTCTATTACAAAGCTGTCATCATCAAGACAGCATGGTACTGGCACAAAAACAGACACATAGATCAATG
>NW_023270380.1:13756012-13845497 GCF_011800145.1 Mirounga leonina | reverse complement strand
TGAAAGACATGTATCATATGATCTCACTGATATGAGGAATTCTTAATCGCAGGAAACAAACTGAGTGTTGTTGGAGTGGGGGGTGGGGTGGGAGGGATGGGGTGACTGGGTGATAAATACTGGGGAGGGTATGTGTTCTGGTAAGTGCTGTGAATTGTGCAAGACTGTTGAATCTCAGATCTGTACCTCTGAAACAAATAATGCAATATATGTTAAGAAAAAAAAAGGTAGCGGGAGGGGAAGAATGAAGCGGGGGAAATCGGAGGGGTAGATGAACCATGAGAGACGATGGACTCTGAAAAACAGGGTTCTAGAGGGGAGGGGGGTGGGAGGATGGGTTAGCCTGGTGGTGGGTATTGAGGAGGGCACATTCTGCATGGAGCACTGGGTGTTATGCACAAACAATGAATCATGGAACACTTCATCTAAAACTAATGATGTAATGTATGGGGATTAACATAAGAAAAAATAAATAAATAAAACAAAACAGCTCTTAATGTCATTGATTTTTTTTTTTCTATTGTCTTTTAAGTCTCTATGGTTTAGAAACCACTAATTTATGAATTCTATGCTCTGGGAAGAAAATTTTGTGAAGTCAGCATACAGCACTATTAATAACAGTCTCAGTGTGTGCATTCCCTCTCAGACCATAAATTTCTCCATTATAAAGTCATTTAACTGGTACTTCACTAGAGCTTTCTATGATGGTTCTCTTCAGATAATAAATCATGATCATGTTAAATTCATTTTAAACCCTGCCTTTCAACTAAGAGTTATAATTCATCCTGCTCAATTCAGCTATGTTTTGGGGGATTAGAGATGGGAGGGATTAAATATCCATATATTATCCTTCCTCTCTTTCTACATTTCCCAGTCAACTTACTATCAAAACTTCTATTGGAATTAGTCTCCGTCTCAGGTCTTGACACACAAGTTATGAAAGATGCCCAACTTAAGTGCCCTAAGCATCCCTCTCACTGCAGTCCTTTTCAGGCAAGGCCAGGAAAGTTTAGGCCTAAGTCCCAGTTTCAGAGTCAACAAGGTATTCCATAAATCAATTTCAAGATTAAGGTGTGAAGGGGCACCTGGGTAGCTCAGTCATTAAGCGTCTGCCTTGGGCTCAGGTCGTAATTCTAGGGTCTTGGGATCTAGCCCCGCATCAGGCTCCCTGCTCAGCGGGAAGCCTGCTTCTCCCTCTCCCACTCCCCCTGCTTGTGTTCCCTCTCTCACTGTCTCTCTCTGTCAAATAAATAAAATCTTAAAAAAAAAAAAAAAAAGATGTGAACATCAATACTTCTGCTACTTTGCCTGAAGTAGACAGAAGCTAATGGTGGTGGCCCCCAAGCTTGGTCCCATTGGAACTTTGGTGATTCTAAAGCTGATACCACACCCTAGACTGACCAGTCATAATCCCTGGGGATGAGTCACGGGCATATGTAGTTCTTGAAGCTCCTCAGGGGATCCCATTGTGAAGACAAAATTCGGGAACCACTCATTAATAGCGTCCATAGAACTGAAGTTAGTTGGAGCTCTAGCCTAAGTTTCAATCCAGGTGTTGAAAATATCACTCCACCTCCCTTCTGGAAAGGGATATTCTCTAATAATGAAAATTCCTGTTTCATGGTCAACCTATGGAACAAGGGAGGCCAAGAGAGTTCTCTGTGGTTCCTTTATCTCAATGAATGCAAACTACAACTGAAAGTAAAATTTCTTTTTATGAAAGTCTGGAAAAGTCAAGTCATCCATCAAGGTCTTAAAGCCTTTCAGTCATTATATAGGACAAATAACAAAATGCATGGGATTATTTTACAACAGAAGAAATTATTCTTAATATATATTTTAATGCTTTCTGATTATTCCTGTCTTTGATTTAAATTAGTATTTGTGTAGTTATCTAAATAACAATAAAATATAAATCATGAAGTAATTTTTGTCTACATTTTATTTAATGAGTTAACTTTATTACCTAATTCTTAGGTAACAAAACTCTTAATGCATTTAAATAGTCCTGTTATAGAAAAAAAATCATGTAAATTACTGAACCTTTTGGTATATTTATGTATATTATGAATAATGGCCTATCCATTCAAGGGAAAAATAGGGGACTTGACTGATTCATTCAGCAAGTCCTTAGAAAATAGTATACCACAAGCCCAGAACTGGAAGATGAACAAGATTTCTGTACTCCTGAAGCTCATGGTTGACTGGGGAAGACCTCTATTTAATAAACATCAAAAGAGTTTATTAGCATTGGAATAAGAGCTATGAAAAAGAACTTAGGAGAGCACATGACCCGTCTAACTCGGTGGTACTAAGTGATGGCTCTGGGAAGACTTCCCTTGAGAAGCTGAGTCTTCGAGACAGAAGTCAGTTTTAGGAGAGAATGGGGTGTCTCCCATGAAGGGTTTTGTCTCTGTTTCCGTTTCTTTCATCCAAGTGTGAAATTCAGTAAAATGCATTTTCTCAAAGGAGTATCTGCAAATGTATAAAGTTTAACACCTGAAAAAAATTTAAAGTTCCCTTTTTCATCACCACTGACCTAACGTGGGCTTCGGGGCCATGAGCATCCAGATCCTCATCATCTGTCTGACCTTGCCCCGGTAGGATGTTGAGGACATCCGTTTATCTCTCAGCATCTCCTTGTGTCCTTGCCGTGTTGGTATGCTGAGCATTTACATATACTGCTAGGATCATTGGAAGAATCACCTGGAATGATAGATTTACCCATGCTCAAGTACTGGTGTATGAGTATTCCACCAGTATTTTCTTCCCACATACCCACTGTATGGCTATTCTGTTGGGAGTAAAGCATTTTGATTAAAGGACATGTAGCAGCGGGTTCCAAAATTGGATGTGAGTATCAGTCAGTGGAAGAGCTTTGAAAAATCTAGGTGGATAGGCCCAGCCCCGGGAGATTTTGATTCAGTACATCTTGAAAGGCCCAGTTATCTGAATTTTTAAAGTTGCCCCGGTGTTTCAGATGGTGAGCTGAGTGCAGGAACTGCTTATCTAAGAAAGCTATAAAATTATCATCCTTGGGGTGTCTGGGTGGCTAGTCAGTTGGGCATCTGCTTTCAGCTCAGGTCATGACCCTAGGGTCTTGGGATTGAGCCCCATATCTGGCTGTCTGCTCAGTGGGTGGGGTGGGGTCCTGCTTCTCTCTCCCTCTGCCCCTCCACCTGCTTGTGTGCTCTCTCTTTCTCTCAAATAAATAAAATCCTTTTAAAAAATAAAAATTAGCATCCCTTTTGAAATGTACTCAGGAGTATATACAGGACTAAAATTCAATACCGTGACTTTTCAAACCTATTTTTAGCTCTTTTGGGTGAATCCATGATAGAATTATGCCAGAGTTTTTTCTTCTAGAATTTGAAACAATTCAGCCCTTGTTTGTTAACAAATAGCA
Organism: Mirounga leonina; assembly: GCF_011800145.1. Classification (NCBI taxonomy): domain Eukaryota; kingdom Metazoa; phylum Chordata; class Mammalia; order Carnivora; family Phocidae; genus Mirounga; species Mirounga leonina. Next base: position 13,842,091 of record NW_023270380.1, on the reverse strand, counting down.
ATGGTAACCATTAGTGTCGTTGTCACTACCCACCGGCAGCATTTAAGGTTTCGAAGGCTGGACTTAGAGGCGACAATAATTGGAATGCAAAAATGTGTGACACACACACATTGCGCTTTGTATACAGGCGACTTGGTAACTGGCCTTAAATGCAAGGATTTTGTTGTAATGTAGTTCGCAGTATATTGTGCAGAAAGCATCCTCTTATATGAGGGAAATGGCATAAGAATCTAACTGTGACGTCAAAGTCAACTTTCCTGGTAACACACTCATTAAACGCTAATCAAGAAAGAGCAGATATTACTTTTCACTTTAGATTGCTTTATTTTCACAGTTTTATTAATCTCCTTTTTGGTCAACACCAGCACATTACATCTCAAATACATTTTTTAATGGAATTTCATAAAAAGATGTTTCTCAATTCAGAAACTTGAGGTGCTACATTTTCCCAAGTCCCCAGATAAATCTTTAGCCTTAGTGTAACCGGTAAGTAACTGAGGGGCTGCCAAGGCTTTAGGTGGTTGACTAACCAGCCCTGTTAGTGGTGGTTAAGATCCTGGACTTCGGAGCCGACTTCCTGGTTTCCAGTCCCGTCTCTGTCCCTTAGTAGCTCCATGACCTCGGGCAAACACCTCAAGCTTTCTTTGCCTTGGTTTCCCCACCCATAATATGGGAACAATAAACACACCTACCTCAGGGGGCTGGGAGAACGGAATGAAGAAACATATGCGTGGAACACTTAAATTAGTCCCTGCTACCCAACAGATGTTCTGAAAACTGTTGTTGTCTTAGTCCCTGCCCTCCAGTTATATTGCTTAGGTGGGAGGTGGTTTTATTTGCCAAGACCCCAGTCGTGAAAAGGAAAGTAAAATCATTCCTGAATTCCTACTGCCTGTCAAGCACAGCGGGGCATGCTTCCATGTTTTCATACAAATGCTAACAAGGTGGATTCATGTGCATCCTACAATTCCATACCCTTACTGTCTATCAGGCCAATGGTAGGTTTCTGATGTGGCTGGAAAAGGGGGAGGATCTGGAAGGAGAACAAAGGGAAGGAAGGAGGAAAGGTAAAGCTTGAGGTGTACGTTTAAGTAAAACAAAAAAACCCTAAATCTCAAAGTCTTATCACAATGAAAATTTATTTCTTGCTCCTAGAAGTGGCAGATGGGGGTAGGGAGAATCTGAGGCCACTATTTAGAAATCCAGGCTGGGAGAGGCTCAGCCACCTAATTGCAGGGCTGTCATTATTCTCCTGGAGATCTACAGGTGGGGGAGAAACCAGAGCAGGGTCTCTAGGCACACCCCCTCCCCCTCCCCCTGCCCTTGGCCAAAACCCACCATGTGACTGCACTCAACTGCAAGGGAGCCTGGGAGTGCGCCTAGGAGGAAGGAACTGGTTTGGCAAATAGCTAACTGCTTCATCCGCGGGGTCTAAATGGGCAGGTGTGGGAGGATGCAGCTGCAAAAGATTAGATAATTAGAATTAAAAAAAAAAAAAGCCTGATGGAAAGAGTAAGGGAAAGAAAAGGGATGCAGGAAACCAGGTATAGGGTTCCTTAAGGCAAGAGTGGTGGTATGAGCAGCAAGGAGAAAGTTGTTGAATGCAGCGTTTAATGTAAGAAAATAATTGCCCTGTGTCTGAATTTTGCCAAAAAAGGGAACTCGGTCTTAGAAAAGTGGGAGTTGTAGCTTTCTGTTTGTTATCAAATTTTCTGCAATAGCCACGTGCGTGTGAGGACGTAGCAGCACCTGCTGTTCCCTGATTGAGAAGGGGAGACGGGCGATTGAACTGTGAAATGTGCCGAGCTCCCTGGATAAAGAATGTCCATCCTCTTCCTTGTCTCTAGCTTTTTGTTCAAATGAGCTATACATCTCAGTCCCCCTTCCTGTGAGATTAGAAGCCACACTGTCTGGGAGTATCAACTATATTGTCACAAGGAGGAAGGAGAGATTTTTCTCAGCAACCAAGATGTCGAAAGACCGTGTCCTGCTATGGCCATTTGTGTGTGATTGATGGACTGTATCCAACATCTCATCACGATACAGCTTAAGGGGAAAAAGTTTATACTACATAGTGAGGTTTTTCTTTCACCTACTCCCTATTCCTTCTTCTGGATATTTTAAAAATACTTTTTAAGTATGTTTTGCTGTAATTTTACTGAAATTTGCACAGATATTCCTATTTTTCCTTCCTCGGTTCCTTCATTCGACAAATACTTGTCATAGGTCTTCCCTGTACCAGATTTGGTTCTCCCAGTCCGTATTCCTTGAATGGAAAAGAGTTTGGTCAACAAAGGAAGGGTATTTTTCTTTTCTGTAGTTTTTGGGAGATAGAGGAAGAAGTAACTCTACCCTGTTGATAACTTTTCTAATCCAAATGGGCTACGTCAACATATCTGTTTAATGTGTACAACAGTTCACAAGGAAAATGCAAGTGTCTGTCCTACCTTTAGAATTACTACTAATGGTAATCGCTGCCTGATTATTCAGAAAAACGGGAAATAATAGATTAAATAGTTCTCAGAATTCCACCTTCCAGAGATGGTCCTCTACACTTAGCTCTTTTGTATCACAAGTAACTCAGATCATACTCTGTATGTTCTATAATATGCTTCCCCCCCCCTCAAATGTACTAACATGGGAGAATTAGGATAATTTCTCCAGGTAATCTTAATGAATATAGAATATTTTAAGGACCGATTGTAAATCACCTAAACCATTCTCATGTGACATCAAATTCATTTTGAAGTTTCGCCAATGTAATGTCAGTGTGGACAGATTTTTGTATGCATCCATGATTCTGTTCTTTTTTTGTTTGTTTAAAGATTTTATTTATTTGACAGAGAGACTGCGAGATCAGGAACACAAGCAGGGGGAGTGGGAGAGGGAGAAGCAGGCTTCCCACGGAGCAGGGAGCCCGGTGCGGGGCTCGATCCCAGGACCCTGGGATCATGACCTGAGCCGAAGGCAGATGCTTAACCAACTGAGCCACCCAGGCGCCCCCATGATTCTGTTCTTAAAAGGAATTTCTAAAGTTGATGCATCAGTGTTCAGATTTTTAAAACAGCTGCCAAATTTTCTTTCAGGAAGGTAATTCCAACTGCAGTTCTTACTAGCAGTGTGTGTGAGAGGGCCCCGTTTTCTGCACCTGTGCTGACTCTATTTTATTATATTATGGGATTATAGTCGATGCAATGTTATATTAGTTTTAGATGGAACATTTATTCTATTACTATTCATTGCTCAGTGCTCACCATGATAAATGTAGTCGCCATACATCATAATTACAATTTTACTGTATTCCCTGCGCTATACTTTTCATCTCCATGACTGACTTGTTTTGTAGCTGGAAGTTTGTCCCTCTTCATCCCCATCACCATTTCACCCATTTAACCACCAACCACCCCCACAGCCCCCCGCCATCTCCCTTCTGGCAACAATCAATTTGTTCTCTGTATTTAAGAGTCTGGGTTTTTTTGTTTGTTCATTTGTTTTTTAGATTCCACATGTAAGTGAAATCATGTGGAATTTTGTCTTTCTTGGTCTGACTCATTTTGTTTAGCATCATACTCTTTAAGTCCATTCCTTTTGCCGCGAAGGGTAAGATTTCGTTCTTTTTGATGGCTCCGTGAACTTCCATTGTGCGAATATACCACTTCTTTCTCCATTCATGTCTTGATTGCCACTTGACTTCCATATTTGGCTATCGTAAACAAAGCTGCGGGACACGGGGGCATGGATCTTCGATTTAGTGTTTTCATTTTCTTGGGGCAAATATTCAGAAGTTGAATTATGGGGGCGCCTGGGTGGCTCAGTTGGTTGAGCAACTGCCTTCGGCTCAGGTCATGATCCTGGAGTCCCGGGATCGAGTCCCGCGTCGGGCTCCCTGCTCGGCAGGGGGTCTGCTTCTCCCTCTGACCCTCCCGCCTCTCGTGTGCTCTCTGTATCTCATTCTCTCTGTCTCAAATAAATAAATAAAATCTTTAAAAAAAAAAAAAAGAAGAAGTTGAATTATGGGATTGGATGGTGTTCTATTTTGAGCTTTTTGAGGACCTCCCTACTGCCTTCCACAGTGGCTGCACCAGTTTATATTCCCACCAACAGTACACGAGGACTCCCGTTTTGCCACACTCTCACCAACACTAGTTATTTATTGTTTTTTTGATACTAGCCATTCAGACAGGTGTGAGGTGATATCTCCTTGTGGTTTTATTTGCATTTCCCTGATGATGAGTGATACTGAGCAGCTTTCCGTGTGTCTGTTGGCCATCTGGATGTCGTCTTTGGAAAAATATCTATTCAGGTTCTCTGTCCATTTTTAATTAGATTATTTGGGTTTGTTTTTTTTTTTTATGTGACTTGTATAAGTTTTTCATATATTTTGGATACTAACCTCTTGTTGGATATGGCATTTGCAAATATGTTCTCCCATTCAGTAGGTTGCCTTTTAGTTTTGACGGTTTCCTTTGTTGTGTAAAAGCCTTTTATTGGGTGTAGTCAGAACTAAGTATCATTTCCTGTGTTTAGTTTACACTTGAGTGACACAGATCATGAACTATTTAAATAGAAGTCTTTCTAAAAGTAATTTCTCATGAGGATGATATTATTGTGCAATATTGTGAAACGTATTAGGGAGCGATGGTGGCCAGCCATGTCTTCAGCTGATTTTACTTCTACAGAATTTGCTTAATAGTTTATAATTGCAGTGGTTGCTTGCCACTGTACTTCCCATGTCATTTTATATTCACTAACATCTAGAGACTGTGTCATGTTATTTTAATTATAACTTCTGGGCAAAAAATCTGATTCGTGAAAGCTGTTAATTACAGCAGTCAGAAAGAGAATTGTATGAAATATACTTTCTTGAACTCCAACTCCACCTAATATGACCAAGTCTTGCTGGGAATGAAGTAATGTCCTCCTTATTTTATAACTTTTTTGGGGGGGGGCAAAAAACACCCCCAAGCCCCAAAACAAACCCTCTGTCTTTTGAGGACAGACTAGTAATCTTTGGAGACAAATTGTGTCTCAAACATCTTGTCTGCCACTCTCATCACCACCTAATATGGTAACTGTTGCTGAAAATGAAGAGTTTTTGTTTCTTTTTTCCGGGATAACAAAATAAAAAATCAGAAAAGCCTTCCTCTCTGATACCAACACCCTAATCGCAGTGAATTACTGGCCCTTGACATGGCTGCATTTTTATTTTCATAGCTTCACAATTTGGCTCACGTTGCTTCTTCTGTCTCCAGTATCCATCTTTTTCTACTTTGTGAACTCCTTCTCATCCTTCTGAACTAGTACGTGGTAGACTTGGCCTGTGATACCTGCTCCTACATGCTCCTCCTTGCAGAACCCCCAGTGTTCCTGTCCCAGGTGGACTGGATGTAGTTGGCATTGTTAGATCACTATAGCCAAGGGGCACCCGGGGGGCTCAGTCAGTGAAGCGTCTGCCTTCGGCTCAGGTCACGATCCTGGGATGTCCCTGGGATGGAGTCCCACATCATGCACACTATAAATAAATAAAATAAAGTAAAATAAAAATTAGGGTAGCTGAGCTAGCCAACTGGACCAAAGGCGGATCCCTGATGAAAGTTAAGCCAGTCAGAACCTAGTGCAGGAATCAGTCTCAGAGTCTGAGAGATGAAGCTGTTTGCTGACCTGACCTGAGCTGAAATGTCACTCATAATGGGGATGGAAGTCTGTCCCTATGACCAGCCATAGGCATGGCTAATTATAGCAGAGCAGAAATCATTAGCAAGCTAATGAAGCCAGTCTGCAAAGTGATTTCCATGCTAATTTTTTTATTTTTATTTTTTTAATGACTTATCATTCCAACCCACATCTCCTTTTTACCTTCTCTGGTTTATTCATTTTTTTTAAAGATTTTATTTATTTAATTGACAGAGACCGAGAGGGAACACAAGCAGGGGGAGTGGGAGAGGGAGAAGCAGGCTTCCTGCCGAGCAGGGAGCCCGATGCGGGGCTCAATCCCAGGACCCCGGGATCACAACCTGAGCTGAAGGCAGATGCTTAACTAACTGAGCCACCCAGGCGCCCCTTAGAGGTGTCTGGATGGCTCAGTCGGTTGAGCAACTGACTCTTTTTTTTTTTTTTTTAAGATTTTATTTACCTTCTCTGGTTTAAATGGTTTCTCTTCTTCGAAATAAAAGGACCTTGAGAAGATGGTTGATAGACCACTGTGTTCCTAAAGCTTTTTATGAGCACCTACAGGCTAATTACTTCTAAATCTATTTCAGGTATGAATATATCTAGCCTATAAATTTCAGGTATTACTATATATAATATATATAATACAGTATTCTACAATAAAATTTATAGGTTTTATTGTCTAATAGTAAAGACCTAAAATTGAGTGCTTACCATGAGCTAGACTTAATGCTAAATATTTTTACAATGCATGCATTTTTCCTTACACCTACACTCTAAAGCTGGAATTCCCTCCATATCATCAAGGAGGTGATAGATCTCCTTTGTCCAACAACATGCAGCTGGAAACCAAGGGAGTCATGATTCAATTCAGGTTTATCCGACCCCAGAGGCTGTGTTTCTAAGCACTGTCCTGAACCACTTCTCAGCCCTAATTGTTTGCTGTCTCCCTTGCTAACCAGTTAGCTCCTGGAGAAAGTGTTGTGTATGTCTTTTAAAATGCTGGCACAGTGCCCACCAAGCAAAGCAGGCTCAATGCACATTTATTGAGTTAAGATTATCATTAACTGTATTGTAATCGCACATTTTTGATATAATTGACTACTTCTAAGCAGTTGCATTAGGACAAACCTAAAAGCCCATGCATACAACCATTTGCACAGACATCAGATGCCTAAATTAGATACACTTATTTTCTGCTCTTGCAGTGTACAGATAAATAATGCATTTATTTTCTATTTTGGTACTACACTCTGATTAGTATTTTCAAAGTAATGAAAATTGTAATCCAGAACTCAGTGGAACACATTTTATAAGCCAAACGGTAACGCTGTCCATTTCTCTCTCAAACTCTTTTAAGGGGCTCAGTCGGTTAAGCGTCTGCCTTCGACTCAGGTCGTGATCCCCCGGGGTCCTGGGATTGAGCCCCATGTCGGGCTCCCTGCTCAACTGGGAGCCTGCTTCTCCCTCTGCCTGCCACTCCCCCTGCTGTGCTCACTCTCTCTCAAATAAGTAGGTTTCTTTTTTAAATAGTTACAAAAGTTGGTAGCATGATAAAGTTAGATAATATAGCTAGTTTAAAAGTGTAAATTAAAAAAATAAAAGTGAAGGAAAAGTTAATGATTTAACCTGAAATTTTCGTAAGTGGCACTGACTGCTAATTTGATGATGTAATAGAAATACTGGATCTTGGGGCGCCTGGGTGGCTCAGTCGGTTAAAGCGTCTGCCTTCGGCTCAGGTCATGGTCCCAGGGTCCTGGGATCGAGCCCCGCATCGGGCTCTCTGCTCCGCGGGAAGCCTGCTTCTCCCTCTCCCACTTCCCCTGCTTGTGTTCCCTCTCTCACTGTGTCTCTCTCTGTCAAATAAATAAATAAATAAATAAATTAATTAATTAATTAATTAAATAAAAAAGAAATAAATAAATAAAAGAAATACTGGATCTTGGGGCCTCTGGCTGGCTTCAGTTGAGTATGTGACTCTTGATCTCGGGGTCGTGAGTTTGAGCCCCATGTTGGGTGTAGAGATTACTTAAATAAACCTTAAAATACTGAAACTAATAAAATTTGTAATTGTGTAATTACATTACTAATTCCATGGTTTAATTAGTGCAATTTGATTTACCATGGGAAAAATCCATAAAGGGGTTTGATCGGCTGAATTATGAATAACTCTATTGAGGCTGCATATTTGTGGTTTTTCTTTTAAACAATACATCCCCATTCTCCTATCAATAGAGTTCGGGTTAAACAAAACGTGAAAATTAAACTCTTACAGTAAACCAAGAAAAAAGGATGAAAAGACTTGCTTGGAATTTTATTTAATAATTATTTTAAATTCAAAGGAATTAGAGCAACTCTACCTTTCACTGAATGCCAGAGATTACTGTCAGATCCTTAGGATAAGCCTGTATTTCCCTCTTCCTCCTTTGATACAACTCAGAGTTTAATCATGACTATATCAGTGATAAGCAGGCATCCACAGTTTGCCCAAGCCCTCCCGTATGAGTAGCTACAGAAAGCAGGCTTTATTTCATATTTCGCTTCAAAATTTAGTCCTTACTTTTTTTTTTTTTTTTAAAGATTTTATTTATTTGACAGAGACACAGCGAGAGAGGGAACACAAGCAGGGAGAGTGGGAGAGGGAGACGCAGGCTTCCCGCGGAGCAGGGAGCCCGGTGCGGGGCTCGATCCCAGAACCCTGGGACCATGACCTGAGCTGAAGTCAGACATTTCACTCACTGAGCCACCCAGGTGCCCCAAAATTAGTCATTATTTTATCCTACCAACTATACCAGCACAAGTACACAAAATTCTGTGCTTGCGGCATAATATCTTAAAGCAAAAACACTGGAAATAATTAAAATGTCTCCATGATGACTCCAAATAGATTATGGCATAGCCATCCCAACATCCTACACACACAATGCAACCATTAAGGGAACGAGGCACCTTTCCATGTATACATAGAATGATTTGCAAGACACAAAAAGAGCAAGATGCAAGGACACATGTAGAGTATGCTTCCCTTTGATAAAATAGCCTGTGAATGCATTCCCAAGTTCATGTATTTTCCATTCAAATTGTTTGAAAGTAAAAATCATAAACACATTGAGGCACCACCATCTAAAAGGTCCAAGATCTTTAAGTGATCATTTTTTGAATTTGTATTATATCTGCCTTACTAGCTAATGAAGTATCTACAGTTTTCTTGATATTCTTTACACCTTTATAAATGTGCAGAACTTCCTTTGGGTGGAAATCCCTTCCTAACTTCTGCCTCGATAGGAAGAAGTGTCACTGCTTGGTTGGTTTCTTATTCTCCCACCCCTGTCACAAGATGGGGAGCATCAAGGAAGGAACATTGCTGAAGTGGGCAGAGACGGAGGGTCTCTGGCCATGGAGGTTGGCTCCTGGAGAGAGGAAAGGATCTCCTAACTGAGGCCTTTTAAATGATTGCTTCTTTCCCCCTCTTAAAACAGAGGCCCTTCTTTCTTTTTGAAGAAAGGGTTTCCTGTTTCCCCTCCTCTATTGTGCTTTATCGGAGATGGCAGGCCTTGGAATTGGCAAGTCAGCTAATAGGCACATGTAGAAAAAGAAAGTTTCTCCAGGGTGTGGAGGCTGAAACTTGCAGACAAAAGGGAACAGAACAACAGACATCCTGCCAGCCGCCTTGTTAGGGAAGAACCAACCAAACCTTGTGTCTCCTTGGCTAAGCCCCTTGAAATTGAACCACTTCCAGGAAGACAAAAACAACATTCTTGGACATCTGTGTTATTGAAGGAAACTTTGTGGACAGTTGATCAGTCCTTGTCCTCTGGAGTGCCTTAAACCCAGCATTTTGTGATTTTTTTTTTTTTTTTTTGATACCGACTTTTAGAATATTATAGAGTAAGTGAAATTGGGACTGCATGCTTCCCTCTTCCCTGGTCTCGGATTTGCTGATGCCAAACCTGGCAAGTGCAAATGCAAAGCCACTTTAGATCTCATTTGTTTTGTTTTGTTTTGTTTTTTAATAACAATTTATCTCTACCCTCCTTCTAATCAACAGATTTAAGGAAAAAAGGGAAATATTCACCTTACCTAGTAAGGGAAGGAAATACAGGTATGAGAGAGGATTTGCAGTTTTTATATAATTCTCTTAAAATCAAAGTAATTAGAACAAGTCTTCCTGGCATGAAATAGTAGTTAAGATCCTTCAAACTGAATAATTTGGTACAAAATCTGCATGTGTTTCTCAACTGTATTTACACACACACACACACACACACACACACCCTTTCTGCTAACCACCCAGTACTTTGCTCTGGTATTTTGTAGGAAATTTCCTTTATTGCTCAAGTTATTAACCATTTGGGTAGATATTAATTTATTTGAAGCTGTTTTTGAAAGTAGTAATGTAAGATTCAATCTCATGATTGCACCATGATTGTGAGTTTGTCAGCAGAGAACACATTTCTTAAAATTACTCTAGAATTGACCAACACTGTCTTACATTTAGACAGTATCTTCCTCTGATCATCTTGAAACAGGTCCTTTCCATCCCTTTAGAACACATATACACACAAACACATACCCCTCTAAGAGCACAGTGCCAAAATTTATCTATACTTGTAACATTGTGTAGTATTAAATGTTAAATTTTATTTCAAGGACTATCACAGCCTAGACATAAATGTAATCTAAGTACTGAGATAGTACATTTCAGAAAATAAGCTAGTATTTCCATGATCAAGTTTAGATACCTATCATTTGTCATTCCAAAAGCTTGCGTTCTAGAGTCTAGAAGTAAAAGGGAAGGGTTTAAGCATTTAAGAAGTATAAGCTGAAATTATTTATTTCAATATAGAATATTAGAGTCAAGATAATCAATGTGTACAAAAATTTACATAACGAGAAACAATAGACAATGCAGCACCTTTAGAAAAATAATTAAGTTTTGTTGCATTTACAGGTAAGTGCCACACTGAGAATTTACAACACAGTAATTTACTGCAATCAATGATAGGGGAGTTCCATAAAGAAACAAAGCTCTTAACACTCCAGATTTTCAGAAGGTATTATTGGAATGCTTAATCATAACCACAGAATTTGTACATCCTTTAGGATTGAGCTGATAAAAGTCACACACAGTTTTCAGAGCATCTACTATAGCAAAGGAGTCCACGGTGTTCGGACGGCTGGCTTAGTGTCTCTGACAGGTGTGGAGTCTGGAAGAGTTGCTGGCTTGATGGTGATCTTTCTGTATCCGGCAAGACAGACCGTCTCCACAGTAACAGCGCTGGAATATCTCCAGCCCGTGGGAGCCTTTTCTCCTGTGCTTGGTGCACACTTGACCTTCTTTGAGGACAGGTTTACAGATCTTGGACCAGAAGTGTCTAGCACAACACAGCCCTGTGGCACAGTCTGATGATCGGAGACAGACCGAGCCTTCTTGCCCTGGAAAGGAGGGGACAGTAGGGAAAGTACACGGTTACTGCCAGGTCTGCATTATTTCATGAAGAAAATCCCATAAGACACTCCCGACGTGCTAACAAAGAATGAACAGTAAGGTCCTTTACCTTTGGTATGATACAGTTTTGAAGACAGCGTGGTTCTTCTGGAATACCCATCCACGGTGCTGTGATCGTTACCAACACTTTCGAGAATGGTTTCTTCGATTTCCCCTCGATGGAAAGGATTGTGATCAGAAGGCATACATATCCCTAAGGAAGCAGGAGACAGTAGTAACACATTACAGCCGGGAGTTAACTACCAAGAGCCTTGACCATGGCAGTCTCTTATGCCTACACCACCTTGAGATGCCTCGTTGTGGGGACATTATTTTAAACACAAGCCAAACTTCCTCCCTAGTGTTAATGCAAAACTCCCCAGATGGACAGAAGCATCAATGCAACATCTCCAATACAGCTATTTAAAACACCTTCCTACCAACTGTGGTAGTGGCAGTGAGATTTCTGCCCATGTTAATATCACCCTTGGGGTAAGAAATAAAACTAGTCACTTAAATTTTTTAAAAATAACTTCTCTGCCCTCGGTGCTATATGGATACCGGCAGACCAAGTTAAGCAAACGCAACACCAGCTGCCTGGAAGATTACAATCTCACCCACCAGTTACTTCACTGTATAATTTCTATATTACAGAGATTGAGTTAGTTCAGCCCCGAGTATTACTGGGTCCTAAAGAGGGTCGCCAGCCTCAAGCTTATTTCTGGAGACTTCTTTGGCTGGCTGAGCCTCTCTCTTTGAGACATTAAATTTTAGTGGATCTGTGGTCCAGGGCGGAGGACTTATTTTAAGGTAGCAGGAGGTTGGGGGCAGGGGGATGGATTCGGAAACCAGGATGCCTATCAAGATCCCCCTTAAGGGTGGCCAGCACGGATAGCTAAATCACTGTCTTCTGGCTGACATCAGTTTTAACAGGGACCAGGAGAAGGAGGCCAGCGTGGTAGAGCCCTGGGAGACACCAAGAGAAACAGGGCAGCTAAGGCCAGTGCTGGTTTCCTTGGGCTCTCTGTATACTTGGTTTCACCTTCCTCCCCATCTTTCTCAATTGATGTCAAGGTACTCTCTGGACTCATGTTCAGGGAAGGGTTCACTCTGTGGCAAGCAGTCCTGTTAAGCAGGCCAGGGGCACGGAGGAAGAGGAGGCGCTCCACGACATCCCAGATCAAGCACTCCAAAGATTTCTGGGGAACCCTGCAGGCTGAGCACCCGTTTGCAGGTGGCGCCACTGGGTTCCCAAAGCCGGGAGCATTTTCCTCCCATCCGTAGGAGGCCAAATGCGGGACGCTCTGAGTCCGAAAGGGAGCTGCCGGACTCACCATTTTTGCAGTAATTCCCGGGGCAGCACATAGCGTGACGCATGCAGCGTTTTCGGCGCTTCCTGCAGGCGAGGCAGATTTGCGCGCCCGCGCCCCCTGCGCGGGTGGGGCTGGCGCAGTACTCCTCCGTGCTGCACTCCTCGTCCTCGGCGCACGGGTACGGCTGCGGGGAGGGGCCAGGCAGGGGCGTGAGGCACCTGCGCCTCCAGGGCCCCAAGCTCCCGGACCCCGACGCTCGTCACCGGCCCTCTGCGCGCACCTCTCCGAAGCTGGTGTTCCCAGGACTCCCAGACGCAAACTTCCCGACTGAGCCCTGCACTGCACACACTCAACACGTTCTCCATGCTCCTCCCCATCTGAGCACCACCACCCCCCCGCCCCCCCGCCTCGGGGTCTCCGCGTCCCGGGTTCCCCGAGACCCTGCTCACCTGGTAGTTGTCAATGGTCTGGTACTTGTTTCCGCCCTCGTACAGGATCCCGGGAGCCGCGCTGACCGCGGAGCCCGGGTGCCCCGCAGCGCCGCCCAGCGCCGGGGGCAGGTTCTTGATGGCGTTGGAATTGACGAGAACCGAGTTCAAGGTGGCACTCACTCCGAGCTGGAGGTGACTGTAGAGGGCCGCCGCTAGCAGGGCGGCCAAGACCCGGGCGGCTCCCACTGCGCCCGGGGCCGGCATCGCAGACGCTGTCCGGGGAAGGCTCCGAGAGAAGGCAGGAACGTCCCTCTGCAAGGCTGGTCCCTGGAGGCCGCGCCGGCACGGCTGCAGTCCGGGCTCCGAGCGCCTCCCGCGCTCCCCGAGTCTCGACTGCGGGCGCAGCTCTGCGCCGCCACCGCTGCGGCGGCCGCCTTTATACCGCGGGCTCCGAGCATCCTGGCCCCTCGGGGGAGACAACAAAGCAGGGATGGGATTTCAAAGCGCTGGGAGGGGCTGGAGGGTGTGTGTGTGTACACGAGGTGTGTGTGTGGGGGGGCTTGGCCCTCCCCAGCCCGCCCTCCCTGGCGCGGCGGGTCCCTTGGCCCAGCTCGGGTTCGGGGCGCGGGTGTTGGGGAGCGCGAGCGCGGACCGCGTCCACAAAGGCGCGCGGAGAGAGGAACCTGGGACCCCGGCGCCCGCCCCCTGCAGCAGGGGTTTCACTCGCGGGCTCGGAAGTACTTTTCAGAGCGGGATCGTAATGTTCTGCAAAACCACTTTTCTGCTGTCTCCTTTATTCCAGTCCTACTTATTTATTGGGCACCGTAAACAGCATTCGGGGTGAAATACAGCCCAAGTGGTAACTCAAAAGTCTGTCTCGAAGCGTCCCAGCGAGAGGGCCAGGTGGCCGGTGCAAGTTGCTGATTAACCTTTCAGACCCTCGGTTTGCAGATTTAGAGTGAAGTCCCCCGTTTAAGTTGGTTCAGCTTCGCCCCCACCCCTTTCCTTCCTCCACACCCCAGCCCCCCCTCCCGCCGCCACCGCGAGAAAAATGTGTAAAGAGAATGAAATTTGCACATCAAACGGGGGTAAGAAGGAAGAAGAACTAATTCTCTTTTGATGGGAAGTTTAGAGAGGGAGGCGAGAGACTGGCGTTGGGAAATTAGATCAGGGGTGGAGGGAAGAGGGAAGTGAGTATCGATAATCAGACTATTTAATGTTGCTCTTTGAATGGAGCAGTCGCGCTCTGTAGATGAACTTGATTAGGCAGACGCGCAAGATCAAAGTGGCCAGAGCGAGACCGGTAGAGTCCATGGGCTGGGTTCGTGGTCCTTCCCTGCTGGCCCCGCTCGGGGTGGGTCAGCGCAGCCAGGGGAGTGAGCCTTAGGGCTCAGCGCCTGGCTTCCTCCAGACTATTCCAGATCGCGAAGCTGCTCCCAAGTCAGAGCGTCCCGGGACCCGGGACTAACACTCCTCCAGGGAGTTGAGACTAGCTGCAGGAAAAGGAAAACTGAAAGTGAGCCAGAACGTGAGTTCGAAGTCCTCTAGATCCGTGTAGAAAAATAGTAAAGTCCTGCTTATACAGTGGAAATTTTTTAACAAAAGCACGCCTCTGGGAAGCCTTGGGCTACCCTCTGCATTGTTTCCCCTTGGGGGGAGGTGGGTAGGTGCAGTGAGTATAAATACTTAGGAGACTGTCCTAATTATAGTAATAATAAAAGATAAAGTACCGCAATTATTTTTATAACAGGTCGATGTTATGTCAGGAAATGGACAACTGCCGTGCAAATTTAGAAAAGGAAGAGATGACTAAATAATCATTGTTGAATAAGAAAGACTAGGATATATTAATTTTGTGCTCCCTCACCTTTATGGTGATACTCTACACATAGACCTATATACATGACCAGGACCACCACTAAGAACAGCTGATGAGAGTCTTGAAGTTCTATAATCCTAAAGTTAAGAGGGGGAAGGGTTAAAAAAAAAATGTTTGTAATGGTCTGAGTTCTAGTTCCTTGGGTTTCAGGGGTCCTATTGAGAACATCTTCCAAACAATTCTTTAATAATGCCTAATTACACCCACCCATCCCAAATCCCATCTGTCCTATGAAATTTCCTCTGGTTTATTGGTAATTCCTTCTTGAAATTCTAATATGGATTAAATACCACATTTTTTTGTTTTAGGTTTTATTAACACATACAATGATCTAGACTTGGCTACAACTTTAGAAATTTTTGGCACAAACTGAAACTTGGAAACAAAGGGGAAGCTGCTTATATATATTTTTTTCTTTTTAAAATGAGCCTGAGAAACAAGTCAAGGAACACTTTATTGAGAATAAGCAATAAGCCAGGTCTCTCTTGGGCAGATATGGCCCTAGCTTCAGTTGACCTGAAGTTGGTATAGATGGAGAGGTATTAGAGGATAACAGGGTAAAACTCTAGGGGATTTTAGGTGTCATATTATTAGTTGCAGATTATGATAATGTCAATGATTGATGTTTTGAGCACCTTCAGTGTAATAGAAAATCTGCAGTCTGTCTCAAATTGTTATGATGTTGAAATGCAGGGAAGAATCTCCTGACCTTGGGGAGGGTGAAAATGTTTCTTCTTAGTCCTATTATCCTATTTAAATATTTCTAAAAATAAGCTGTGCCACACTTATGGCCAATCTCTTTTCCTCTTTTTGAAAGAGATGGTAATGTCGTTAACACAGTTAACAAATTTAGTTCATTAAGAGCTTGGATTCACAAATGAAATTGTTGTCTGGGGCAAAAAAAAAAAAAGTTTCATCAGCAAAAGAAAAACTTTAACAAAAAGACATGTTGCATAAATTCAGTCTCAAATCCTGAATATGTATGTCTGTTGTGGTTTAATGTTCTTTGAGTCTGTTGTGTTGAGTTAGGAGAGCTAAGTCAAGACTACGGTTTTAAGAGCAGACTGGGTTCTATCTCCTTCCCTACTTTCCACACTGTTCTCGATGTCATGACCTGAAAGCGAAAAATGAATTGGTGAATATCTGAGTTTCTTCTATGTGCTAAGCAGGGTACTTGGTGCTGTGGGATCAAAGATGAGTGCTCAGGTTACCAACTTCAAGTAACTAAGTGGGGGCAGGGGTGGTAAGCTCTTAAGTTATATAGAAGAGCTACCCCTCAGGAAGGCCTTAGAGCCGAGTATGTAGCAAGCCAACTCTTAGTTCCACATAGGAAAATGGACTTGTTTCAGTGGAGTTTCCATTTGAAAATCCTTTCCATGATTGAGCTTCCTCACTGGCAACAAAAGAGCGGGATGGATAAAGATGTAAAGTGGGGTTAATCATGCCACCAGGGGCCAATTAAAATTCAGTGAATGCCCATTATATGCAAAATGCTACCCTAGTACCTTTGAGAATGTACCCCCCCCCCCCAAGTATTAAAGGCAGGTTCTTTGTCCTCAGAAAGCTTTCTATTTATAAGTAGTCAGGGGAAGCAAAGATTACATGGGAATGGGGGTAAACATTTTTCCAAAACAGGTCCTATTTTGGCACACATGAGGTCATGGGGGAAGACGAAAAAGGTCCAGAAATGGTGACAACTAGCCTCAGGGAAGACGGGGGGTTGTGATGACCCTCTGAGCAAGGTGGCAGAGGTGGGAGGAGGTCAGGGCTGTTGTATTTCATTTATTAAAAGTAGTGTATTTAGTTCTGGAGGGACCCCTAACTCCTATTTCATCTGTTAAACTATTTTCAGAATGAATGCAATAGGCTTAATAGATTTTTAAATAGATGGGATATGCGTACCGATGTGGAATCAAACCTCATAGCTCATCAATGGCATGAGAGTGTGCGTGTTCCTCCCATTGTCAGTGCTGAGCACCCAGCACAGAATACCCTCTTCATCTGTGAGTAAGACAACAAAAACATCATGCCTATTCGCAAATGATCTTTCCATCTCTGTCATTTGAGATTCTTATGTGATTGCTGCATATTTAATTCTCTCCCTTCTCTCCTCTTCCCCCACCTTCCCTCTTTCATTCTTTCTTTTTTTGTTAAATCAAAGGAAGCAGATCTGTTACCATGTAATTTTACTTTACTAGGACAACGTTAAATAAATGTCATTCCTTATGGTGCATGCTATCAACGTCTATGCTGGTACTGATCTTAAATTTATAGTAGGGATTCCTCATTCCTGACTTCAGTAAAAAAAAATAAAAATAAAAAATGTTAAGACTTTCTCATTGGCCTTTAAAAGATTTTGGTCTTAATGCTCTTCATGATGTTAAAAGGGCTTTTAGACCAGGCCCATGTTAAGACTCCCCAGAGGCTGGATTAGGCTTTTCTGCACTCTTCAGTACAAAGAGAAGGCGAGGTTTGACAATGGTTATGTTTATTTGGTCAGTGGAGATGGCCAGCCCAGATAAATCAGGCTCCCTGGTAGCTTTCCAACCTAGCTCAGAAGATGTGTTTTACAGGAGCAAGACATTAAAAACTAATCTGAGAATAGAGCCCAGGACCCAGAAACTTTTGATGAAAAACCACAGAGGATCTTCTCTGATGTCCTGACATGGAGAGAGGGCTGCAGAATATAGTTACAGAGACTTCAAAACAGCCCCCTTAGCATCCCTCCTAAAGGATTCAACATTTCCAACCATAAATATTGGCCAATGGCAGCAGAAAGCATGATACAAGATCCTTTTAAAACAGACTTCAGACCTAGAGAAATGTCATTTTTCCTTCATGTCTCTAAGTTCCTATTATTACCTCCTTTATAACGCAGGTGCTCTCCAAGGATCGTGGCCTGGAAAGGTATTTTGCCATGGGATCAGGAGACTGGGGCTGGGATTCTGGGTACTGGGGACTTCTGTAACAGCCTGAAGTTGGCCGGAAAATATGGCAGCTTGGTCAAGCCATTTAATTCTAGTGTTGGTGTTGGCCTTTCACTTATAAAATGGCATGAGAGGGAGGTGAGGTGGCCCCTTGCCTCTCTCTCTCTCACTTAAAAAAAAAAAAAATCACTCTCAGGACAAGGCCTTTTATATTCTGATTAAATAAAAATATCCTGTAAGAGGCCATTTTTCAGGCAGCCTAAAATAATAACCACTGACATCGTGTATTTTGATTTCGAATAAGTTTTTTCAAAGAAAACGAGAGTTTAAATCTCCGAAAATAAGTGAATACATAATCAGGTGATTTTTAAAAAAATTTTTTTAAAGATGGAGATATACACACGTATTTCTAAATTATGTCAGGTGTTCTTGGAGAAAACGCAGCAAATACAAAAGTCCAAAACTAAGTGACAGGTGCAATGCATCACTGTTAACTTGTAGTTCTCCCCGCAAACACATATCCATGGAGAGCAAGTGTGGGTGTGAGAGGGAGTGGGAAATCATTTGCCTTTGCAAAACTGACCCTAATGCTTTAGAGCTGAATTTTTCCAACTGTCCCTAAATTTCAAACTAGGGAATTGCGCCCAGAGGTGGAAAACAGAAAACAGGACCGGGAAAGCCCTTTAGTGTCCCACGACCCTGTCTTAGAATGGATTCTGAGGGACCAGGGAGGTAGGCCCAAAACACAACTGTGGCCAGAGAGAAGGATGTGTAATCCGCGCCAGGTTCACCACCACCCTCAAGGCGAGCTGGGGGCCACCTGCGCGCGCACCCACTCCCTGCATCCCTGCTGCGTGTGCACCCCCTCCCTGCGCCCCCGGTTAGCGTGTACACTCCTGCACCCCTGCTGCATGGGCACCCCGCCGCACTCCTGTGCGCATGCACCTGCTCCCTGCACCCCCACTGTGCGGGAACCCCTCCCTGCACCCCCGGTGAGCGTGTACCTGCTCCTTGCACCCCTGCTGCGAGTGCACCCCCCCATACCCCTGCTGGGCGTGCACCCACTCCTGCACCCCCACTCTGTGCTCACCAATCCCTGCACCCCCACTGTGCAGGCACCCACTCCTGCAACCCCACTCTGCACGCACCAATCCCTCCACCCCCGCTGCTCATGCACCCACTCCCTGCAGACCCCCCCACCCTGAGCGCCCCCGGGGGGGGGCGCCCCAGGGGGAGGCCTGCGGCGGCGCACGTGTGCTGGCCGGCTGCTGATGGCCTTTGGGCTGCGCAGTCACGACCCGCCGGCCGCGCACGGGAGTGGAAAACCCAGCTTGTTTAGGGACTCGCTTTGATGAGTGAAGATCAAAAGGCCCGAGGACCCCCATCCTAATCAGCCTTGAGCCAGGATGGCATTTTCACAAACAGTCCGTTTGCTTGGCTTTGAGCAGACTTCGTGCTCAGCACATTCATGCGCCGTTCACACTACAATGGCTGCAGTTGGGTCAGTTCATGGGCAAATAAATATAGGGCCCTTCCGACTTAATTAAAGAGGGGTGAGAGGAAAGGCGACGGAGAGGAAGATTAAAGCTCCGAGGGACATCAGGCTCTGCTGTGTCCCCAGTCGTTGGCCTCCAGTGGGAGAAACCTGCTCTTCTGCTGCCCCCTGGTGGAATTGTCGTAGAAGTTCTTCGTAGGGAAGATCAAAGGATTTATGAACCTCACAATTTACTCTCCAGAAATACTATTTTCCAGGTTCAGTTACTTATATACTGTATAGCCTTTTCACTTCGCTGCGCTCCAACCTCTTCGAGATTGAGTGTTCTCTTGTTCTTAATGTTCTACACAATGCTTTGTTCGTAGAATAACTTATTTCTTCATAAATTACAATTAAAAAGAGAACTGGGATCCAACATGTAGGTTCTCAGTTTATGTGTGTGTAGTTCCACTGAAGTTGAAAGGCTCTGTATGTCATTCCCAGATAAAAATGTCAAGGTCTCCAGATGATTAGAAATACATTATTTGGAAATTTTAGGCCGAACAAATCGTAGACAGGACCATTCATATGTAATTATTCATGGAGAATAAAAATAGAAGGGACTATTATTCATCTATTTAAGAAATTATTAATCATTTCAGGTTTCCATGTTCAAAAAGAAGATACAAACCTGTAGTCTCAGGTTAAATAATAGTTACAGTAAGCTATTTAATACTTCCATTTCCTTAGAGCCAACATGCACAAGTAAAAACAGAAAAATTAGTAAAACAACATACTGGAAGTTTAATATATGTATCTGTTAAAATTATTAGTAGTAGTTCTGCATTGTTATTATTTTGCAGTTAATATATCTAAACTACTCCCAAGGTTTTTCTTACAACTCATTTTTCTTAAAGAGAAGTGCTTACAGAAAAGAAACAAAACAAAAATGTTTCTCTGCAATTAGGATATCTTTTAAAGAATAAAGGATTCTGAAAGATGTGTGAGAATGCTGTTTGTAAACATTCAATTCAATAAATATATACTAAATTCATTTCTATAGGTTAGATTCTAAGTATAAAATTGCATACTATTATTTTAGTATTAGAATGTAAAATATATAAGAATGACTTTACAAACAAACTGAGGGTTGCTGGAGGGTAGGGGGTGAGGGGATGGGGTGGCTGGATGGTGGACATTAAGGAGGGCACGTGATGTAATGAGCACTGGGTGTTATATAACACTAATGAATCACAGACCTGTACCTCTGAAACTAATAATATGTTATATGTTAATTAATTGAATTTAAATTAAAAAATTTAAAAAGAATGACTTTAAAGAAGCAAATTAACCTCAAATTTTTTCATGTCATTGTTTTGATTGTACCCTGCCCACCTTTTTTGATCTATATTCTCCCCCATTTTCTTTGCGCATTATTACTTCTATCCAGCTGATTGTATTTACAAGAAAAGCAGTCTTCAAGCAAGCTCTATGTTTAACAATGCATTTTGCTAATATCAGTAGCTTTGTAAATTCCGCTTAGCCACAAACTTACTCAGAAGGTATGAAAGTGTCAGGCAAAGAATCTAATGGCTAATTAGCTTTCTATCAAAAGTTGATCCCTTACCCCTTTCTGTTAATATCATTTACTATTATCATTTGCATTTGCTGATAATTTTAGGAGGGGACTGTGGCTAGAGCTGTGATGTCTAAGGGTTTAGAGCATACAGCTTGCTCTGTTTATATCGTTCTTGATTTCTAGCCAAAGTCCTAAATTTATTTGGAAAATTACCTTGCTATGGTTTTATTAATAGATGAGGTTAGAAAAGTAAATAAATAAGTGGATTACTTGCAAGTGTGTTAAGAGACAGAGAAAATAATAGACTCTTTCCCTGTTTTTGTAGGGAATGAAAAGCAAGTGTCAGTCAAGAGGTGTTTATTTTCCTGAAAAAGACTATTAACTGTGCAATTCTGGGATTCTTGAACTATTATGTAGGTAACAAACAAACAAACAAAACAACCCTGAGGATGCATGTTAAAGTGCAGGTTCCCAGATCTCTCTCCTAGCTCTTTTGATTGATTGCAGAGGTGTGGGGTAAGTTTAGTGACTCATGTTTTTTGTTTGTTTTTCAAGATTTTAGTCATTTGTTTTGAGAGAGAGGGAAGGGGGAGGCCAACTTCCTGCTGAGCAGAGAGCCTGATGCCAGGCTTGATCCCAGGACCCTGAGATCATGACCTGAGCTGAAGGTAGACGCTTAACTGACTGAGCCACCCAGGCGCCCTAGTGACTCCTGTTTTAACACTCTCCACTGGCGAGTGTAATGCAGGTCATATTTAGGTTACGCTTTGCAGATTTCCGCCATCAATCCCTCAGTTCCCACCAACCTGGTCTGTCACCTTTCAAACTCCAAACTCCATTTTCTGCCTCTGGTTAAAAGTTAATTCCAGGGGCGCCTAGGTGGCTCAGTCAGTTAAGCCTCTAATTCTTGGTTTTGGCTCAGGTCCTGATCTCAGGGTTCTGGGATTGACCCCTGTGTCGGGCTCCGCACTCAGGGCAGAGTCTGCTTGAGATTCTCTCTCTCCCTCTGCCTCTCCTGCTTGTGCACGCTCGCTCTCTCTCAAATAAATAAAATCTTAAAAAAAAAAAAGTTAACTCCAAATTCAGTGTTTCCCCTTTGGAAAGCTGGGTTAACATCCCCCCACCCCGACACGACACTACACATTTACACCCATCTTCTCAGAGCCTTGCTCCTAGTACCCATTCTGTATCTCTGTTGCAGAGCCCAGAAATAATATATTTTAATGCCTCAGATGATTCTGATGAGAGCCAGGTTTGGGACAGATTGCCCTTGCTCAGACTTATCGAAAGAATCACCAGGAGGGCTTATGAAATTGGATGCCTAGAATTAATGGTGTGCTGGCAAACAGTGAAGAACCAGCACTTTAAAAAAATGCGTAAATATATATGCACATACATATGCATGTTATAAATTTTACTGATATAAAGGATATGCAGCATACAATTTGCAGTTAATCAAATATATTCATTATTGCAATATCCGATAACCAATTGATGATTACAAACGTTTTTATTGGTTTTTGCTGAGCTCTTGTATCCATAGCAAACATATGGGTGTGATTCTGCCAGGATTTGACAAATGGGATTGCATCATGGTCTACGTGCTTTTTACTTATCAATCTGTTATTAAATCTGATGCATGACCCACTGTTAAACTATTCTTACCCTTGTACAAATTACATTCATTAAACTAAAATGGCCTTCTGCTTACGTTTTAACCCCGCCTTGAGTTTTCGTGTCTGCCGATTTCTGTGACTACTCCCACTGTGGTTAAATTCAAGGGGGAAATGTGATTCCACTAAACACGCAGGTGGGAAGCAGGGTCCACATGACAAAGTATTTCTGCCAGACAGATGCAAATGACCTCAAGGGCTTAGATAAAGAGCAGAATGAAGGAAAACAGGACGCGAAGGTTGTGCATATTTACCACCTTTGTTTCAAATATCATTTATTTATTGGGACGTTGATGTGCCTTCAATTTTAAAAAGGGTAGTCTAGTCCCTGGGCATTGACTTCTAGTTCTCTTGTCCCAGGTGGTCCTTAAACCAAAGTTTAGCTTCACCAGACTGTGTTTTCTCAAGACAACCATAGCTTCCGTAACCCATTTGCTTCTCATGGTTCCTACTTCCCTTAGGTTTGGGCTTATTTTTTTCTTAGTCTGTTGTCAAGTTTTGGAGACATTTAAGAACCAAATTTTAGATATATAATTTATTCAACATAGAATTTTGTTGTTGTTAAGAGGGTTGGTCCAAATAACCTATTATTTCCCCAGAAATGAAAATTATTTAACTTTAAGAAAAAAAATTATGTAAATGCTTTCAAACTGTGTTCTTAGGCAGTTGTTGCATTAAGTATTGTTTGCGAGAGTCATCCGTATTAAGTTTAGCTAATACGTTTATTTTCACATCAGTGTAAAATTCCATTGTTCAGGTATGTCAGATTTAATGGCCCATTACCCACGTGATGAATATTTGCATTTCTAAATTTTTTGCTATTTCAAAATGCTTATGTGGGCATCCTTATGTGTATCTCCTTGTGAACATGTGTAGAATTTTTTTTCTAAAAAATACACCAGTGAGTGGAGTTGCTGACTTGTAGAATACGAACATTTTCAACTTTATTAAATATTGCGAAATTGTTCTTCAAAGTTGTAATAATTCACATTGTACCAGCAGTATATAAGAATGTTACATTGCTATAAATTTTAACCAACACTTTTTATTTTACAATTTTAATTTGCTAATCTGATGGGTGGAAATGGCTTCTTTTAATTTTTAAACTTACAGTGGCTGATAATTAATGATCTAGAATATATATGCATCTATTTCTATATTTCTATTCTCTGGAAGAGAAGACTTGACCAAACTTAAGCTGTATAACGAACCACACAAAAATAGTCCAAGAAATTATAGACTAGTCTCTTGAGGCTGTAGACACTATTATCTGAAGTATGACATTGGTAAATCAAAACTACCAATGTATTAAAAATGCATTTCATGACAAAGTTGTAGGAAGCACAGGTGGTTTGTTTTTTTTCTTATGAGAAGTGCACTCTTTTTTTTTTTTTAAGATTTTATTTATTTATGTGACAGACACAGCGAGAGAGGGAACACAAGCAGGGGGAGTGGGAGAGGGAGAAGCAGGCTTCACGCGGAGCCGGGAGCCCAATGCAGGACTTGATCCCAGGACCCTGGGATCATGACCTGAGCCAAAGGCAGACACTTAACAACGGAGCCACCCAGGTGCCCCGAGAAGCGCACTCTTTAATCCCCATCACCTATTTCACCCATCCCCCATGCCCCTGCCCCTCACCTCTGGCAATCATTAGTTTGTTCTCTAGAGTTAAGAGTCTGTTTCTTGGTTTCTCTTTCTCTCTTGCACTTGCTCATTTGTTTTTTAAATTCCACATGCAAGTGATATCATATGATATTTATCTTTCTCTGACATATTTCGCCTAGCATTATAGCCTCTAGATCCATCCATGTTGTTGCAAATGGCACGATTTCATCTTTTTATGGCTAAGTAATATTCCAGTGTGTGTGTGTGTATATGCACACACACACACACCCCACATCTTTATCCATTCATCTGTCAGCGGACACTTGGGCTACTTCCATAATTTGGCTATTGTAGATAATGCTGTTATTAACATAGGCATGCATGTACTGATTCACATCAGTGTTTTTATATCTTTTGGGTGACTACCCAGTAGTATCATTACTGTATCATATGGTATTTCTATTTTTAATTTTTTGAGGAACCTCCATACTGTTTTCCACAGCGGCTGCACCAGGTTGCATTCCCACCAACAGTGCATGAGGGTTCCTATTTCTCCACATCCTTGCTAATGCTTGTTTCTTATGTTTTCAATTTTAGCCTTTCTGACAAGTATGAAGTGATATTTCATTGTGGTTTTGATTTGCATTTCCGTGATGATGAGTGATGTTGAGCATCTTTCCGTATGTCTTTTGGCTGTCTGGATGTCATCTTTGGAGAAATGTCTGTTCATGTCTTCTGCCCATTTTTTAATTGGATTGTTTATTTTTTGGGTGTTGAGTTGTACAAATTCTTCATATATTTTGGAGGCTAACTCTTTATTGGATATGCCATTGGCAAATATCTTCTCCCATTCAGTAAGTTGCCTTTTGTTGATTGTTTCCTTTGCTGTGAAGAAACTTTTTATTTTAATGTAGTCCCAATAGTTTATTCTTGCTTTTGTATCCCTTGCCTCAGGAGACATGTCTAGAAAAATGTTGCTACAGCCAGTGTCAGATTACTACCTGTGCTCTCTTCTAGGATTTTTATGGTTTCAGGTGTCACATTCAGGTCTTTAATCCACTTGTGGTTTATTTTTGTGTATGGTGTAAAAAGTGGTCCAGTTTCATTCTTTTGCATATTGCTGTCCAGTTTTCCCAGTGCCATTTTTTGAAGAGACTCTTTTCCTCATTGTATATTCATTCCTTCTTTGTTGAAAATTAATTGATTTATAATTGTGGGTTCATTTCTGCATTTTCTATTCTATTCCACTGAGCTATGTGTCTATTTTTATACCAGTACCATTCTGTTTTACTTAGTACCACTTTGTAATATAACTTGAAATCAGGAAATGTAATACCTCGAGTTCTTTTTCTTTTTCAAAATTACTTTGGCTATTCAGGGTCTTTTGTGATTCCATACAGATTGATCTAGTTGTGAAATGCTGTATTTTGATAGGGATTGCATTATATCTGCAGATCGCCTTGGGCAGTATAGGTATTTTTAACAATATTTGTTCTTCCAATCCATGAGCATGGAATGTCTTTCCATTTTTGTGTGTTGTCTTGAATTTCTTTCATCAGTGTTTTTTAGTTTTCAGAGGATAAGTCTTTCACCTCTTTGGTTAGGTTTATTCCTAGATATTTTCTTGTTTTTGGTGCAATTGTAAATGGGATTGTTTTCTTAATTTCCCTTTCTGTTGCTTCATTATTAGAGTATAAGAATGCAACAGATTTCTGTATATTGATTTTGTATCCTGCAACTCTACTGAATTCACTTATTCTAGTAGTTTTTTTTGGTGAAGTACTTAGGGTTTTCTATATATAGTATCATGTCATCTGCAAATAGTGAGAGTTTTACTACTTTCTTATCAATTTGGATGACTTTTATTTCTTAAGTTGTCTAGTTGCTGCAATTAAGACATATAGTATTATGTTGAAAGAAAAAAGGTGAGAGTGGACATCCCTGTCTTTTTCCTGACCTTAGGGGAAAAGCTCTCATTTTTCCCCATTTAGGATGATATTTGCTGTGGGTTTTTCATATAGGTCCTTATTATGTTGGGATATGTTCCCTATAGGGGGTTTTTATGAATGGATGTTGTACTTTGTCAAATCCTTTTTTTTTTTTTTGCATCTATTGAAATGATCGTATGGTTCTTATCCATTCTCTTATTGATGTGATGTAATATGTTGATTATTTTGTGAATATTGAACTACCCTTACATCCTGGGAATAAATCCCACTTGATCATGGTGTATGATTTTTTTAAATGTATTGTTGGACTCAGTTTGCTAACATTGAGGATTTTTGCATCTATATTCGTGAGAGATATTACCCTAGAGTTGTCTTTTTTAGTGGAGTCTTCATCTGGTTTGGTATCAGGGTAATGTTGGCCTCATAGAATGAATTTGGAAGTTTTCCTTCCTCTTCTATTTTTTTTTTTTTTTTGAAATAGTTTGAGAAGAATAGGTACTATTCTTTAAATGTTTGGTATGATTCACCTGTGAAATCATCAGGTACTAGACTTTTGTTTGTTGGGAGTTTTTTGATTATGGATCCAATTTCATTGCTGGTAATTGGTCTATTCAAATTTTCCATTTCTTCCTGCTTTGCTTTTGGGAAGTTATATGTTTCTAGGAATTTATCCATTTCTTCCAGGTTGCCCAATTTGTTGGCATATAGGTTTTCATAATATTCGGTTAAAATTGTTTGTATTTCTGTGGTGTTCATTTCTATTTCTCCTCTCTCATTAGTGATATTGTGTATTTGGGTTCTCTCTCTCTCTTTCTTTCTCTCTATTAGTCTGGCTAGAGGTTTATCAATTTTGTTGATCTTTTGAAAGAACCATTTCCTGGTTTCATTGATCTACTCTATTGTCTTTTTTTTTTTCCTATGTCATTTTTTTTCTGCTCTCATCTTTGTTATTTCCTTCCTTTTGCTTTTTAATTTGTCTTTTCCTAGCTCTGTTAGGTAGAAGATTAGGCTGTTTGAGACTTTTCTTGCTTCTTGAGATAGGCCTGTATTGCTATGAACTTCCCTCTTAGAACCACTTTTGCTGCATCCCAGGGATTTTGGACTCTTGTGTTTTCATTTGCATTTGTCTCCATGCAATTTTTTTATTTCTTTTTTGATTTCTTGGTTGACTCATTCACTGTTTGGTAGCATGTTATTTAACCTCCATGTGTTTGTGCTCTTCCCAGATTTTTTTCTTGTGGTTGATTTCTAGTTTCATAGTGCTGTGGTCAGAAAAGATGTGTGGTATGACTTTGATCTTTTTGAATTTGTGAGACTTGTTTTGTAGCTTAACATGTGATGTGATCTGGAGAATGTTCTGTGTGTACTTGAAAAGAATGTGTATTCTGCTTTTTTAGGATGGAATGTTCTGAATGTCTGTTAGGTCCATCTGGTCCAGCGTGTCATTCAAAGAGACTGTTGCCTTGTTGATTTCTGTTTGGATGATCTGTCCATTGATATAAGTAGAGTGTTAAAGTCTTCTATTATTGTATTACTATCAAATATTACCTTTATGCTTATTAGTATCTGCTTAATGTATTTGGGTGCTCCCATCTTGGGTGTATAAATATTTGCAATTGTTATATCCTCTTGTTGCATTGTCCCCTTTATTATAATATTGTGTTCTTCTTTGTCTCTTCTTACAGTCTTTGTTTTAAAGTCTATTTTGTCCAAAATAAGTATTGTTACCCTGCCTTTCTTTTTTTTTTAAAGATTTTATTTGAGAGAGAGAGTGAGAGAAAGAGCACAAGAGGGGGGAGTGGCAGAGGGAGAAGCAGACTCCCCACCGAGCAGGTAGCCCGATGTGGGACTCGATCCCAGGACTCCAGGATCATGACCTGAGCCGAAGGCAGTCGCTTAACCAACTGAGCCACCCAGGCGCCCCACCCTGGCTTTCTTTAGATGTCCATTTGCATGGTAAATAGTTCTCCATCCCCTCACTTTCAATCTTCAGGTGTCTTTAGGTCTGAAATGAGTCTTGTAGGCAGCATATAGATGGGTTTTGTTTTTTTATCCACTCTGTCACTGTATATCTTCTAATTGGAGTGTTTAGTCCACTTACACTCAAAGTCATTGTTGATAGATATGTCCTCTTGCCATTTTGTTACTTGTTTTGTTGTTGTTTTTGTAGTTCTTCTCTGTTCCTTTCTTCGCTTGCAGTCTTCTCTCAGTTTGTTGGCTTTCTTTAGTGATGTCCTTGGATTCCCTCTCTTTATTTTTTGCATATCTGTTACTGGTTTGTATATAACATCCACTGCAAATAAGCAGTCTATATTAAGTTGATGGTCACTTAAGTTTAAACCCATCCT
Organism: Mirounga leonina; assembly: GCF_011800145.1. Taxonomy (NCBI): domain Eukaryota; kingdom Metazoa; phylum Chordata; class Mammalia; order Carnivora; family Phocidae; genus Mirounga; species Mirounga leonina. Next base: position 13,813,754 of record NW_023270380.1, on the reverse strand, counting down.
TTACTCCTCTCACCCCCACATCTTAGGTATGTGGTGTCATATTTTTATATCCTTTTATTTTATGAACTCCTTGACTTGATTTTTACAGAAATACTTATTTTTACTACCCTTGTGTTTTTTACTTTTCATAATCTCCCTTATGGTCTTTCCTTTCCACTCAAAGAGTCCCCTCTAATATTTCTTATAGTGTGGTTTAGTGGTCATGAACTCCTTTAGTTTTTGTGTATCTGGGAAACTATTTCTCCTTCTATTCTAAATGATAGCCTTGCTAGATAGAGTATTCTTGGCTGCAGATTTTTCCCTTTCAGCACATTGACTATATCATGTCACTCTCTTTTGGCCTTCAAAGTTTCTGCTGAAAAATCTGCTGAAAGCCTTATAGGGTTTCTCTGGTATGTAACTGTTTTCTCTTGCCGCTTTAAAAATTTTTTCCTTATCAGTACTTTTTGCCATTTTAATTACTATGTATCTTGGTATGGACCTCCTTGGGTTTAATGTTTGGGGTGATCTCTGTGCCTCCTAGATCTGGAATTCTGTTTTCTTCCCCAGATTCCAGAAATCTTCAGCTGTATTTTTTCAAATAAATTTTTGCTCCCTTTTTTCTCTCTTCTTCCTCTGACATCCCTATAATGTGAATATTATTATGCTTGATGGAGTCACTGAGTTCCCTAAGACTGTTCTCAATTTGCATAATTTCCTTTCCTTTGTTTAGGTTGGTTACTTTCCATTACTCTGAAAGGTCATTAATTCGTTCCTCTGCTTCATTTTGCCTATATTCCATTTAGTGTAGTTTTAATGTTATTTATTGTGTTCTTGATCTTTGATTGGTTCCTTTTTATCTCTCTGTTAAAGGTCTCACTGATGTCCTCCACTCTTTTCTCATGTCCAGTGAGTGTCTTTATGATCATTGCTTTAAATTCTCTATCAGGCATATTACTTATATCCATTTCTCTTAGGTCTCTTACAACGGTTTGGTCCTGTTCCTTCATTTGGAAGATATTTCTCTGCCTCCTCATTTTGTCTAACTCTCTCTGGCTGTTTCTCTGTGTTAGGCAAGTCAGCTGCTTCTCTTGCTCTTAACGATAATACCCTTATGAAGAAGAGGTCCTGTCATGCCCTGCAGTGCAGTGTCCCCTGCTCCTCAGGACGTGGCACCTCAGGGAGTGTCTCCTGTGTGTGTTGTATGTGTTCAGCTACTGAGTCTTGGCCCCTTTGTCCTTCAGTCCAGTTGACAATGCAGAGGCTCTATTTTCCTATTGTGGACAGTGCTTGGTCCCTGGCTGGATGGGGCATGTTTTAAAAAGGTTTGCTCGTTACATGAGACCTGCCTCTGCCATCACTGAGGTTCCTTAAAATGCACAGGTCAGGAGATGTATTCTTGGCAGGGTTTTCACTGGTCTTTGATGGCAAGGGAGTTTGGTGCAAGCAGTTTAGGTAACAAGTGTTGGCACCACACTGGTTCCCACAGGTGGCCATTGTTTATGCTGGAGGTGGGGGAAGGAAACGCTGCCTGCCAGTGCCTTCATTCCTGGAGGCCTCCCTCTGAGATGAGCAAATCACTCTCACTCCCATTTGCCCCAGTGTTTTTCAAACTGCTGGTATCCAAGCTGTATCTACAGGGGCCGTTTGTGGTGTTGTCTCTTTAAGGACAGGGGCTCTGCCTCCTAATGCCCTCAGGGCTCTCCCAGAGCCCAGCCTGCCGATTTTTAAAATTCCAGGCTTGAAGTCCTGCTGGTTGCAAGAGCTCAAGAAATTCAGTCCCTCTCCCTTTCAAAGACAAATGTTATGGGAATTTGTCCTCCCCATTCATGGGCTCCTTGGTGCAGAAGTCTGTTTTTCAACCTTCTCCACACTACTGTCTCCCTCCCCACCACAGATGGCCAGAGTCTGTTTTGCGCCCAGACCACATCTTCACACTTCCTACCTTTTTCAGTGTGGCCCCTGCTCTGCCTTTAGCTGTGGAGCTTGTTCTTCCAGTCTTCTGGCATTTCTGGGTTATTTGTACTGCTCTGAGTTTTATCTCGTTGGTTCATTGGATGAGGCAAGTTTAGGGTCCTCTTATTCCACCATCTTCCTAATTACATAGGTGGTTTAATATTAGAAATCCATTAATGTCGTCTACCAGGTATGCCACAATAACAGATTAAGAAGAAAGCCATGTGACTATCTCAGTATATCCTGAAAAATAATTTGATATAATCAGTAGCTAGTCATGATTTTGTAAAAGATTGACAAACTAAGAACTGTCTTAATATGGTAACATGTACATAAATATCTAATGGTAAAATTTTGCCTAGAAAAGGCAAGAATGCCAGTAGTGACTTCATGGTTTTATATTTACCTGCGGTTCTTGCCAGCCTATCACTTTAAGAAAAAAAATTGATGCTTGGAACTAGGAAGAATGAAATAAAACATTTTATTATTCAGAGATAATATTATTGTCTTTAGAAATAAGCCAAAAGAGGACAAATGAATTAGTAAAATTTCCACATGGATGCTGGACATAAAAGCGACATGCTAAAAAAATCAATTTAGGTTTTCTATGCCAATTAAAGAGTTTAAATGTTTATGAATATATTATTTTAAAAGATGTTCTTTAAATAGCAACAGAAGATGTGCATGAATTCTATTATTAAATATTTTTGCACATTTTGGAAAACACAAACAATGAAGAGATATATGTCCACAGGTAGGATAAGTTAGTATCATAAATTTATAATTTCTCTCCCAAATTCATCTATAAACTCAAAGAAATTCAAATCAAAATCCTAAAAGGGTTTTCATGAACCTTGACCATCTGATTCTAGTATTTATATGGATGAAAGGACTATAGCTAGCTAAGACAATTTTAAAAACAGTAATGAAAGTGGGGGAATGCCTGTAAGATGTAGAGAATTTTTATAGGGCCACCTGGGTGGCCCAGTCAGTTAAGCGTCTGCCTTCAGCTCAGGTCATGATCCCAGGGTTCTGGGATCGAGCCCCACATCAGGCTCCCTACTCAGTGGGGAGTCTGCTTCTCCCTCTCCCTCTGCCCCTCCCCCTGAGATGTGCTCTCTTGCACTCTCTCACTCTCTCTCTCTCACAAATGAACAAATAAAATCTTTAAAAAAATTTTTTTTATAAAGCTGTATTAAGATAGTAATACTGCTGGGAGAGACAAATATACCATGGAATAAAATTGAGTGTGTGTGTTGAATGAATTGGATAAGTTGGGTATCTATATGAAAACTAAAACTAAAACACAGTCCCACACATTAAAAAAAATTCCAATGAGATTAAAAGCCTAATGTAAATGGCAAATTTTAGAATTTTCATAAGTAAATACAAGCTTACTATATCCTTGTGACTTCATGGGGAATTTCTATTAGGTAAGGCACAAATCATAAAATCTATAGAAACATATTGCTAATTTGACAACAAAAAGTGAAAACTTCCTTAGGAAGACATTACAAAGAAGGTGAAGAGAAGCTATTTGCAACATACATAACTGATCATAACAATAAAGTATTTATTTTTAATTATCTTAAATACTTTTCAATATTATTTTTTCTGGGAAATGATTTTTCTTAAAGTATTAACATAAAATGCATCATTAGTTTCAAGTGTACAACATAGTGATTTCACAATTCTATAAATTACTCAGTGCTTACCATGAAAGTGACTTTAACATCTGTCACCATACAACATTATTACAATATTACTGACTATATTCCCTATGCTATACTTTTCATCTCATGACTTATTTATTTTATAACTGGAAGTCTGTACATCCTAATCCACATTACCGGTTCAATCCATTTCTCCCACCCACCTCCCCTCTGACAACCACTAGTTTGTTCTTCCTATTTGTTTTTTTTTTTTGTTTTTTTGTTTTTTTTAAAGATTTTATTTATTTATTTGACAGAGAGAGAGACAGCAAGAGAGGGAACACAAGCAGGGGGCATGGGAGAGGGAGAAGCAGGTTCCCCATGGAGCAGAGAGCCTGATGCGGGGCTCGATCCCAGGACCCTGAGATCATGACCTGAGCCGAAGGCAGACGCTTAACGACTGAGCCAACCAGGCGCCCCTGTTCTTCATATTTGAATGTCTAGTTTTTTTGTGTGTTTCCTTCTTTTTTTGTTTCATTTGGTTTGTTTTTCTTAGATTCCACATATAAGTAAAATCGTATGGCATTTGTCTTTCTTTGTCTGACTTAATTCACTTAGCATAGTACCCTCTAGGTCCATCCATGTGGTCACAAATGGCAAGATCTCATTCTAGTTCATGGCAAAGTAATATTCCATTGCATATATGCCACATCTTTATCCACTCATCCATTGGTGGACAGCTAAGTTACTTCCATCTCTTGGCTGTTGTAAATGATGCTGCAATAAACATAGGAGTGCATATATCTTTTTAAAATTGTGTTTTTGATTTCCTTCAGTAAATACTCAGCAGTGGAATTACTAGGTCATATGTTCTTTTTTTTAAAATTTAAATCCTAGTTATCATATAGTGCAATATTTGTTTCTAGGGTAGAATTCAGTGATGCATCACTTACATACAACACCCAGTGCTCATTACAACAAGTGCCCTCCTAATACCCATCACCCATCTAGCCCATCCCCCACCCACCTCCCTCCATCAACCCTCAGTTCTCTATTGTTAGGAGCCTCTTACAGTTTGTTTCCCTCTCTCATTTTTCTCCCCCTTCCCATATGTTCATCTGTTTTCTTTCTTAAGTTCAACATATGAGTGAGGGCATATGGTAATTGTCTTTCTCTGACTGACTTATCTCTAGCACAATACACTCTAGCTCCATCCATATTGTGCAAATGGCAAGATTTTATTCTTTTTGATGGCTGAATAATATTTCACTGTGTATATATACCACATCTTCTTTATACATTCCTCAGTTGATGGACCTTTGGGCTCTCTCCATAGTTTGCCTATTGTTGCTATAAACATCAGGGTGATGTACCCCTTTGAATCTATATTTTTGTATCCTTTGGGTAAATACCTAGTAGTGCAATTGCTGGATCATAGCTTAGTTCTATTTTTAACTTTTTGAAAAACGTCCACACTGTTCTCCAGAGTGGCTGCACCAGTTTGCATTCCCACCAACAGTGCAAGAGGGTTCTCCTTTCTCTGCATCCTTGCCCACGCCTGTTGTTTCTTGTGTCGTTAATTTTAGCCATTCTGGGACAGGTGTGAGGTGGTAACTCATTGTGGTTTTGATTTGTATTTCCCTGATGATGAGTGATGTCGAGCATCTTTTCATGTGTCTGTTGGCCATCTGTAGGTCTTCTTTGGAAAAATGTCTATTCATGTCTTCTCATTTCTTAACTGGATTACTCATTTTTTTGGTGTTGAGTTTGATAAGTTCTTTTTTTTTTTTTTTAAAGATTTTATTTATTTTTTTTGACAGAGAGAGACATAGCGAGAGCAGGAACACAAGCAGGGGGAGTGGGAGAGGGAGAAGCAGGCTTCCTGCAGAGCAGGGAGCCTGATGTGGGACTCGATCCCAGGATCCTGGGATCATGACCTGAGCCGAAGGCAGACGCTTAATGACTGAGCCACCCAGGCGCCCAAGTTTGATATGTTCTTTATAGATTTTGGATACTAACCCTTTATCAGATATGTCATATCTGATATGACATATCATATCAAAGGCATAGGCTGCCTTTTTGTTCTGTTGTTTCCTTCACTCTGCAGAAGCTTTTTATCTTGATGAAGTCCCAGTAGTTCGTTTTTGCTTTTGTTTTCCTTGCCTCTGGCAACTTGTCTAGTAAGAAGTTGCCACAGCCAAGGTCAAAGAGATTTCTCCGTGTGTTCTCCTCTAGGATTTTGATAGATTCCTGTTTCACATTTAGGTCTTTCATCCATTCTGAATTTATTTTTCTGTATGCTATAAGAAAATGGTCCAGTTTCATTCTTCTGCATGTTGTGGTCTAGTTCCCCCAACACTATTTGTTGAAGAGACTGTCTTTTTTCCATTGGAGATTCCTTCCTGCTTTGTTGAAGATTAGTTGACCATATGGTTTTGGGTCCATTTCTGGGTTTTCTGTTCTGTTCCATTGATCTATGTGTTTGTTTTTGTGCCATTACCATACTGTCTTGATGACTACAGCTTTGTAATATAGCTTGAAATCCAGAATTGTGATGCCTCCCATTTTGTTTTTCTCCTTTAGGATTGCTTTGGCTATTCAGGGTCTATTGTGGTTCTGTACAAATTTTAGGATTGTTTGTTCTAGCTCTGTGAACAATGCTCGTGGTATTTTGATAGGGATTGCATTAAATGGTCATTTAATTGCAATTGCTTTGAGTGGTATAGACATTTTAAAAATATCTGTTCTTCTAATCCATGAGCATGGAATCCTTTTCCATTTCTTTTTGTCCTTTTCAATTTCTTTCATAAGTGTTCTATAGTTTTCAGAATACAGATCTTATACCTCTTTGTTAGGTTTATTCCTAAGTATCTTATTTTTGCTTCATTGCAAATGGGATTGATTACTTGATTTCTTTTTCTGCTGCTTCATTATTGGTGTGTAGAACTGCAACAGATTTCTGTACATTGATTTTATATCCTGAAACTGTGCTGAATTCATGCATTACTTCCAGCAATTTTTTGGTGGAGTCTTTCAGGTTTTGTGCATAGAGTATCATGTCGTCTGCAAATAGTGAAAGTTTGACTTCTTTCTTGCTGATTTGAATGCCTTTTATTTCTTTTTGTTGTCTGACTGCTGAGACTAAGACTTCCAGTACTGTGTTAAGTAGGTATGGTGAGAGTGGACATCCCTGTCTTATTCCTGACTGTAGGGGAAAGGCTCTCAGTTTTTCCCCATTGAGTATGATATTAGCTATGGGACTTTCATATATGGCCTTTGTGAGGCATGTTCCATCTATCCCTACTTTGTTGAGAGTTTTTATCAAGAATGGATGCTGTATTTAGTCATATGCTTTTTCTGCATCTATTGACAGGATCATATGGTTCTTATCCTTTCTTTTATTAATGTGGTGTATCACATTGATTGATTTGAGAACATTGAACCATCCCTGCAGCCCAGGAATAAATTCCACTTGATCATGGTGAATGATTCTTTTAATGTATTGTTGGATTCGATTTACTAGTATCTTGTTGAAAATTTTTGCATCCATGTTCATCAGGGATATTAGCCTATAATTCTCCTTTTTAGTGGGGTCTTTGGTTCTGGAATCAAGGTAATGCTGGCTTCATAGAATGAGTTTGGAAGTTTTCCTTCCATTTCTTTTTTTTTGGAGGGGGCGGTTTGAGAATAGGTATTAACTCTTTAAATGTCTGGTACAACTCCCCTGGGAAGCCATCTGGTCCAAGACTTGTTTGTTGGGAGATTTTTGATTACTGATTCAATTTCTTTGCTGGTTATGGGTCTGTTCAGATTTTCTATTTCTTCCTGTTTGTTTTGGTTGTTTGTAAGTTTCTAGGAATTTGTCCATTTCTTCCAGATTGCCCAGTTTTTTTGGTATTTAATTTTTCATAGTATTGTCTTATAATTGTTTGTATTTCTGTGGTGTTGGTTGTGATCTCTCCTCTTTCATTCATTAGATGATCTGTCCATTGCTGTAAGTGAGCTGTTAAAGTCCCCTCCTATTTCTGTATTATTATCTATGAGTCTCTTTATGTTTATTATCACTTGATTTATATATTTGGGTGCTCCCACACTGGTGGCATAAATATTTACAATTATTAGATCTTCTTGATGGATAGACCCCTTAATTATGACATAATGCCTTTCTTCATCTCTTGTTATAGTCTTTGGTTTAAAATCTAGTTTGTCTGATATAAGAATGGCTACGCCAGCTTTCTTTTGATGTTCATAACATGATAGATGGTTCTCCATCTACTCACTTTCAATCTGCAGGTGTCTTTAGGTCTAAAATGCGTCTCCTGTAGGCAACATATAGATGGGTCTTGTTTTTTTATCCACGCTGATATCCTATGTCTTTTGAATGGAGCATTCAGTCCATTTACATTCAGAGTGATTATTGAAAGATATAAATTTAGTGTCATTTTGTTCCCTGTAGAGTTGGTGTTTCTGGTGATGTTCTCTGGTCCTTTCTAGTCTTTGTTGCTTTTGGTCTTTTTCTTTTTTTTCCCCCTCCACTCAAAGAGTCCCCCTTAATGTTTCTTGCTGAGCTGGTTTAGTGGTCACGAACGCCTTTATTTTTTGTCTGTCTGGGAAACTCTTTCTCTCTCCTTCTATTCTGAATGATAGCCTTGCTGGAAAAGTAATTCTTAGCTGCATATTTTCCCCATTCAGCACATGGAATAGATCCTGGCACTCTCTTCTGACCTGCCAAGTTCCTGTGGACAGATCTGCTATGAATCTGAACTGTCTTCCCTTGTAGGTTAAGGACTTTTTTTTTCCCCCCATTTCTGCTTTCAGGATTCTTTCCTTGTCTGTGTATTTCATGAATTTGACTATGATATGCCTTGGCAATAGTCAGCTCTTGTTGAATTTAATGGAGTTCTCTGTGCTTCTTGGATTTTGATGTTTGTGTTCTTCCCTGGATTAGGGAAGCTTTCAGCTAAACTTTGCTCAAAGAAACCTTCTGCCCCCCTTTCTCTCTCTTCATCTTCTGAGACTCCTATGATATGAATGCTATTCCATTTTAATAAGTTGCTGAGATCCCTAAGTCTACCTTCATGATCCATTACCTTTGTTTCCATCTTCTTTTCGGCTTCATTATTTTCCATAATTTTACCTTCTGTTTCTTTGATTTGTTCCTCTGTTTCGTCCATCTTCATTTTTATGGCATCCATTCAGGTTTCTGTTTTGGTTATAGCACTTTTAATTTCAGCCCGACTAGATTTTAGTTCTTTTATCTCTGAAGTAAGGGAATCTCTAATGTCTTCTATGCTTTTTTCAAGCCCACCTAGTATCCTTATATAATTATTTCAAATTCTAGTTCAGATATCTTACTTATATCTGTATTGATGAAATCTCTGGTCATCATTTTTTTCCTTTCTTTGGGATGAATTCCTCTGTGTTGTCATTTTGGAGAGGGGATAAAGCAAAATAAAATAAAAATTAAAAATTTTCAAAAAAATTTACATACATACATACATAAAGGAAGGTAGATCTTAGATGTGCTTTGGTCTGCTTGTTACAAGAAGCTTTATAGAAAAAAGGTAGAAAAGAAAAAAATTAAAGAATCTATAAAATAAAATAATTTAAAAATTGCTCTTTCTGTATCCAAATCAAAAACAAAACAAAAAGAGAAAAAACCCAAAGATTCTAGAACCTGTTTCCCCTAGAGCTGGAGCTTTACAGTACTCTATGATCAGGAGACATGGTGTGGATGAGGAGTTTGTGCTGGTCTCTTGGGTGGAGATTCTCAGGTGGAACTGCCCTAGTAGAGATGCACCTGCAAGGCTTAAGGGGGCGGAGCTTGGTGTAGCGGCTCCATTATCCACTTGGTGACGCTGTTTAACTCAGAGAGGAGGATTAAGCTGGTGGTCTTGGGGGAGAAAATGGCTTCAGTCAGTTCTCTCCTCGCTGGAGCAGAAAATGCATGCCACCCCTCTTCAGTAAGCCCTCACAGCTGTGCAAACAATGACCCCTCCTTTGTCCCCGGTTTCTGTCAGATCCCTGGGGTCACCCTGTTTGTGTCTGAGCTGTCTGCCTGCCAACTTGGACGGCACTCCTGTGCTTTATCTCAGGCGGAGCTGTGTTTTATTTTTATTTTTTTAAAGATTTTATTTATTTATTTGAGAGAGCGAGAATGAGAGAGAGTACATGAGAGGGGGGAGGGTCAGAGGGAGAAGCAGACTCCCCGCTGAGCAGGGAGCCCGATGCGGGACTTGATCCCGGGACTCCAGGATCATGACCTGAGCCGAAGGCAGTCGCTTAACCAACTGAGCCACCCAGGCGCCCTGGAACTGTGTTTTAAAAGGTCACCTTTCAGAGGCCCAGGGCCGGGATTGCACTGATCCTCTGGGGGAGGCTCTCCCTGTGCTGTGGCTGGTGCTGGCTTGCCCCAGGAGACAGCCCTAGGACTGCGCAGCGGTTCTGGGTTTATGGTAAATGCAACATACGGCCAGTGCCAGGGACGGCTGCCCTCAGCCAAGGTCTTTTTTCCTATACCGGTGAGCCAGGCAGTTTGATGGAGCTGCTGACGAGGCTGTATCATGTCTACCAAACAGGGAACCTCCCCGTGTGACCCTGGAGATCCTCGGGCTGCGGAGGCTGGGGCTCTGCCCTGCTCTCCCGCTGCAGCACGGCTCAGCTCCCTGCGATGCCTCAGACCTCCGCAACTTCAGACTCTTTGCTCTGGGTTTACAGAAGACTGACCCAGTCCTAACCCTCTCCTGTTCCCCCACCAATCAGTGGTTTTGAGGAACAGTTTTCTTGTGCGGTCCTCTGCATTTTCTTTTCTTTCTTTCTTTCTTTTTTTTTTTTTAAACTGTGCTTTCTCTCTCTCTCTTTCTTCTCTCTCCTCCTCACTCTGTGATCAGGGCTGTCTCCCCTGGGCAGCAACCATGGCTCTTTTCTCCCCAAAATCAACTCTCTGCTGTTCACCTTCCAGGGGTCGTTTTTCCAGTGTGTAGATGTGCAGCTTTGTTCTGGAAGACTTCAGATCAATTTCTTGGGTGTTCAGAGTGATTTGTATTTATCTAGCTGTGTTCTGGGGAGGAGGCAAGCTAAGGGTTGTCCTACTACTCTACCATCTTACTTCCTACATCATATGGTATTTCTAATTTTGATTTTTTTTGAGTAACCTCTATACTGTTTTCCACAATGGTTGTACCAATTGACATTCCCATCAACTGCGTATGAAAGTTCCCTTTTCTCCACATCCTCATCGAAACTTATTTCTTGTCTTTTTGGTAATGGCCATTCTGACAGATATAAGGTGATATCTCATTGTAGTTTTGATCTGCATTTCCCTGATGACTAGTGATGTTGAGCATCTTTATATGTGTCTATTGGCCATCTGTATGTCTTCCTTGAGGAAAAATGTTTATTTGGGTCCTCATTTTTAATTGCATTGTTTGTTTCTGGTGTTGAGTTGTATAAGTTCTTTATATATTCTGGATATAACCCCTCATGAAATACATCATTTGCAAATATCTTCTTTCTTCAGTAGGTTGCCTTTTTGTTTTGTTGATGGTTTCCTTTGCTGTGCAAAAGCTTTTTGTTTTAGTGTAGTGCAAATAGTTTATTTTTGCTTTTGTTTACTTTGCCTGAGGAAATATATCTAAAAAAATGTTGCTAAGGCCAATGTCTAGGAGATTGCTGCCTATGTTTTCTTTTAGGAGTTTTACAGTTTCAGGCCCCACATTTAGGTCTTTAATCCATTCTGAGATTATTTTTGTGTATGGTGTAAGAAGGTGGTCCGGTTTCATTCTTTTGCATGTGGCTGTCCAGTTTTCCCAGCACCACTTATTTAAAAGACTGACTTTTCTTCATTGTATATTCTTGCCTCCTTCATTGTAGATTAATTGACTATATAAGTGCTGGTTTATTTCTGGGCTTTCTATTCTTCATCAACCTTTGTGTCTATTTTTGTGCCAGTATTATACTGTTTTGATTACTACAGCTTTGTAGTATAGTTTGAAATCTGGGATTGTAATACCTCCAGCTTTGCTCTTCTTTCTCAAGATTGCTTTGGTTATTCAGAGTTTTTTGTGGTTTCATACAAATTTTAGTGTTTTGGTCTAGGTCTGGGAAAAACACTGCTGGTAATTTGATAAAGATGGCATTGAATCTGTAGATATAGATTGCCTTGGGTCGTATGGCTATTTTAACAATATTGGTTCTCCCAATCCATGAGAATGGAATGTCTTTCCATTTGTTTGCATCATCCTCCGTTTCTTTCATTAACGCCTTATATTTGTCAGAGTAGCTCTTTCATCTCCTTAGTTAAATTTATTCCTAAGTACTTTATTCTTTTTGGTGCAAATTGTAAATGGGATTTTGTCTTAATTTCTGTTTCCGCTAATTTGTTATTAGTGTATAGACATGCAACAAGTTTTCTCTATATTAATTTTGTATCCTGCAACTTTACTGGATTCATTTATCAACTCCAGTAGTTTTTTGGTGGTCGTTAGGGTTTTCTAGGTATAATATCCCAACATCTGCAAATAATGACAGCTTTATCTTTTCTTTACCAAGTTGGATGTCTTCGGTTTCTTGTCTGGTCACTACAGCTAGGACTTCCAGTGCTGTGTTGAATAAAAGTGAGAGTGGTCATCCTTGTCTTGTTCCTGATCTTAGGGGGAAAGCTCTTAGTGTTTCACCATTGAGCGTAATGTTAGCTGTGGGTTTTTCATATAGTGGTTGGTATTATGTTGAGATATATTCCCTCTAAACCCACTTTGTTGAGTGTGTTTATCATGAATGAATGTTGTATTTTGTCAAATGCTTTTTTCTATTGAGATGATCGTATGGTTTTCATCATTTATTAATGTGGTATATCACATTGATTTACGAATACAGAACCATTTTTGCATATCTGAAATAAACTCTACTTGATTGTGGAGAATGATTTTTCTAGTTTAATGTGGTTTGTTAATATTTTGTTGAGCATTTTTACTTCTATGTTCATCAGAGTTATTGGCCTGTAGTTCTCTTCTCTCTCTCTTTCTCTTTTTTGTAGTGTCTTTGGTTTTGGTATCAGGGTGATGCTGGCTTCATAGAATAAATTTGAGGTTTTCCTTCTATTTTTTGTAAAATATGAAAGGAATAGGCTTAACTCTTCTTTAAATGTTTGGTAGAATTCACCTGTGAAGCCATGTATTCCTGGACTTGTGTTTGTCGGGAGTTTCTTGATTACTGATTCAATTTTATTGCTGGTAATTGGTCTGTTCAAATTTTCTGTTTCTTCCTGATTCAGTTTTGGGAGGTTATATGTTTCTAGAAATTTATCCACTTCTTCTAGTTAGTTCTGTATGTTGGCATATAATTTTTAATACTATTTTCTTATCATCCTTTTTATTTCTTTTGGTTTTTATTTCTCCATTTTTGATTTTATTTTTTGAGCCCTCTCTTTTTGATGATGAATCTGGCTAGAGGTTTATCAATTTTGTTAATCTTTTCAAAGAACCAGCTCTAACTTTCACTGATCTTTATATTTTGTTTTGTTTTGTTTTTGTTTCTTTACGTGTTAGGTTATGTGTGTATGTGTCCGTGTGTGTGTGTGTGTGCGCATGCACGTGTGTGTGCTTGCGCTTGTTAGGCTTTTTATTTGAGATTTTTCTTGTCTTCTGAGGTAGGCTTGTGTCACTATAAATTCCCTTCTTAGAACAGCTTTTGCAACACCTCAAAGATTTTGGACAGTTGTGTCCAAAATGTGTACATTTTCATTTATCTCAATGTATTTTTTAATTTCCTCTTTGATTTCTTGGTTGACCCATTCATTGTTTAGTACCTTGTTTAGCCTTCATGTATTTGTGTTACTTCTGTATTTTTCTTGTAATTTATTTATAGTTTCATACTTTTGTGGTAGAAAAAAATGCTTACTATGATTTCAGTCTTCTTAAATTTATTGAGAGCTTGCTTTTCAGCCTAACATGTGATCTATCTTGGAGAATGTTCCATGTATACTTGAAAAGAAGGTGTATTCTGCTGTTTTGGGATAGAATGCTTTTTTTATATCCTCTAAGTCCATCTTTTTTTATGTGTCACTCAAAGCCACTGTTTCCTTTTTGATTTTCTGTCTGGATGATCTGTCCATTGATATAAGTGAGATGTTAAAGTCTCCTACTATTACTGTATTATTGCCAATTTTCCCCTTCATATCTGTTAATATTTGCTTTATTATATTTAGGTGCTCCTATGTTGGGTGCATAGATATATATATATAATTATTACATCCTCTTGTTGGCTTGATCCCTTTATCATTATGTAATGCCCTTCGTTGTCTTGTTACAGTCTTTGTTTTAAAATCCATTTTGTCTAATATAGGTATCACTATCTCAGGTTTGTTTTCTTTTTCTTCTTCCATTAGCATGGAATATCTTTTTCCATCCCTTCACTTTCAGTGTGTGTGTGTCTTAAGGTCTGAAGTAAGTCTTTTGTAGGCAGCATATAGGTGAGTCTTATGTTTTTATCCATTCTATCGCCCTATGCCTTTGATTAGAACTCATAGTTTGTTTACATTTCAAGTAATTATTGGTAGGTATATACTGATTGCCATTTTGATTATTGTTTTCTGGTTGTTTTTGTAGTTCTCCATTCCTTTTTTCTTCTCGTGCTCTCTTCCTTGTGACTGATGACTTTCTTTAGTGTTATGCTTGGATTCCTTCCTCTTTATGTTTTTGTGTGTGTACTATAGACTTTTGATTTGTGGTTACCAGGAGGTTCATATATAATATCCTGTGTATTGAGCAGTCTATTTTACGTTGATAGTTGCTGAAGTTGGAACACATTCTAAAAGCACTACTTTTTTACACCCATTACATTTTGTGTAATGTCATATTTTATATCTTTTTAGCTAATTATTGTAGACATAATTGATAAACTACTTTTGTCTCTTAATGTTCATATTTACTGTAATAGTGATCTATTACCTTTACTATATGTTTGCTTTTACCAATGAAATTTTTTTCTTTCATTATATTCTTATTTCAGGTATGGCCTCTTCTTTTTTGCTGAAAGAATTACCTTACCATTTCTTATAAAGCTGATTTAGTGGTGATGAATTTCTTTAACTTTTGTTTGGGAAAGTATCTTTCCTCAATTCTGAATGGTAACCTTGCTGGCAAGAATATTCTTGGTTCCAGTGTTTTTCCTTTCAGAACTTTGAATATATTATGCCAGTCCCTTTTGGATTGCAAAGTTTCTGTTAAAAAAATCAGCTGATAGCTTTATGGAGTTTTTCTGGTATGGAACTAATTTCTTTTTGCTGCTTTAAGACTCCCTCTTTAAGTTTTTCCACTTTAAATATTATGTGCCTTGGTGTGGCTATCCTTGGATTTGATTTTTTTAGGGTTTTTGTGCTTCATGGACCTGGAAGTCTGTTCCCTCCCCCAGATGAGGGGAGTTTTCAACTATTGTTTCTCCAAAGAAGTTTTCTGACCCTTTCTTCTCCTTCTGGGACCCTTATGAATATTAGTACAGTTGATGTTGTCCTAGAGACTTCTTAACCTATCCTCATTTTTTTTAAAAATCCTTTATCCTTTTACAGCTCAGCGTGGATAATTTCCAGCACACCATCTGCCAGATGGCTGATCCATTCTGCATCCTCTAATCTTGATTCCCTCTCGTGTATTTTTCTTTTCAACTATTGTATTCTTCAGCTCTGATTGTTTTTTTTTTTTTTTTTTTTAATATTATGTCCTTGTTCAAGTTCTTGCTGAACTCATCCACTCTTCCCTTAAGACCAGTGAGCATCCTTGTGAGCATTACTTTGAAATCTTTTTCAGGTAGATTGCTTATCTCCATTTTGTTTAGTTCTTTTTGGGAGGTTTTGTCTTATTGTTTTGTTTGGAACATTCCTCTGTCTCCTCATTTTGTCTGTCTGTGTTTATTTCTACGTATTAGGTAGGTCAGCAAGCCTCCTGGTCCATAACATAGTAACTTATGTAGAAAGTGTCCTGTGGGGCCCAGTAGCTGAATCCCCTCTGGTCCCCAAAAACAGATGCTCCAGTGGTGTTTCCTGTGCATGCTGCATACATTCTCCTATTGTGACTGGGCAATGCTGATGGGCAGGGCTGGCTCTCAGTCCAGCTGTCATCAGTGGTCCACTGCAAACTACTGTGTGCACATTGGTGCAGGGCTGGCCCCAGGCATGGCTGGCTGAGAGGTCTGGCTACACTTGATCTGGGCATGCTAGTGGGTGGAGTTAGCCCCTGGTGCAGGTGGCTGAGAGGTCTGGCTTCATCCATTTGGAGTGTGCTGGTGGCTGGGGTGCCCTTCCCTCCCTGGGGGAGGAATCCCTTTGGAGGGGCAACAGTCTCATCTGGGGCTGCCTGCTAGGTGTGGCAGGAAAGTAGTTGCTTTGGTAAAAGGTGAAAGATTTATATGACCTGGAGAGAAACCAGAGTATTGGAAGGTAGCTGCTTTGGGAAGATGCTGGTCCTGACTGGGGCAGCTAGCTTGCCAGGTGTGGTGGGAAGGAAGCTGCTTTGGTGGGAAAGCTGCCGGGGTGGGTGGTCCACAGGGGAATGCCGAGGTGGGGCATGCAGTGCTAACAAAGTAGATGGAGAGCTGCAGAACTGGTTCCCGCCAGTGTCACGCCAGCTAGGCTGAGGGAAAGCAAGAAAAATGGCACCCCAGAGCACTTCCATTCCCAAAGAAAGTTCCTACAAATTGCTGTCCCTCTGCACACACCTAAAATTAGTTAATCTCCTTGATGTATAACCCAGAGGCTTTTCAACTGCTGCCTCTCTGCTGGGTCTCAGTGAGTAATGTAGTGCACTGGCACTTTTAAGAGGGGAACTCTGTTTTCTAAAGTTCTCCAGTCCTCCTGGGGTTAAGCCTCACTGATTTTCTTTTTCTTTCTTTTTTTTTTTTTTAAAGATTTTATTTATTTATTTGACAGAGAGAGAGACAGTGAGAGCAGGAACACAAGCAGGGGGAGCGGGAGAGGGAGAAGTAGGCCTCCCGCCGAGCAGGGAGCCCGATGTGGGACTCGATCCCAGGACCCTGGGATCATGACCTGAGCCGAAGGCAGACGCTTAACGACTGAGCCACCCAGGCGCCCAAGCCTCACTGATTTTCAAAGCTGGACATAACGGGGGCTCTTCTTCCTCATGCAGATCCCCAGGGCTGGGGTGTTTGATGTGGGGCTCGATACCTCACTTTTCAGGAAGGACCTCTGTGCCTGTAATATCCCTCAGAAGGGGATTTGGTTCCCATCTGTGACTCTGCCCTCCTACCCTCCTTGGTGTTGACTTTTCTTTACATTTTTAGATGAGGGAGATCTATTCTGCTAGGCTTCAGGGTGTTTTCAGAGTGAGTTGCCTTATATTTAGTTGCAGCCTTGGTGTATCTATGGGAGGAGGTGAGCTCCCGATCCTCCTACTCTGCCATCTTTCTGGCTCCCAGAGGGGGCTTTCAGAAGGTAGTTATGCCCGTGCTGAGATCAGAACAACTTGAGCCAGTCATGGAAAAGTAGGGAGATAGAACAGTGCTGTGTACAACTGAAAGTGATTGTGGAGGGTTGGAAGCCAAGCAAGTGGTCGAAGACCTAGCCCTGATTTTAAAGAACCTGAGAGCTAACTTTATTAAGGGGTTTGACCAAATCCTTAGGTCATCCAGGAGCCATTGAAGGGAGCTAGGAATTCCAAGATAAAATTGTCAGTTTTTGGAAAGCTGAATTGGACCTCAATAAGGAGACTTGATTGGAGGGGGATGAGGGTTGGAGGAATGAAGATTTTTTAAAAATGCTTTAAATTAAATTTATTTTTACACATGAAAAAATTAATTTTACATGTGAGGAAAAAGGGCAAACATAGTAATGCTCCCTTGAACTCAGAGGCAGGACCAAGAAGCAGCATGAAGTTCATAACTTTTGGTATATTATGTATTTTCATTTGTTATATGCTTCAACTCTTTTTAAAGTAAACTTATGTAAATTATGCAAACATACAATTTGATGTGTTCATAAAATGAACATACCTACATCACTATTCAGCTCAAGAAATTAAACTACTGGCACCCAGGAAGAGCCCCTCTTATTCCCTTATGGTCGCTACTGTTCTGTCCAAATTTAACCACTATCTCAACTACTATCCCTATGGATATTTTCAGTTAATTTTTTTCTCCAAAGCAATGAGCTACCATTTACTAAGAAAGTTGCACAAAAAAAGAACTTAAAGAGAAACTCAAGTACGGGTTTGATCATTTTTCAAACATTAAAAATTAACAGTAGGATAGTTTCTTAAAATGAAATGTCACATACATCTCCCCTATGTGGAATAGATATCAGAACTTCTCTGATTGAATCAGAATCAGAAATTTGGAGCCTATGGACCTTATTCACTGCCTTTCCTCTTTAGCATCCATATTGCCCCCCTATTTCTCTCCCCATTTCATCATGGTGGACTCTGAGACATCCTTCCATATCCTGAGGTTCTGTGGAAAACTCAGCTTGAAACCATTGATTCATTGTAAGCCCTTCCTTTTGAACAGGTGTTGGCAAACTTTTCTAGAAAGGGCTACACAGTAAATGTTTTAAGTTTTAGCTGCCATACCGTCTCTCTCTCCCTACTCAGCTTTTGTGGGGCTCTCGTGAGAGCAGCTCTAGACAATAGATGTTGGTGGTGTTCTAGTAAAATTTTATTTACAAAAACAGGCTGTGGGCCGAATATGTCCCATGGGCTGTAGTTTGCTGAGCCCTGCTTTTGAAAAATAAGGAAAGGGAAGCTCAGAAAAGTAAAAGAACTTAGAATTGCAGAGTTTTATTATTAAAAGGAACTTAATAACCCTCTTGTAGAAACAAATCAAAGCCCTAGCAATTTATGCTAATTAACGAAACAATTTGTGGCGCGTGTAATCTAGCAAAGAGTTACACATGATATCATAATTATAGTGAAGATCATACGTTGTTTCTTTTCCAACCTGTTTTTATTAATAAAACTCTCAGCTTCTCATCTCTTTCCAAGAATCTTGAAGAATCATGCTCTAAGAATTGTTAAACCCTCTAATCCTATGATGAACATAATTTTCACTTGGGCTCTTTTGCTTCTCATGCCACTAACCCTAGTGCTTCTAAATTTGAAAGTCTTCAGTCAAGTGGCCCAAGTAACTTCACTGATTTTAGATGGTCTGGGTTCTGAGCACTTTCCCTCCCATTACCCTGTTAAAATGGATCTTTGCTATGTTGGGCTTAAGGGAGCTTCTAGACATTTGAGTGAACTCATCAGAGCTTCACTGCGGTTTCATTGTTCTTCATTCAGAGTCTAAAGACATTCTGTGACCTTCTGTCTGAGCATGGGGTATTTATGTTGTCAAATTCCCATGCAGAAGCGAGGGCAGGCCTTGGCTTTCTTTCATGCATTCTGGTTGTATCAGTCAGAATGGGCAAGGCTATGCTGCTGAAATAGGTAATCAAAACCTCAGTGGTTCCCCACAGCAATATACCCCACTCTACAACCTTTATGAGGGGGCTCTGCTCTTCTTCACAAGAAGCCCCTCATTCTGCTTCTGAAGCTGACAGGGCAGCCGCTGGTGAGAACTACTCATCACAGCAGTAGAGGGAAAAGATGTGTGAAAGCAAGAATAGGCTCTTAATGTTCCTGCTTCAAGTGGCAGGCTCACCTTTTAATGGCCCGAGCAAGTTAAAAGGCTAAACCTGGCTTTGATGCATCAGGGAATTCCTAGGGATGGAAATACAACCTTGGCGAACTGCAGTCAAAACCTCCTCTGTGCAACTGATGAATCACTAAATTCTGCTCCTGAAACTAATAAAAAATAAAATAAAATAAATAAAGATAAGCTAAAATAAATAAAAATAAGCTTAAATAAATAAATAAAAATAAAATAAGCTAAGCAAGGATGTGGTCTCATCTGGAGTCAGCTTCTGCCTGATCCCACAGAGAGCTCTGGAGCATGAAGTGTATCACAGAGTTGAGCCCATCTTGAGGCAAGAAGAGTGGACTTTTGCACCCCCAAGTCAGTCAGTCAATCTCTGTGGGGTATCCCCAGTTGGGAGAGGAGGTATAATCTTTCATGTGGGCTCCCTTTTGTCTGAGATAAACTTTCCAGAGAAGGGGCAGCTGTGAGCCTTTAGCAGCCATCATTCACACCAGCTGGGGGCAGGTTCGCTGGTACAATACAAGGGACCAATGGAGTCCCTTACAGATAGGCCTTCCTTTGAAGTCAGCTATGTTCCTCTTCATGCTCCTTTGACTGAATTTATTTGGAGCAGAGAGGTTAAAGAGGTTGTTCTCTAAGAGGATGTTCATTGTTTCTCAAGCTCAACTAGTATATGGATGATCTAACAGGGGAGTTTTCTTCATTTCCACCATTGGCTTAAATTGTTTTTATTATAACTTTACTTAAATATATATAAACTTAAAAGTTTCAATAAACTTCTTATGTTCACATTTATTAAAAAGGCATGAAATCACAACAAATTACAAATTAAAATTTAAAAAGTACAAAAGCACTAAAAATCAAATTGATAACATAAAAGAAAAAAATCGCACTGAGTAGAAGCACAAGCCCCTGGAATCATTTCTCCAAATGACTAAGAGCCCTCATGCAAATTGAATGCCTAGTGTCCTGTGCTGATAGACCAGATGCTAGAGTGGGCGTAAACATTTGTTTGGTTTTTAAAATCCAGACATGGATGTATGCCTTAACAAAAGTAGCTTATTATTAATATACGATTTTAATATGGAAGATGAAAAGGGCATCTGTGTAGTTGGACTATAAATGTCATTTGACATTTTTGAGAGTATTTAATAGGCTGTGGATATCCAGGACTTTAAAAAAATTACTATTTTTTTGAGTATAGTTGACCTACAATGTTACATTTGTTTCAGGTGTACAATAGAGTGATTCAACATCTCTATGCTGTGCTCACCTCACGTGTGGCTACCCTCTATTACCACACAGCACT
Organism: Mirounga leonina; assembly: GCF_011800145.1. NCBI lineage: Eukaryota > Metazoa > Chordata > Mammalia > Carnivora > Phocidae > Mirounga > Mirounga leonina. Next base: position 13,793,222 of record NW_023270380.1, on the reverse strand, counting down.
ATTACAATACTGTTGACTAGAGTCGCCATGCTGTGCCTCTCATCCCTGTGACTTCTTCATTTCATAACTGGAACCTTGGACCTCCCACCCCCCTTTACCCTTTTGTTCATCACCTGACATACCTCTCCACAGCAACCATCAGTTTGTTCTCTGTATTTATAGGTATGATTCTGCTTTTTGTTTGATTATTCATTTTTTTTAGATTCCACATATGAGTCAAATCATACAGTATTTGTCCTTCTCAGTCTGACTTATTTCATTTAGCATTATACCCTCTAGGTCCATCCATGTTGTTACAGATGACACAAACTCATTTTTTTTATGGCTGAGTAATATCTCTCTCTCTCTCACTCACACACACACACACACACACACACACTATATCTTTCTTATTCATTTGTCTATTAATGGGCACTTAGGTTGCTTCCATATCTTGGCTATTGTAAATAATGCTGCAGTAAACACAGGGGTACCTATATTGTTTTGAATTAGTGTTTCCATTTTCCTTGTGTAAATACCCAGTAGTGGAATTATTGGATCATCTGGTAATTCTATTTTTAATTTCTTGAGGACCCTCCATGTTGTTTTCTACAGTGGCTGCACCAATTTGCATTCCCACCAACAGTGCATGATGGTTAGTTTTTCTCCACATCCTCACCAACACTTGTTATTTCTTATTTTGATTTTAGCCTTTCTGACAGCTCTGAGGTGATATCTCACTGTAGTTTTGATTTGTATTTCCCTTCTGATGAGTGATGTTGAGCATCTTTTCATGTGTCTGTTGGCCATTTGGTTGTCTTCTTTGGAGAAATGTCTATTCATATCTTCTGTCCATCTTTTAATTGGATTGTTTTTCTGGTGTTGAGTTGTATAAGTTCTTTATATATTCTGAATATTAACCGCTTATCAGAGATATCATTTACAAATATCTTCTCCCTTCAGTAGATTGCCTTTTGGTTTTGTTGATGGTTTCTCTTGCTATGCAAAACTTTTTATTCTGATGTAGTCCCAATACCTTTTTTTTTTTTTTTTGCTTTTGTTTCCCTTAGGAGACGTATCTAGAAAAATGTTATGGTCTATGTCAGAGAAATTACTGCTGTGTTTCCTTCTAGGATTTTTACGGTTTCAGGCCTCACATTTAGGTCCTTAATCTGTTTGGGGTTTATTTTTGTGTATGGTGAAAGAAAGTGGTCCAGTTTCATTCTTTTGCATGTTGCTGTCCATTTTTCCCAAAACCATTTATTGAAGAGATTGTCTTTTTTTCATTGGATATTCTTGCCTCCTTTGCCACAGATTATTTGATTTATTTCTGGGCTCTCTATTCTGTTCCATTGATCTGTGTGTCTAATTTTGTGCCAGTGCCACAGTGTTTTGATTACTATAGCTTTATAGTATAGTTTGAAACCTGGTATTGTGATATTTCCAGTTGGTCTTCCTTTTCAAGATTGCTTTGGCTATTTGGTGTCTTCTGTGGTTTCATACAAGTTTTAGGATTTTTTTTTCTAGTTCTGTGAAAAATGCTGTTGGTAATTTGATAGGGATTGCATTGAATCTGTAGAATGCTTTGGGTAACATGGACATTTTAACAATATTTTTCTAATCCATGAGCATAGAATGTCTTCCATTTTTTTGTGTTGTCTTCAGTTTTCTTCATAATGTTTTGTAGTTTTCAGCATATTGGTCTTTTACCTTTCTGCTTAATTTCTTCTTAAGTATTTTATTCTTTTTGGTGCAATTATGACTGGTGTTGTTTTCTTAAATTTTTCTATTTTATTAGTATACAGAAATGGAATGGATTTCTGTATATTTATTTTGGTATCCTGCAACTTGACTGAATTCATTTATTCTAGTAGTTTTTGGTGGTGCCTTTATGGTTTTCTATATATGGTATCATATCATCTGTAAATAGTGAGGGTTTTACTTCTTCCTTGCCAGTTTGGGTGCTATTTATTTCTTGTCTAGTTGCTACAGATAGGACTTCTAGTACTGTGAGACATAAAAGTGATGAGAGTTGGGCACCTGGGTGGCTCAGTTGGTTAAGCGACTGCCTTCGGCTCAGGTCATGATCCTGGAGTCCAGGGATCGAGTCCCACATCGGGCTCCCTGCTCAGCAGGGAGTCTGCTTCGTCCTCTGACCCTATCCCCTCTCATGTGTTCTCTCTCTCTCATTCTCTTTCTCTCAAATAAATAACTAAAATCTTTAAAAAAAAAAAAGTGATGAGAGTCTTGTTCCTGATCTTAGGGGGAAAACTCTGTTTTTTATCACTGAGTATAATATTAGCAGTGGGCTTTTCATATATGGCCTATTTTATGTTGACCTATGTTTCCTCTAACTCTACTTCATGAGCTTTATTTTTATCATGAATGGATGTTGTATTTTGTCAAATGCCTTTTCTGCACCAGTTGAAATGACCCTATGGTTTTTATCCTTTCTCTTCTTGATGTGACGTATGTTTATTGATTTGCAAATATTGAATAACCCTTGCATTCCAGGAATAAGTCCCATTGTGGTGAATGATTTTTTTTGAAGGTATTGTTGTATGTGGTTTGCTAATATTTTGTTGAGGATTTTTGCATCTAGGTTCATCAGAAATATTGGCCTCTATCTTTTTCTGTGGTGTCTCTACCTGGTTTTGGTATCTGGGAAATGCTGGCCCCATAGAATGAATTTGGAAACTTTCCTTGCTTTTCAATTTTTTGGTATAATTTGAGAAGAATAGGTATGTATTTAATATAAATTGAGAAGAATAGGTATTAACTCTTCTTTGAATGTTTGGGTAGAATTCAACTTTGTGGCTGTCTGGTTGTGGGCTTTTGTTTGTTGGGAGTTTTTTTTTTTTTATGTTAATCACCATACATTACATCATTAGTTTTTAATGTAGTGTTCCATGACTCATTGTTTGCGTATAACACCCAGTGCTCCATTCAATATGTGCCCTCTTTAATACCCATCACCAGGCTAACCCATCCCCCCATCCCCTCCCCTGTGAAACTGTTAGTTTGTTTTGCAGAGTACATAGTCTCTCATGGCTCGTCTCCCCCTCGGATTTCCCCCCTTCATTCTTCCCCTCCTGCTATCTTCTTTTTTTTTTTTTAACATATAATGTATTATTTGTTTCAGAGGTACAGGTCTGTGATTCAACAGTCTTGCACAATTCACAGTGCTCACCATAGCACATACCCTCCCCAATGTCTATCACCCAGCTACCCCATCCCTCCCACCCCTCACCACTCCAGCAACCCACAGTTTGTTTCCTGAGATTAAGAATTCCTCATATCAGTGAGGTCATATGATACATGTCTTTCTCTGGTTGACTTATTTCACTCAGCATAATACCCTCTAGTTCCATCCATGTCGTTGCAAGTGGCAAGATTTCATTCTTTTTGATGGCTGCATAATATTCCATTGTATATATATACCACCTCTTCTTGATCCATTAATCTGTCAATGGACATCTTGGCTCTTTCCACAGTTTGGCTATTGTGGACATTGCTGCTATAAACATTGGGATGCACGTACCCCTTCAGATCCCTACATTTGTATCTTTGGGGTAAATAGTAGTGCAATTGCTCGGTCGTAGGGTAGCTCTATTTTCAACTTTTTGAATAACCTCCATACTGTTTTCCAGAGTGGTTGCACCAGCTTGCATTCCCACCAACAGTATAGGAGGGTTACCCTTTCTCTGCATCCCTGCCACAATCTGTTGTTTCCTGACTTGTTAATTTTAGCCATTCTGACTGGTGTGAGGTGGTATCTCATTGAGGTTTTGATTTGGATTTCCCCGATGCCGAGCGATGTTGAGCACTTTTTCATGTGTCTGTTGGCCATTTGGATGTCTTCTTTGCAGAAATGTCTGTTCATGTCTTCTGCCCATTTCTTGATCGGATCATTTGTTCTTTGGGTGTTGAGTTTGATAAGTTCTTTTTTTTTGGATACTAGCCGTTAATCTGATAAGTCATTTGCAAATATCTTCTCCCATTCTGTCGGTTGTCTTTTGGTTTTGTTGACTGTTTCTTTTGCTGTGCAAAAGCTTTTTATCTTGATGAAGTCCCAATAGTTCATTTTTGCCCTTGCTTCTCTTGCCTTTGGCGATGTTTCTAGGAAGAAGTTGCTGAGGCTGAGGTCGAAGAGATTGCTGCCTGTGTTCTCCTTTAGGATTTTGATGGACTCCTGTCTCACATTGAGGTCTTTCAACCATTTGGAGTCTATTTTTGTGTGTGGTGTAAGGAAATGGTCCAGTTTCATTCTTCTGCATGTGGCTGTCCAATTTTCCCAACACCATTTGTTGAAGAGACTGTCTTTTTTCCATTGGACATTCTTTCCTGCTTTGTCAAAGATGAGTTGACCATAGAGTTGAGGGTCCATTTCTGGGCTCTCTATTCTGTTCCATTGATCTATGTGTCTGTTTTTGTGCCAGTACCATGCTGTCTCGATGATGACAGCTTTGTAATAGAGCTGGAAGTCCGGAATTGTGATGCCGCCAGCTTTGCTTTTCTTTTTCAACATTCCTCTGGCTATGTGGGGTCTTTCCTGGTTCCATACAAATTTTAGGATGATTTGTTCCATTTCTTTGAAAAAAGTGGATGGTATTTTGATGGGGATTGCATTGAATGTGTAGATTGCTCTAGGTAGCATTGCCATCTTCACAATATTTGTTCTTCTAATCCATGAACATGGGATGTTTTTCCATTTCTTTGTGTCTTCCTCAATTTCTTTCATGAGTGTTTTATAGTTTTTTGAGTACAGATTCTTTGCCTCTTTGGTTAGATTTATGCCTAGGTATCTTATGGTTTTGGGTGCAATTGTAAGTGGGATTGACTCCTTAATTTCTCTTTCTTCTATCTTGTTGTTGGTGCTTAGGAATGCCACTGATTTCTGTGCATTGATATTATATCCTGCCACTTTACTGAATTCCTGTAAGAGTTCTAGCAGTTTTGGGGTGGAGTATTTTGGGTTTTCCACATAAAATATCATATTATCTGCAAAGAGTGAGAGTTTGACTTCTTCTTTGCCGATTTGGATGCCTTTGATTTCTTTTTATTGTCTGATTGCTGTGGCTAGGACTTCTAATACTATGTTGAATAGCAGTGGTGATAGTGGACGTCCCTGCCACGTTCCTGACCTTAGGGGGAAAGCTCTCAGTTTTTCCCCATTGAGAATGATATTCACTGTAGGTTTTTCATAGATGGCTTTCATGATCTTGAGGTATGTACCCTCTATACCTATACTCTGAAGAGTTTTGATCGAGAAAGAATGCTATACTTTGTCAAATGCTTTTTCTGCATCTACTGAGAGGATCATATGATTCTTGTTTTTTTTTTTATTAATGTATTGTATCACATTGATCGATTTGCAGATGTTGAACCAACGTTGCAGCCCAGGGATTAATCCCACTTGGTCATGGTGAATAATCCTTTTAATGTACTGTTGGATCCCATTGGCTGGTATTTTGGTGAGAACTTTTGCATCCATGTTCATCAAGGATATTGGTCTGTAATTCTCCTTTTTGATGGGGTCTTTGTCTGGTTTTGGGATCAAGGTAATGGTAGCCTCATAAACTGAGTTTGGAAGTTTTCCTTCCATTTCTATTTTTTGGAACAGTTTCAGAAGAAAAGGTTATTAATTATTCTTTAAATGTTTGGTAGAATTCCCCTGGGAAGCCATCTGGCCCTGGGCTTTTGTTTGTTGGGAGTTTTTTGGGGACTGCTTCAATTTCCTTAGTGGTTATAGGTCTGTTCAGGTTTTCTATTTCTTCCTGGTTCAGTTTTGGTAGTTGATACATCTTTAGGAATGCATCCATTTCTTCCAGGTTATCTAATTTGCTGGCATAGAGTTGCTCCTAATATGTACTTATAATTGTTTGTATTTCTTTTTTTTTTATTCTTATGTTAATCCCCATACATTACATCATTAGTTTTAGATGAAGTGTTCCATGATTCATTGTTTGTGCATAACACCCAGTGCTCCATGCAGAATGTGCCCTCCTCAATACCCACCACCAGGCTAACCCATCCTCCCACCCCCCTCCCCTCTAGAACCCTGTTTGTTTTTCAGAGTCCATCGTCTCTCATGGTTCATCTACCCCTCCGTGTTTGTATTTCTTTGGTGTTGGTTGTGATCTCTCCTCTTTCATTCATGATTTTGTTGATTTGGGTCATTTCTCTTTTCTTTTTGATAAGTCTGGCCAGGGGTTTATTAATCTTGTTAATTCTTTCAAAAAACCAGCTCCTAGTTTCCTTGATCTGTTCTACTGTTCTTTTGGTTTCTATTTCATTGATTTCTGCTCTGATCTTTATGATTTCTCTTTTCCTGCTTGGTTTAGGCTTTATTTGCTGTTCTCTCTCCAGCTCCTTTAGGTGTAGGGTTAGATTGTGTACTTGAGACCTTTCTTGTTTCTTGAGAAAGGCTTGTATTGCTATATACTTTCCTCTTAGGACTGCCTTTGCTGTATCCCAAAGATTTTGAACAGTTGTGTTTTCATTTTCATTTGTTTCCATGATTTTTTTTTACTTCTTTAATTTCCTGGTTGACACATTCATTCTTTAGTAGTATGCTCTTTAGCCTCCATGTATTTGAGTTCTTTCCAACTTTCCTCTTGTGATTGAGTTCTAGTCTCAAAGCACTGTGGTCTGAAAATATGCAGGGAATGATCCCAATCTTTTGGTACTGGTTGAGACCTGATTTGTGACCTAGGATGTGATCTATTCTGGAGAATGTTCCATGGGCACTAGAGAAAAATGTGTATTTTGTTGCTTTGGGATGGAATGTTCTGAATATGTCTGTGAAGTCCATTTGGTCCAGTGTGTCATTTAAAGTCTTTATTTCCTTGTTGATCTTTTGCTTAGATGATCTGTCCATTTCAGTGAGGGGGGTGTTAAAGTCCCCCACTATTATTGTATTGTTGTCGATGTGTTTCTTTGCTCTTGTTATTAATTGGTTTATATAATTGGCTGCTCCCATGTTAGGGGCATAGATATTTACAATTGTTAGATCTTCTTGTTGGATAGACCCTTTAAGTAGGATATAGTGTCCTTCCTCATCTCTTATTACAGTCTTTGGTTTAAAATCTAATTTGCCTAATATAAGGATTGCCACCCCAGCTTTCTTTTGGTGTCCATTAGCATGGTAAATAGCTTTCCACCCCCTCACTTTCAATTTGGGGGTGTCTTTGGGTCTAAAATGAGTCTCTTACAGACAGCATATCGATGGGTCTTGTCTTTTTATCCAATCTGATAGCCTATGTCTTTTGATTGGGGCATTTAGCCCATTTACATTCCGGGTAAACATTGAAAGATAGGAATTTAGTGCCATTGTATTGCCTGTAAGGTGACTGTTACTGTATATTGTCTGTGTCCCTTTCTGGCCTATGTTGCTTTTAGGCTTTCTCTTTGCTTAGAGGACCCCTTTCAAGATTTCTTGTAGGGCTGGTTTTGTGTTTGAAAATTACTTTAGTTTTTGTTTGTCCTGGAAGCTTTTTCTCTCTCCTTCAATTTTCAATGACAGCCTAGCTGGATATAGTATTCTTGGCTGCATATTTTTCTCATTTAGTGCTCTGAATATATCCTGCCAGGTCTCTGTGGATAGGTCTGATGCCAATCTAGTATTTCTACTACTGTAGGTTACAGATCTCTTGTCCCAAGCTGCTTTCAGGATTTTCTCTTTTTCTCTGAGACTCATAAGTTTTACTATTAGATGTCGGGGTGTTGACCTATTATTATTGATTTTGAGAGGGGTTCTCTGTGCCTCCTGGATTTTGATGCCTATGTCCTTCCCCAAATTAGGGAAGTTCTCTGCTGTAATTTGCTCCATTATACCTTCTGCCCCTCTCTCTCTTCCTCTTCAGGGATCCCAATTATTCTAATGTTGTTTTGTCTTATGGTATTGCTTATCTCTCGAATTCTGCCCTCGTGATCCAGTAGTTGTTTATCTCTCTTTTTCTCAGCTTCTTTATTTTCCATCATTTTGGTCTTCTGTATCACTGATTCCCTCTTCTGCCTCATTTATCCTAGCAGTTAGAGCCCCCATTTTGGATTGCACCTCATTAACAGCCTTTTTGATTTCGACTTGGTTAGATTTTAGTTCTTTTATTTCTCCAGAAAGGGTTTCTCTAATAACTTCCATGCTTTTTTCAAGCCCAGCTAGTATCTTTAAAATCATCATTCTGAGCTCTAGTTCCAACATCTTACTAATGTCTGTATTGATTAGGTCCCTGGCAGTTGGTACTGCCTCTTGTTCTTTTTGTTGAGGTGATTTTTTCCATCTTGTCATTTTGTTCAGAGGAGAATAGATGAATGAGAAAACAAAATGCTAAGAGGATAACAACGTCCCCAGAAAATATGCTCTAAAGAAATCAGAGAAGACATGAAACCAGGGGAAAGAAAGAAAAAAAAAAAAGAAAAAGATAAAAACAAAAACAGAACAAAACAAAAAAAACAGAATATGATCAGATATGATCAGGCTGGTGCATAGATCAGTGCCACACACTAGATTTTGAGTGTATTTTGGTCTGTTAGAAGAAAGTGCCTCCCAAAATTTTAAAGAAAGAAAAACTTATATATGTACAAAAATAAGGGTTAATACGATGAAGGGATGGAATATGAATGTAAAGATGAAAATTATAAAAGATTTTATAAAAGGAATTGATAAGATAAGTTGTTTGAAGAAAGAAGAGTATTTAAAAAAAAAAAAGGAGAGAATATGATCAGGCAGGAGACTAGAACAAAGCCATACTCTAGAGATTTAGGGTATATTTTGATCTGTTAGAAGAAACTGTATCTCAAAATTTTAAAGAGAGAACAACTTATATATATATGCCAAAAATAAGGGTAACTACTATGAAGGGATAGAATATGACTCTAAAAATGGTAATAAAAATATTTTTTAAAAAAGGGATTGATAAGATGTTGGTTGAAAAAGGGAAAAAGAAAAATTAAAAAAAAAAAAAAAGGACAGTTAAAAAAAATTAACTTTGAAAGATTAAAGAATCATGGTAAAAAAGTCATGGATTCTATGTGCATTATTCCCCTAGCACTGGAGTTCTGCCATTCTCATTGATGGGTAAACTTGCTCTTGGCTGGCCATTCTTGGGCTGATCTTCTTGGGGAGGGGCCTGTTGCTGTGGTTCCCAAATGTCTTTGCCGGAGGCGGAATTGCCCTGCCCTTGCCTGGTGGGGTCTAAGTAATCTGCTCGGGTTTGCTCTCGGTAGCTTTTGTTCCCTGCAAGCTCTCTGTACAGCTTTGAAGGAGGAGAGTGAAAATGGCGGCCTCCCAATCTCCGCGGGAGGAGCGAAGAACTTGGGGCCCGCTCCTCAGTGCACCCCCAGAGAAAAGCAGTCACTCCCATCTCCCCGGTCTCGGGCTGCACTCCGTGCTCACCTGGCCTGTGACCAAGCGTTTCTATCTCTGGCACCCAACCCCGTGTGGAGTCTCCAAACCTAGCAGATCCCTGTGGTGTGCTCCCACACTGCTCCTCCTGGGGGAGGAAGGGGAGTCTCCCCGGATCTGCCACTTGTTGGGTCCCTGCTGGAGGAGCAGTGGCCCTACTGTGCTGGGATCACTGTTTAAGGGAACCCCGAGCTGAGAGCCCATGCCTCGGCTCCGTCTCTGCAGCCAGCTTCCCCGCTCTAATACCTGGGAACTCGGCTGCACTCAGGTATCCCCGGTCTTTCTGTGACCCCGAGGCTCCTGAGACCACACTGTCCCACCGAGGGTTCCACGCCCTGCTTAGCCACTGGAGCAATGTCCCTCAGCGGAGCAGACTTCTAAGAGTTCCGATTTTGTGCTCCGCGGCTCTATTACTTGCCAGAGGCGGCCGACGGAGGCCCCCTCTCCTGCCATCTATCCTCCCAAATATCGCCTGGGATTCGCTTCTCCGCACACCTTACCTTCCAGAAAGTGGTCGCTTTTCTGTTCAGAGAGTTGCTGCTATTCTTTTCTTTGATCTCCTGTTGAGTTTGTAGGTGTTAAGAATGGTTTGATCCCTATCCAGCTGAATTCCTGGGACCAGATGAAATCCAGGTCTCCTACTCCTCTGCCATCTTGCTCCGCCCCCCTGTTGGGAGTTTTTTGATTACTGATTCAGTTTCATTGCTGGTAATCGATATATTCAAATTTTCTATTTCTTCCTGATTCAGTTTTGGGAAGTTATAGGTTTCTAGGAATTTATCCATTTTTTCTATGTTGTCCGACTTGTGAGCATGTAATTTTTCATAATAATCTCTTATGATTGTATTTCTTTGTTGTCAGTTGTTATTTTTCCTCTTTCATTTCTGATTTTTGAGTCTTTATTTTTTTTTTTTTAAAGATTTTATTTATTTATTCATGAGAGACACAGAGAGAGAGGCAGAGGGAGAAGCAGGCTCCCAAGGAGCAGAGAGCCCGATGCAGGACTCAATCCCAGGACCCCGGGATCATGACCTGAGCCGAAGGCAGACGCTTAACCATCTGAGCCACCCAGGCACCCTGATTTTTGAGTCTTTAAAAAAAATTTTTTTTGAGTCTGGCTAAAGGTTTATTGATTTATGATCTTTTCAAAGATCTTCTCCAGCCCAGTGAGTGTCTCTGTTTCATTTAGTTCCTTTTCAGAAACTTTTTTTTCTTGTTCTTTCTTTTGGAGCATATTTCTCTGTCTCCCCATTTTGCTTGACTTCGTATGTTTGTTTCTATGGATTAGGCAGAACAGCTACTTCTAAACCTGAAGTAATGGTCTTGTGTATGGTTGTCTTCTATGCAGACTGTGTGTGCTTGATGACTTTTTCTGGCTGGCTGGAGCTGTGGCTGGCATGGGCTAGGGATCTTGGGGCTTTCCAGTAGTGGGAAGCCTGTCAGGATAGCTAAAGCTAAGAGGATGCAGGCTGTGGTGTCCCAGTGTTCTATGCACTGAGGGCACCCTTCCAGGACAGCTGAAGCTGAGATGGGTACAAGCCACTTGTCCCAGGGTACTCTGTGCATGGGATGCCTTGGCAGTGTAGCTGGATCTGGGGCAGTGTATAGGCTGGGAGCCTCTGAGCTCTGTGCAGGGAATATACCTGGCAGGTACCAACTAAGGTGGGGGCAAGATGCAGGCATCTGGGGCTCTACACATAGAGGTTCACCTTTGCAGGATAACTGAAGCTGAAGTAGTTGTAAACTGGGGTTTTCTGGGAACTCTCCACAGGGGAGGTGGCCCAAAGAGGCTGCTAGAACTGAGGCAGGGCCCCAAAGAGGCTGCTAGAACTGGGAAGTCCTAGGGTGCTCTATGCAGGGGGTGGGGGCCTGGCAAGACAGCTAACACTAAAATGGGTATGGGATGGAATGGCCACTGAGCTCTCTGAGCAAAATACCCACTGGCAGGACACTTAAAGCTGAAGGGGTTCAAAGCAAGGGTGTCCAAGCACTCTCCATACAGAAGGCGACCTGGTGGGACAGTTGAAGCTGAATCAGGTACAAGCAGGTTGTCCTAAGGTGTTCAGGGCAGGGAGTGCCCTGGACAGGCTATTGGAGCCAAGACTGGTGCAGGCGGGAGTGTTCTGGTATATTCCATGCAGGGGTGCCCTAGCAGGGTGGCTGAAACCATGTCCATGACTTTTTCCTTCCCCCTTTTACCTTATAATTTCTGAAATGCTTTCCCATGAATCCTTTTTTCCTATTTGTCTTCCATGGATGTATATAAGTATTTTCACTAAAATATAATAAGGTGCTTGTTAAAAATACAGATTCTTGGGCTATCTCAAAAGAACTGTGGGTGATGCTGGAAATATGTTTTCACCATATTTCCCAGATACATATTATCACATTGATGTTTGAAAAACACTGGTCTAGAACATGTGCCCTGAGAGCCTGTCCAATAATTTTTATGAAATTTGTGCCAGCCTCTAGGGTTATTAGGGATGCCTTGTTTCCTTTTTCTTTCTTTTTTGGTTTGTTTGATTTTATTATTTTTGCATGAGGTTGAGATTAATCTGTCTGGCTTTGCTAATGGGCATGTGGATGGATTTGGGTTTTGCCGCATAGACTCCCCCTGGGTGAAAAACACAGCTGTAATAGGTAAACATTACTGTTGTATCAATTTATGGGCCTTGTGAGTTGGAAAGGAGAAGTATGGAACGTAGAAAGAAACTCTAAATAGGGCTCTCAGAAAAAAAAAAAAAAGTGTGGTGGTTGTTCTGTTATGTGCACTACACATTTAGGGCTATTACTGAGAATCTAAGGGGTTGATCTGCAAGCATAATGTGTTCAAGTTGGATGATCAATAATACATTCAGGTCAAATGTATAATTGATTCCTGTTGTCATAGTCAAGTAGCTGGGTAGTGATTTATTTCAATTGCAAGATGGGACAGTGGTGTGGATGCAACATTCTCACCATCCCCCACGCTAATGATCATGAGTATTGGTCTATGTGCCTCTCCAAAAACTATAATTATTACACAAAAATAACTTTCCAGGATCAAAGAAGACCATTCTTGGATCAAGGATATGAAAATCACAGAACTTAAAGGATGGATACTGAAAACCTGTGGTTCAGTTCTATTTGCAGGAGAAATGGAATTATTGGATGTGCTCTAGTCACATAATATTTTTTAAAGTTGTTTTATTAGTTCTGTCTGGTAAAGTTAACTGGATTATTTCTAGTTTTTATTTAAAAGGGGTTTTCAACTCACCATCCCTGGTGATGGGATGTCAACAAGACAAGGACAGTCAGATTACGGAAATCTTTATGTGGCAGCCAATTTTAATTTGTGTTCCATTCACGGCAGTGAGGAACAAAGGGGTAGAGGAATATGTTCACCAGAGTTTTGGAGAATTGAACTTGTTGCAATGGTAGTTTTCTAAATTTATATTCTTTAAGAATGTAAAACATAACAGAGGAATCAGATAAATAAACCTTAGACAAAGATTCATAATGTTGCTTTCCATGTGAAATAATTCCCTCGCAGCACGCAGCCTTCTACAAGAATTGTCTCTTTGATTGTTTGCCTGGCTCAGAGTTTGACTAGGGGCGGCCCAAACAAGGAGTGTGTGGTGGTGGGTGGCGTTGTGAGGCACAGAGCACTGCTGAGGTTGGGGTTTTTGTGGCTATCTATGCTGGCTTTTCTGTTCACACTGGATGGCCTAACATTATCCCTCCTGTAATCTTTAAACCGATTTGCTAGATTAGTTTTACATCAGATCATGATACATGATGTTGTGAAGGACACTTGGGTTATGAGTAAGTTTTACATTGTTTTAGTGATGTTCTCCAATAGCGCTCCAGGGTATTTCCATTCCAGTATGACACATCAACTATATTCTTGGAGTCTTGTCTAGAGTTAAACATCCACTAAGTTCAAAAGTAATTATTTTTTTTTTATTTCAACTCTATAAAGTATACAACAGGCACTCGGCAATTACAGCTGCAGGAAAAATACAGAGCAAATCAAAGCAGGTTAATTTTATGAAAAAAGTTTTTAATCTACATCAAAAGAGTGCAAGTGGTCAATGACCATTTGATGACAGTTGTTGCATTCTGACTAACAAAGGACTCTTTCGTGTAGAACAAATTGTAAGAGGACAATCAACCATAGCTGTAAGAATACAAAAGAACTGACCAGTTGTAAAAACATCATACAATGAAATAAATTGGATAGATGATGCTTGAAGAAATGTCCCTTTCCTCAGAAAGCCCAAACCTCTGAGTCATGGTCAAGGTCTCAGAGCTCTATTAATTCAGGGGCAGATAAAGAGGAGGGCTAACAACACACTTCCAATGTTTATCTTGCCAGGTCTGTTGAAAACTTGCTTCATAAATGATTTGCATATACAAGAACTCAGAAAGCATCCTGTTTTGTTGAGGAGTGCAGCAAGGTACATGTTCATCATTGGTTTCATAACGAGGTGTGGTTAGCAGTCACTTTCCAATTTTTCTTTTGAGTTGGATCATTGGTAATGGAGTCTATAAAATGAGACGTTAGAACTTGACTGCACTAAGTGTTTTTTTTTTTTTTTAAACTGAATCTGCACAGCTTAGCAAAACAGGAATACCTGTATACAGACTGATAGTATGTCATATATTAATTTGACCCGCACATACATTTATACATTTCACAGAAATGATGCTGTATCTCAGTAACAGATACACAGCTCTGGTACGTGTAACAGAAATAAGAGAACAACTTTATCATTTCTGTAATTCATCAATATTATATAATAAAGGCTTATAAATTGTTAGCAGAAAGAACTGTAAAACGCAGCAAGCTAAGAAAGGACAACATTTTGAGGTGTATTTGTCTTTGTCATGCAGCATAACACCAAATTTGTTTTTTAATAGGATGCCATGAATTTAAGGCACTTGCAACAATGCCAGATAGCCAGGTCATGTTCTAAACTATGGAACAGATGAAACCGTACAGTTGACATAATTTTCAATAATACTGACAATTATGACATTAATTCAAGTCTACTTGGACCTAAAAACATTATTCAGTACAAAGAAAATGAAATAATAATGCTGTGAAACACTAAAAAAAGTTATATGTACCACAAAATATCACACAAAAATATCTATTTACATAAATATTTGTGGTCCTATTGTGAAAGAAAACGTCATTATGGATAATGCACGGATCACCTCTACCGTATGAAATCAGTTCTAATATCCTTATTTTCAGTATGGTAGCTGACTTCTTTAAAATTTCAGTTCACCATCAGTTCCGTCACGTAGAAATGAAATGAGAAAAATTCAGTAGCTGGATTTATATATTACACATGTGTGATTCACATGCATATCCCATAATTTTAAGTAAAAAAAAAAAAGTGACTTATAAAGTACATATCAAAAGAAATTTGTTTTCAATGCCACATGGATCTGATTCATATGTGAATAACAAAGAAGATACGAACATAAAGATCATTTATAGCAAATTTCCAGAAATCATTTTCTCTAATGTGTTCAGTTTATCTCAAATATCATGATGTTCCTTTCCTTGGCAGTTTTCAGTTTTCCTGTGCATCAAGAGGCACAGAAAGCCCTTATTTCCCATACTCAAACAAGTTGGCACTATTCTAACTTATCCAGATGTTCTTTAGTGTAAGAAAAGAGAGGGACATGAACAATTCAGAAATAAAGTGAGATGCGCTTTACAAAGCTGACCATGAATTTTAGCCCTAGTGTCTTCATTAAGACAAGATTTAAATCCTTAAATTTCAATGCTGAAGATTAGAGGACTGTTTTCTGTTAGCAATTTTTGGAAGATGTAGTTCACCTTTCTTTGTTAGTGATTGCTTTAGACATCCTAAGGCAACACCACCAGTGAAATGTCATAAAGATGTGCTAACAAGTGGGAAAAATGGCCAACAGTCCCATTGAACCGGATGCTGCTCCTTCATTCCTCGGAGAACTTGTATACATTGTTGTCTTAGACTTGAACCACAGTTAGCGTTAAGCTCTGGGGCTATTGGGGTGTTTGAAAACTTGCAGGAGCAGAATCTCTTAATGACTAGATGAACTTAGTATTCTAGCAAACCTTTAGTGTGCCTAAACCGCTTTGTCTTTTAACAAAAATCACTGAACGGTGACCATGATGTTGAAATTGTATACTTTTAAAAGCCCAGTTAAAAGCAATGTAAAAATCCTGAAATAGCATTCATAGCTGGATTTTAGGTTGATAGGTTTAATTTTATATTCTGATATCTGTAGAAGAATGTGGGTATCTTGGGGAATAAAATGATCTTAAGCAATTATTTCTAAGGGAGGGGAAACTCTAACCCAAGAATTACAGTAACATCTTGGGATCAAACTTTTAATGTAACTTTATTCTGATTATATATAGTATGCCCTTAGTATTTTTATTGTCCAAATGTTTCTTAGATTATGTTTTGATACCATATTCTAAAGTAGTCTTGGTATGAAAAATTCAAACAGAAATCATAATATATGCCTTCTTGGATATGGTGTAATGACCTGTGTGGATATATTTTTTGCAGAAATGTTTACATTTCATTGATTTAAAAAAACAAACAAACAACTTTATACTGGAAAAAAGCAACCTTCAATTTAATATAGCAAATTCACACACTGTTCCATATCAGGATGACAGCTAATAAGATTATGCATTTGTTTACTCAGGGAGAATGCTACTTGTCCAGGAAAAGCCTCCAAAACAGTCTGCTACCTAGGACAGCTAACTGTAGTCAACTCGCCTGCCAACAAAGGACTCAGTTTAAAGCTGCTTCTTTACCCCTCATGAAAAAAACAAGTAAGTTTGGTATTTTCCAATATGTTACAGGATTGAGATATTTCTGTCCTAGTTAGTTAAAATTTATGTTTGAGAAATAGGGGTCCTGTTTTCTTCTCGACCCCCTCCCTACTCTCACACGTGCATGAACTCACAGTGGCTCATTCTCCAAAAGGTCATCAACAGCGGGCTAGGTCTGGTCCCGTTCCCTGACCTCACAGAAGCAAGCTTTCTCATCTGCTGAATCTCAATGGTTTTGTGCTTTCCTCCTCTTCTTTTTGGTTCAGGCCTAAGACAAGAAGCCAGCTGAATGGGTTTTAATCACCTGTCCCCCTCAGCCCTAGGCTATGTTGTGTAAGTGAAATCGGGTGGGAGTTTGGTTGGTAAATGTGGCGAAGAATGCTTGAGTCTCTGGCTACAGAGGTGATGAGTAGACTTTGTGTTGTCTGCTCGGACACGGACATTTACAGATGAAAGATATACATAGCACCTATATAGTTTCTTATTTTTATTTTTGGATGGATCTTAGTTCCTCTCCACCCTGCCCTGCCCCCGCCCCCCAAGGGTTTCTTTTTATAAAAGGGAATATTTTAAGCCTCAGTCTGAGGGCATGTTAAGTAATAAATAAAAATCAATTGGCTGCTAGTCATTTATTTCTAGGACCATCTTGAAGCACAACATTTTAAAAGATATGAAATGGTTTGTGAGTTGCTTTTTGTTTTTTTTCCACTCTGTCATGCCAATTTATCAAGAAAAGAAACAAATATCATGCATGTTGTTGTTGTTGTTGTTTTCCATCCTCTGTGAAAACGCATATATACCTGCTATGAGAGCTCTCAGCAGAATCTATAGCAGTTGTGCTTTTATTGTATCAACTTTTAAAATCTGTCAGAAAGGAAAGGTAACATTCAGTCTCGTCATCAGCACTGCTGGGAAATTAAATCATGAAACCTCTAGCACTGGGTTGCCATGACCTCTGTGGCCAACAGATGCGTGGCCCTCTTCCGGCTTTCGCGAATGTATCCGAACGTATCCTACGCCCTCACGGGAAAAGGAAAGGAAGCTCCCAGTTTGTGTACCACCGTCATCTGTCGTACCCAATATATAATTTTTTTGATCTTCTTGATAATTCTAGCAAGGTGCAGACACTTTTACTAGACTGAAGTGTTTCTGGCCGTCTTTCAAATTATAGAGCAAAGCAAGATCATTGCAACTCTAGAAGACACCTCTTGACTGGTGTGAAAGGCTTTGCTTCAGGACCACCATGTCAACTGCTATGTTTAGGATCAAACAGAAAACATGTAAAGAGCACTGTTGTCCTAATGCCACTGCATTTACCGAAGCAGCATCGATCAAAGGCATCATGGTGACCCCGGGCACTAATCTTCTCTCCGTCCCTCAGGTTTGCTGGCAGCTGTGTCTCAGAAAAAGCTGACTTCAGCAAGGCAGAAGCAGGTAAGAGAAATACATTAGAAGTCTATGTCCCATCCCGAGTTGTCGTCAGGTGGCGGTTCGTCATTGTCCTCAGGGAAACTGTCGAAATTGCTTGTGTCTGTGGGTGATGCAACCTGCACACGAGAGGATGGACAGGGAAAGCATTTCTTTATTTGCGAGTCAAATTCCAAAGGAGAGTTTTACAAAGTGTTCTTTATTCATGCCCTCATCGACAACTATTTTTTTTTTTTTTTTTTTGAGTGTCTACCAGGTTTTGTGCTTTGTATAGGGGGAACAGCAGTGAATAAAAACAGACATGGCTCTTATCCTCATGAAGTTTCTACTCTAGCGGAGGGTACATTGTAGGATTCAAACAAAAAAGTCTGGTTACTGCCATGAAGAAAAAAGAGCATAAGAGTGATGATGGAAAGCCTCTTTGAAAAAATATTATTTCAAAACTAAGAATCGATGAGTTTGATTTTTGCATGTGCAAAGGTCCTGAGGTGAGAGAGAGTGCTTCATGCTGTGATGTAACCAAAGAAGGCCAAGGTGGCTGCTCTATAAGAGAGGAGAGTAGTGGAAAGAGAAATAGGAAAAACAGGCAGAAATCAGGTCGTGAAGAGCCTTGTAGGCCATCTTAAGGCTTTTGTGTATTTCAAGTATAATAAAAAGCCATTCCTAAACCCAAGCAAAACTCTTGCAAATTTACTGGGTGAAGTCCAATCTGGAGAGCATCAGTAAAAGCGGTGAAAATCCACGCTGTAGTTTCCCTCATTTCTAGAATATTTACAACCACTGATATACTAATATTGAATGAAATATATATGGGTATATCCATAAATATATCCCACTCAGTATTACTATTACATAAAAGGAAACTGCTGATAGATTTAGGTAAGTATCACTTAGGCTTACTATTTACCACTCCAAGTTTCTTACTCTAATTTATTCTAAAAACAAAACCTCAGGAATTCCATTAGCATCTGTAATGGGAGGTATGGTAATGGGATTTGTGTTTTGTCTGTGAATAAACACAAACGTCGTCACAGAAATAAATCTTAGAAGTAGGGAAAATGGTTCTGTATAAAGAGCAGTCTTGAGTTAGTCCCAGAAAAACGAAGTATATATCTGAATGGCTCAGGACAGTGAAGCAGCCCCCTATTTCTTTGTAAAGATGCAGCACGTTTCATCGGACAGATGTGGTATTAAATAAAAATACGTAAAGATGCCAAACACTTGATCACTGTCAGTGGACTGCTATTTAACAAAACGTCTGACGTGTTCAGAAAAGACAGTTCGGGAAAGAGAATCCTTTTCTTTTAGAGCCTCATGAAAGGATAAATGAACACGGTATTGCCTGGGAGTACTTTGAAGCGATACGGAGGCATAAAAAGAAACACTATTGGCCAGGAACTGGTGGCTGTTGGACTGTTGACCAAACCCAGCCAGAAACCAGAGGGCACAGGAATGCTATGAGTGGCTCTTACAGGTTAGGCTCCTGGGGACAGAGCAAGGTGGGGTGTAAACTGGGATCATAAAGACAAAATAACAGCCCACTGCCCTAACTCACCCAAGTATACTCTTGTATACACTAAACTGGTCATAATTCATCAAGAGGCCTAATTCATTAAAGTTGTTCATGCATTCTTGGGCATTGATGTGTGAAGTTTATAGATTCTGAAAAAGAAACTTGTTGCTGGACACTCATTATGCTCTTTTGTCTACGTCAGTGGATATTTAACACTTACTATACTAAAAGTCCATTTTTATTCAGAAATAAATGAAATTAGAATGAATAGTTTAAAAAGGTAATGGTAAAATACACATAAAACAACCATCCCCTGATCGACCTGTGTTTAAGCTTGGGTTTTAGATGCCATTATTCTAAGGTGGTACTTCTCCTGTAGTTAATTTAAGCTGATCATAGGATAAAACTTTAACAACTGACCTAAGCACCGTACGTGTGTCACAGAAACATAAGCTGGATGGTCTACTTACACTTGGTATTATAGGAGGTGTCAAGGTGCCTTTTCTTAAGCCTTCCCAATTAAAGCCCTCAAACCATCTAGGAAAGGGAAAAAAAAAAAGGTAGCTAGTTAAAGGCATTTTACTTCAGCTAAAACCTCATTGCAACATACGTGATAGAAAGCAGCTAGGCAAACATTTTCAATGTGACAAGAATGTATTCTATTGCAAATTTTTAGGGCCAGGTTTTTAAAAATATGCATTCCATAAAAGAAGTTAATTGTTGAAATATTTAACACCAACTAGAAAATAACTCCTTTTCTAGCAATTTCAGGCAGAATGTCTGTATGACCTTGTTCCTACACTATCATTATAACTTAATAAATGTCATGATATGCTTGGCTCTGAGCCTTACAGGACATTTTATTTTAAGGCTATAGAACCAGGGCATCAAAAGTCAGGACAGAAAATTATCCTTTCAGCTTTGCACTGATTCTGTGGGCAGCCTCAGTTAATTAACCTTTCCACAGCACTGTATTAGGTGTAACTCTGACTTGGCACTTTTTTTGTGTGTGTTCCTAGAAAAAAAAAAAAAAAAACATTAAATATGCAATACTAGGGTCATAGCAATTCCTAATAAAATGAAGGTATTTTGTGTAGTTTTTCCTGTGAAAATGAGGACCAGATAACACTAAGGTTTTTGGTTCTGTTCTGTCTCTAAAGTAGCAAATGCTTACACCAAATTGTTAGCAGGTGTTTGAGATATTTATAGATATTTTGATAAATAAGTTCTTCTGGTAGAGATGTGAATTTCTTGTGAGTGTTACCAAAATAGACTAATAAAAACCTATTTGGTCTTAGTTTAGCATTTAAATATCCAATTAACTAGATAAAGTTTAATATATTTTTTTAAAGATTTTATTTATTTGAGAGAGAGAATGAGAGAGAGTACATGAGAGGGGGGAGGGTCAGAGGGAGAAGCAGACCCCTGCTGAGCAAGGAGCCCGATATGGGACTCGATCCTGGGACTCCAGGATCATGACCTGAGCCGAAGGCAGTCGCTTAACCAACTGAGCCACCCAGGCGCCCGATAAAGTTTGATATTTAAGATGTTGCTGTGGTTTAAAGAAAACCACTGTACTCTGTACTTTTTTTCTCTTTGTTTTATCATCTAATTAGGGAGTAGTGAGAAAAATATATTCCAGTTTTAGTCTGGGAAATGAGGCATGATATGGTGGAGGACTTTCATTTTTGATACCCTGGTAGAGAATAGAATCCCAGAATTAAAAAAGTACACATTTCCTCTTTGTGCCAGAGAGGAAAAATGCCCAGTAGTGGGAGTTGGGAGAAACTGAAATCAGTGAATCAGTCGCTTAGTATGGCTCAGGGGTCGTGTGTATTTGTGTGATGTTTCCCAGACACAAGCAGAAGGGCCTTAGATCAGAAGGCTAACTGGTCTCACGTCCCCTTGGATGTTCCCGTAGGCTAACTACCCATCACCCAGCCTGGGGAGGTACGTGTCCTGCTTTCTGGACCCTCCACCGATAGGGACAAGGAAAGAATACTTACTTGTGCTTCTGAATGTCTTTCACGCCATTTTTCAAATTCCCCAGTCTTTCTGATGGGTTATCCCTGGAATGAAAATAAGAACTTTAAGGAATCGAATCACTTTGGCATTATGATCCTTTCAACAGCTATGGGGCTGAAATGCTTACCTGCATAGTTTTTTAATTAAATTAGCAGCATTTTTGGCAATCTTCTTTGGAAATTCTATCATGTCAATCCCCCTCAGTATGATGTTATAGGTTTTCATAGGATCTGGGCCTGAGAAAGGTGGGCTGCGAGAAGGAGACGTGAAAAGAGAATCACTTTGGTTTTCTAAATAAGAAATCTTAAGTTGTTACAACTCCACAAATTATATCAATTCTTATCTAGGGATATATATGAGTAGTGGTAACGGAATGATGCTGGATCAATAGCAAAACAGCATGGAAACCTTTTCAAGGAAACTGCTTAGCAAAACCATACATGGGTCAAGTTTGTCTGTCTTTTTAGTGCAGGTGCTTAACCCCTCTTGCTGTCCTTGGCCATTCAAGATGCTTCTTCCACTTTCTAGCCCTTTCCCTGCCCTTGATTACACCTGAGCTGAAGTGCAAAATCACTAGAACATTACAAGGACGTCTGTGATAGGACACCATCTCCTGCCAACACCACCCTGGCTCACTCGGATCAGCACGCCATTTGTGGTCATGGTACTGATCCCATGAGCTCTATCAACCAACCTAAAGTTTAAATTCAAGTTATTAGACTAGATTGTTGCAATATATATATATTTTTAAATTTTTTTATTCTTATATTATCCCCATACATTACATCATTAGTTTTAGATGTAGTGTTCCATGATTCATTGTTTGTGCATAACACCCAGTGCTCCATGCAGAACGTGCCCTCCTTAATACCCATCACCAGGCTAACCCATCCTCCCACCCCCCTCCCCTCTAGAACCCTCAGTTTGTTTTTCAGAGTCCATCGTTGCTCATGGTTCGTCTACCCCTCCGATTACCCCCCCTTCATTCGTCCCCTCCTGCTACCTTCTTCTTCTTCTTCTTTTTTTTTTTCTTAACATATATTGCATTATTTGTTTCAGAGGTACAGATCTGAGATTCAACAGTCTTGCACAATTCACAGCACTTACCAGAGCATATACCCTCCCCAGTGTCTATCACCCAGTCACCCCATCCCTCCCACCCCACCCCCCACACCACCAACCCTCAGTTTGTTTCCTGCGATTAAGAATTCCTCATATCAGTGAGGTCATATGATATATGTCTTTCTCTGCTTGACTTCTTCCGCTCAACATAATACCCTCCAGTTCCATCCACGTCGTTGCAAATGGCAAGATCTCATTCCTTTTGATGGCTGCATAATATTCCATTGTATATATATACCACTTCTTTATCCATTCATCTGTCGATGGACATCTAGGCTCTTTCCACAGTTTGGCTATTGTGGACATTGCTGCTATAAACATCGGGGTGCACATACCCTTTCGGATCCCTACTTTTGTATCTTTGGGGTAAATACCCAGTAGTGCAATTGCTGGATCATATGGTAGCTCTATTTTCAACTTTTTGAGGAACCTCCATACTGTTTTCCAGAGTGGCTGCACGAGCTTGCATTCCCACCAACAGTGTAGGAGGGTTCCCCTTTCTCCACATCCCCGCCAACATTTGTCATTTCCTGACTTGTTAATTTTAGCCATTCTGACTGGTGTGAGGTGGTATCTCATTGAGGTTTTGATTTGGATTTCCCTGATGCCGAGTGATATTGGGCACTTTTTCATGTGTCTTTTGGCCATTTGGATGTCTTCTTTGGGAAAATGTCTGTTTATGTCTTCTGCCCATTTCTTGATTGGATTCTTTGTTCTTTGGGTGTTGAGTTTGATGAGTTCTTTATAGATTTTGGATACCAGTCCTTTATCTGATATGTCATTTGCAAATATCTTCTCCCATTCTGTCGGTTGTCTTTTGGTTTTGTTGACTGTTTCCTTTGCTGTGCAAAAGCTTTTTATCTTGATGAAGTCCCAATAGTTCATTTTTGCCCTTGCTTCCCTTGCCTTTGGCGATGTTTCTAGGAAGAAGTTGCTGTGGCTGAGGTCGAAGAGGTTGCTGCCTGTGTTCTCCTTTAGGATTTTGATGGACTCCTGTCTCACACTGAGGTCTTTCAACCGTTTGGAGTCTATTTTTGTGTGTGGTGTAAGGAAATGGTCCAGTTTCATTCTTCTGCATGTGGCTGTCCAATTTTCCTAAGACCATTTGTTGAAGAGACTGTCTTTTTTCCATTGGACATTCTTTCCTGCTTTGTCGAAGATGAATTGACCATAGAGTTGAGGGTCCATTTCTGGGCTCTCTATTCTGTTCCATTGATCTATGTGCCTGTTTTTGTGCCAGTACCATACTGTCTTGATGATGACAGCTTTGTAATAGAGCTGGAAGTCTGGAATTGTGATGCCGCCGGCTTTGCTTTTCTTTTTCAACATTCCTCTGGCTATTTGGGGTCTTTTCTGGTTCCATACAAATTTTAGGATGATTTGTTCCATTTCTTTGAAAAAAGTGGATGGTATTTTGATGGGGATTGCATTGAATGTGTAGATTGCTCTAGGTAGCATTGACATCTTCACAATATTTGTTCTTCCAATCCATGAGCATGGAACGTTTTTCCATTTCTTTGTGTCTTCCTCAATTTCTTTCATGAGTATTTTATAGTTTTCTGAGTAAAGATCCCTTGTCTCTTCCGTTAGATTTATTCCTAGGTATCTTATGGTTTTGGGTGCAATTGTAAATGGGATCGACTCCTTAATTTCTCTTTCTTCTGTCTTGTTGTTGGTGTATAGGAATGCCACTGACTTCTGTGCATTGATTTTATATCCTGCCACTTTACTGAATTCCTGTAGGAGTTCTAGCAGTTTTGGGGTAGAGTCTTTGGGGTTTTCCACATAAAGTATCATATCATCTGCAAAGAGTGAGAGTTTGACTTCTTCTTTGCCAATTTGGATGCCTTTGATTTCTTTTTATTGTCTGATTGCTGTGGCTAGGACTTCCAATACTATGTTGAATAGCAGTGGTGATAGTGGACGTCCCTGCCGCGTTCCGACCTTAGGGGGAAAGCTCTCAGTTTTTCCCCATTGAGATTGATATTTGCTGTAGGTTTTTCATAGATGGCTTTTATGATATTGAGGTATGTACCCTCTATACCTATACTCTGAAGAGTTTTGATCAAGAAAGGATGCTGTACTTTGTCAAATGCTTTTTCTGCATCTACTGAGAGGATCATATGATTCTTGTTCTTTCTTTTGTTAATGTATTGTATCACGTTGATTGATTTGCGGATGTTGAACCAACCTTGCAGCCCAGGGATAAATCCCACTTGGTCGTGGTGAATAATCCTTTTAATGTACTGTTGGATCCTATTGGCTAGTATTTTGGTGAGAATTTTTGCATCCATGTTCATCAGGGATATTGGTCTGTAATTCTCCTTTTTGATGGGGTCTCTGTCGGGATTTGAGATCAAGGTAATGGTGGCCTCATAAACTGAGTTTGGAAGTTTTCCTTCCATTTCTATTTTTTGGAACAGTTTCAGAAGAATAGGTATTCATTCTTCTTGAAATGTTTGGTAGAATTCCCCTGGGAAGCCATCTGGCCCTGGGCTTTTGTTTGTTGGGAGATTTTTGGGGACTCCTTCAATTTCCTTAGTGGTTATAGGTCTGTTCAGGTTTTCTATTTCTTCCTGGTTCAGTTTTGGTACTTGATACATCTCTAGGAATGCATGCATTTCTTCCAGGTTATCTAATTTGCTGGCATAGAGTTGCTCCTAATATGTTCTTATAATTGTTTGTATTTCTTTGGTGTTGGTTGTGATCTCTCCTCTTTCATTCATGATTTTGGTGATTTGGGTCATTTCTCTTTTCTTTTTGATAAGTCTGGCCAGGGGTTGATCAATCTTGTTAATTCTTTCAAAGAACCAGCTCCTAGTTTCCTTGATCTGTTCTACTGTTCTTTTGGTTTCTATTTCATTGATTTCTGCTCTGATCTTTATTATTTCTCTTCTCCTGCTGGGTTTAGGCTTTATTTGCTGTTCTTTCTCCTTTCTTTTGGTGTCCATTAGCATGGTAAATGGTTTTCCACCCCCTCACTTTCAATCTGGGGGTGTCTTTGGGTCTAAAATGAGTCTCTTAGACAGCATATCAATGGGTCTTGTTTTTTAATCCAATCTGATAGCCTGTGTCTTTTGATTGGGGCATTTAGCCCATTTACATTCAGGGTAACTATTGAAAGATAGGAATTTAGTGCCATTGTATTGCCTGTAAGGTGACTGTTACTGTATATTGTCTGTGTTCCTTTCTGGTCTATGTTGCTTTTAGGCTCTCTCTTTGCTTAGAGGACCCCTTTCAAGATTTCCTGTAGGGCTGGTTTCGTGTTTGCAAATTCCTTTAGTTTTTGTTTGTCCTGGAAGCTTTTTATCTCTCCTTCTATTTTCAATGACAGCCTAGCTGGATATAGTATTCTTGGCTGCATATTTTTCTCATTTAGTGCTCTGAATATATCCTGCCAGTCCTTTCTGGCCTGCCAGGTCTCTGTGGATAGGTCTGTTGCCAATCTAATGTTTCTACCATTGTAGGTTACATATCTCTTCTCCCGAGCTGCTTTCAGGATTTTCTCTTTGTCTCTGAGACTCGTAAGTTTTACTATTGGATGTTGGGGTATTGACCTATTTTTATTGATTTTGAGAGGGGTTCTCTGTGCTTCTTGGATTTTGATGCCTGTTTCCTTCCCCAAATTAGGGAAGTTTGCTGCTATAATTTGCTCCATTATACCTTCTGCCCTTTTCTCTCTTTCTTCTTCTTCTGGGATCCCAATTATTCTAATGTTGTTTCGTCTTATGGTATCGCTTATCTCTCGAATTCTGCCCTCGTGATCCAGTAGCTGTTTATCTCTCTTTTTCTCAGCTTCTTTATTTTCCATCATTTGGTCTTCTATATCACTGATTCCCTCTTCTGCCTCATTTATCCTAGCAGTTAGCGCCCCCATATTTGATTGCAGCTCATTAATAGCCTTTTTGATTTCAACTTGGTTAGATTTTAGTTCTTTTACTTCTCCAGAAAGGGTTTCTCTAATAACTTCCATGCTTTTCTCAAGCCCAGCTAGTATCTTTAAAGTTATGATTCTGAACTCTAGATCTGACATCGTACTAATGTCCGTATTGAGTAGGTCCCTGGCAGTCGGTACTACCTCTTGTTCTTTTTGTTGAGGTGATTTTTTCCGTCTTGTCATTTTGTGCAGAGGAGAATAGATTAATGAGAGAACAAATGCTAGCAGAATAACAACGTCCCCAGAAAATATACTCTAAACAAATCAGAAAAGACCTGAAGCAGTGGGAAAAGAAAGGGAAAGAGAGAAAAAAGAAAAAGAAAAAACAAAGAAAAAGAAAAAGATAAAGATAAAAACAAACAAAACAGAACAAAACAAAATAACAACAACAAAAAACCAGAATTTGATCAAATATGATCAGGCTGGTATATAGATCAATGCCACACACTAGATTTTGGGTGTATTTTGGTCTGTTAGAAGAAAGTGCCTCCCAAAATTTTAAAGAAAGAAAAACATATATGTACAAAAATAAGGGTTGATAATGTGAAGGGATGGAATATGACTGTAAAGATGGAAATTATAATAAATTTTATAAAAGGAATTGATAAGAAGTTGCTTGAAAAAAGAAAGAAGAGGATTTAAAGAAAGAAAAAAGAAAAAAAAAGGGAGAGAATGTGATCAGGCAGGGGAGTAGAAAAAAAAACCATATACTAGAGATTTAGGGTATATTTTGATCTGTTAGAAGAAACTATCTCAAAATTTTAAAGAGAGAACAACTTATATATATATGCCAAAAATACGGGTAACTACTATGAAGGGATAGAATATGATTCTAAAAATGAAAAATAAAAATGTTTTTTTTAAAAAAGGGATTGATAAGATGTTGGTTGAAAAAGGGAAAAAGAAAAATTAAAAAAAAAAAAGACAGTTAAAAAAAATTAACTTTGAAAGACTAAAGAATCATGGTAAAAAAGCCATGAATTCTATGTGTAGTATTCCACTAGCGCTGCTGTTCTGCCATTCTCATTGATCGGTAAACTTGGTCTTGGCTGGCTGTTCTCGCTGATCTTCTGTGGAGGAGCCTGTTGCCGTGGTTTCCAAATGTCTCTGCCGGAGGCGGATTTGCCCCACCCTTGCCCCCTCCTGGCTAAGTAATCTCGGGTTTGCTCTCCAGAGCTCTTTTTCCCTGTGAGCTTTCCGTACAGCTTTGGAGGCGGAGAGTGAAAATGGCGGCCTCCCAGTCTTTGCCTCGGAGGAGCCGAGAACTCGGGGCCCCGCTCCTTAGTGAGCCCCCAGAGAAAAGCCGTCAGTCACTCCCGGCTCCCCGGTCTCCAGCCGCACTCCTTGCTCACCTGGCCTGTGACTGTGCGTTTCTATCTCTGGCACCCGACCCCGGGTGGAGTCTCCAAACCCAGCAGATCCCTGCGGTGCACTCCCGCGCGGCTCCTCCTGGGGGAGGAAGGTGAGTCTCCCCGGATCTGCCACTTGTTGGGTCCCTGCTGGAGGAGCAGTGGCCCGACTGTGCCGTGGATCATGGTTTATGGCAACCCCGAGCTGAGAGCCTGCGCCTGGGCTCCGTCTCTGCAGCCGGCTTCCCTGCGCCGATACCTGGGAGCTCTGCCGCACTCAGGCACCCCTGGTCTTTCTGTGACCTCGAGGGTCCTGAGACCACACTGTCCCGGAGGGTTCCACCCCCTGCTTAGCCACCAGAGTGATGTCCCTCAGCGGAGCCGACTTCTAAAAGTTCCGATTTTGTGCTCCGCGACTGTATCACTTGCCAGAAGCGGCCGACGGAGGCCCCTCCCCCGCCATCTATCCTCCCGAATATCACCTCGGATTCACTTCTCCGCACGTCCTACCTTCCAGAAAGTGGTCACTTTTCTGTTCAGAGAGTTGTTGCTATTCTTTTCTTCGATCTCCTGTTGAGTTTGTAGGTGTTCAGAATGGTTTGATCCCTAATCCAGCTGAATTCCTGAGAGGAGATGAAATCCAGGTCTCCTACTCCTCCGCCATCTTGCTCCGCCCCCGCAATATATATTTTTTTTAAGATTTTATTTTTTTAATGTAATCTCTGCACCCAACGTGGCGCTTGAACTCACAACCCTGAGGTCATGAGTCGCATGCTCTAGCGACTGAGCCAGCCAGGCGCCCCTTGAATTTAAACTTTAGAGTGGCCTGCCATGCTCTCTCACACACCCTTTCTGCCACTTTCTATGCTTTGTATCTGCCTTCCTCCCGGACTCAGTGGTGTTCTCTGCGGGTGTTTCCAGAGTCCGGGAGAATGCGTGGCCCAGAGCGCGTGATCAGTGAACATCTGCTGAACTAGTCCTTCTGCAAAATAGTGCTCCTCCTCCCCTCCCCTCCCTGGTCATCAGTCCTCAGTAGATAACCCGACACGAGGCATCCTTATTAGGAGGCCCCCACGAGCCAGATCCATCCTCGGAGGGTAGCTTTGGCCAGGCTCAGGGAACACAGAGATGATAAAGACCCCCTCCTTCCATCAAAGTGATACTCCTGGACAAATAATTTCTTTGGAAACTATTCTCCTAACATCGGGCTCATGTCTCTATTGATTATTATTTTTGCCCACCACTTCCATTAATAGCAGTTCAAATTATTTCCTTTTAATGAGCAGGCTCCAAACAAGAACCCCAGCACCACTATTCCTGGCGATGTTAAGAGGAGAGCGGCTACAGCATCTGTGGAGTGCATCCTCTCTGCTCCACCCGTTCTTCTCACGGCTTTGTATGTTCACTGAAGCCTCACAAAGGACCCAAGGCTAAAAGTCCTAGGTCTTCCTGTCATTTTCAGGGCAGCTACTGCTTTCTCTGAAGCAATCCTTTCCACAGCATCTTACCTGTTCTAAGTTCTCAGCTTCCTAGATGTGATTTACTGGAATGATCTTCCAACCAGCTAGCCTGTCCCTCTTCTGGTTTGCCTTACACATTACTCCTGGCTTGTTATTCCTAAATACTACCACATAGGTTACCCCTTTTCAGAAAATACTTAATGACCACCTCTGGATGGAGTGCAAACATTCAAGTGTAGCAGTCATGATCCTCAGGAGATGACTCTTATTGATCTCCCATTATTATTAATTATCTAATGAAGTATAGCTGACACAAGATGTTAGTTAGTTTCAGGCGTACAATATAGTGATTCTGCCAGTCTGTATGTTCTGCTATGCTCGCCGAAAGAGTCGCTACCGTCTGTCCCCACACAGGACCATTCCCTGTGCTGTGCCTTTTATCCCCCATGACTTCCTCATTCCATAGCTGGAAGCCTGTACTTCCCACTCCCCTTGACCCCTTTTGCCCATTCCCCCACCCCCATACCCCCCGGCAACCATCAGTTTGTTCTCTGTATTTATGGGTCTGTTTCTGCTCTTTTAGTTTCTTTCTTTTTTAGATTCCACATATAAGTGAAATCATATGGTATTTGTCTTTCTCCGTCTGCCCTATTTCACATAAGTATGATACCCACTAGGTCCAGCCATATTGTTGCAAATGGCAAGATCTCATTCTTTTTTTATGGCTGAGCAGTAGTCCTCTGTATGTATATCTATCTCATCTTCTTTATCCATTTATCTATTGATGGACACTTAGGTTACCTTCCTTCCTTGGCTAATGTAAATAATGCTGCACTAAACATAGGGGTGCCTATATTTTTTTGAATTAGTGTTTTCCTTTTCTTTGGGAAATACCCAGTATGGAATTGAATTGCTTGGTAACTCTAATTTTTTGAGGACCCTCCATACTGTTTCCCACAGTGGCTGCATTCCCACCAACAGGGCACAAGGGTTCCTTTTTCCCTCCACCCTCACCATCATTTGCTATTTACCATTCTAACAAGTATGAGGTGATATCTCATTGTGGTTTTGGTTTGCATTTCCCTAATGATGAGTGATATTGAGCATCTTTTCCATGTGTCTGTTGGCCACCTGGATGTCTTTTTTTGGAAAAGTTACTATTTAGGTCCTCTGCTCTTTTTTAAATTGAATTGTTTCTGTAGTGTTGAGTTGTATGAGTTCTTTGTATATTTTGGAATATTAACCCCTTATTGGATATATGATTTGCAAAAATCTTCTCCCATTCACTAGGTTGCCTTGGTGTTTTGTTGTTTCCTTTGCTGTACAAACCCTTTTAATTTTGGTATAGTTTATTTTTTGCCTTTGTTTCCCTTACATTAAAAGACATATCTAGAAAAATGTTGCTAACATCGATGTGAAAAAGATTACTGGGGTGTCTGGGAGGCTCGGTTGAGCATCTGCCTTTGGCTCAGGTCATGACTGGGGGGTCGTGGGATGGAGCCCTAAATCGAGCTCCCTGCTTAGCAGGGAGCCCGTTTCTCCTTCTCTCTCTGACCCTACTCATTCTCTCTCTCCCAAATAAATCTTTAAAAAAAAGATTATTGCCTATGTTTTTTCTTCTAGGAGTTTTATGGTTTCAGGTCTTGCATTTAGGTCTTTTATCCATCTTGGGATTATTTTTGTGTATGGTGTAAGGAAGTGGTCTAGTTTCATTCTTTTCTACACAGCTGTCCAGTTTTCCCAACTACTGGCTGAAGAGACTGTTTTTTCCCTATTGTATATTCTTGCCTCCTTGGTTGGAGATAAATTGACCACATAAGAAAATGATTATTTCTGGTCTCTCTATTCTGTTCCAAAGATCTCGGTATCTATTTTTGTGCCTATAGCATACTGTTTTGATTACTGTAGTTTTGTAGTATATCTTGAAATCCGGGATTGTGATGCCTCCAGCTCTTTTCTTCTTCCTTAAGATTGCTCTGGGTATTCAAGGTCTTTTGTGGTTCCATACAGAGTTTAGTATTATTTGTTCTAGTTCTGTGAAAAATGCTATTGGCATTTTGAGAGGAATTGCACTGAATCCATAGAGTGCTTTGGGAAGCATGGACATTTTAACAATATTAATTCTTACAATCCATGAACATAGAATATCTTTCCATTTATTCCAATTTCTTTCATCAATATTTTATAGTTTTTAGAGAACAGGTCTTTCACCTCCTTGGTTACATTTTATCTTTTTGGTGCAACTGTAAATAGAATCAGCTTTCTTAATTTCTCTTTCTGCTACTTTGTTGTTAGTGTATAGAAATACAAGAGATTTCTGTATATTAATTTTGTATCCTGCAACTTTACTGAATTCATTTATTCTAACAGTTTTTTGATTGAGTCTTTATAGTATTCTATGTATAGTATTAGATCATCTGCAAGTAGTGACAGTTTAACTTCTTCCTTACCAGTTTGGATACCTTTTATTTCTTTTCCTTGTCTGATTGCTTCAGCTCTGACTTCCATTACTATGTTGAATAAGAGTGGTCATAGTAGACATCCTTGTATTGTTTCTGGATCTTAGAGGAAAATCTTGATTTTGGGTTTTCCTATAGGGCCTTTATTAGGTTAAAGCATGTTCTATCTAAACCCACTTTGCTGACAGTATTATTGTAAACAGATATTGAATTCTGTCCAAAGCTTTTTATGCATCTATTGAGATGATCATATGGGTTTTGCCCTTTCTCTTGTTCATGTGATTTATAATGTTGATTGATTGAAAATACTGAACCACTCTTACAACCCTGGAATAAATCCCACCTAATTGTAGTGAATGATCCTTTTAATGGATTGTTGAATGTGGTTTGCTAATATTTTGTTGAGAATTTTTGCATCCATGTTCTTCAGGGATATTGGCCTGTAGTTCTCTCTTTTTTTTGTAGTATCTTTGGTTTTGGTATCCATGCAGTGCTGGTCTCATAGAATGCACTTGGAAGCTTTCCTTCTTCTATTCTTTTGTAATAGTTTGGGGAGACTAGCTCTTAACTCTTCCTTATTTATTTATTTTATTTTTTTAAAGATTTTATTTATTTATTTGACAGAGAGAGAGACAGCAAGAGAGGGAACACAAGCAGGGGGAGTGGGAGAGGGAGAAGCAGGCTTCCTGCTGAGCAAGGAGCCCGACGTGGGACTTGATCTCAGGACCCTGGGATCATGACCTGAGCCGAAGGCAGATGCTTAACAACTGAGCCACCCAGGCATCCCTTAACTCTTCTTTAAATGTTGGGTAGAATTCACCTGTGAAGTCTTCTGGTCCTACCTTTTTGTTTGTTGGGGTTTTTGGATTACTGCTTTAATGTTGTTACTCGTTTTAAGTTCAGATTTTCTATTTCTTCCTGATTTTGTCTATTTCTATTTCTTCCTAATTGCATATTTCTAAAAATGTATCCATTTCTTTATATGCCAACAAAGTGGACAATCTACAAACTTTGTATTTTGTTGGTGTTAGTTGTTACTTCCCTTTCATTTCTGATTTTAATCATTTGGATATTGGATCCTCTTTTTTCCTTCATGAGTCTTGCTAGAGGTTTATTTTTTCAAAAAACAATTCTTACTTTCATTGATCTTTTGTATTATTATTTTTTTGGTCTCTCATTTATTTCCTCTCTGATTTTTATTATTTCCTTCCTTCTAACTTTGGGCTTTGTTGTTCTTATTCTAGTTTTGTTGGGTGTAAGGTTAGATTGAGATTTTTCTTGTTTCTTGAAGTAGGCCTGTGCCACTAAAAATTTCCTTCTTAGAACTGATTTTGCTGCTTCCCAAAGATTTTGGATTGTTGCATTTTCTTTTGTCTTTTTTCTAGTTTTATTCTTGTAATTGATTTGTAGTTTCATACCATTGTGGTTGAAAAACATGTTTGATAGGATTTCAATCTTAAATGTATTGAGCCTTGTTTTGTGGCCTAAGTTGTGCTCTATCCTGGGGAATATTTCATGTGCATGGGAAAAGAATGTATTCTGCTGCTTTGGGATGGAATGGTCTGTATATCCATCTAATCTAACGTGTCTTTCAAAGACACGGTTTCATATTGATTTTTCTGCCTGGATGATCTGTCCATTGATGTAAGTGGAGTGTTAATGTCCTCTACTATTATTGTATGACTGTCCATTTCTCCCTTTATGTCTGTTCATACTTGCTTGATATATTTAGATGCTCTCATGTTGGGTGGATCAGTATTTACAACTGTTAGATCCTCTTATTGAATTGATCCCTTTATCATTATGCAATGCTTGTTTGTCTTCGTTACAGGCTTTTTTAGTCTATTTTATCTGATATAAGTATTCTTACTGCAGCATTCATTTATTTATTTGCTTTGCACTTCCTTTTGCATGGAATGTCTTTTTCCATTTTTTCACTTTCAGTCTGAAGTTTGCCTCTTGTAAGCAGCATGCAGATAGGTCTTTTTTCTTTTTTATCCACTCCATTCTGTGTCTTTGGAGCATTTAGACCATTTACAGTTAAAGTTACTATTGATAGGTGTGTACTTATTACCATTTTGTTAATTGTTTTCTGGTTGTTTCTGTAGTGTTATGTTTGGCCTTTTTGTCTTTATTTTTTTGTGTATCTTTTATAGTTTTTAGGTTTGTGGTTACCATGAGGTTCATATATAATATTACTATTTATAGGCTATATTAAGTTGATGGTGACGTAAGTTCAAACACATTCTAAAAGAACTTGATTTTTACCCCCTTCCTGCCCCTTTGTGTATATGTTGTCATATTTTACATTATTTCGGTATAGTTGATTTTACTACTTTTGTCTCTCAATCTTCATACTAGCCTTATAAGTCACTGCTCTATTACCTTTACTGTATGTTTGCTTTTACTAATGATTTTTTTTCCTTTCATAATTTTCTTCTAATTATGGTCTTTTCTTTTCAACTTAAAGAATTCCCTTTAACATTTTTTTTTTTCTTTTTCTAGTAAGGCCAGTTTAATAGTGATGAACTCCATTATTTTGATGGTCTGGGAAACTCTCTCTCTTTTGCAAATCTGAATGATAAACTTGATGGGTAGTGTATTCTTGGTTGTAGGTTTTTTCCTTTTGGCACTTTGAATGTATCATGCTACTCCTTTGTGATTGCAAAGTTTCTGCTTAAAAATCACCTTATATAGCCTTATGGGGTTTCCCTCGTACATAACTAGGAGCTTTTCTCTGGCTTTTGAAATTTTCTCTTTCTCTTTAATCTTTGACATTTTAAATATTATGAGTCATGGGTTTATCTTGTTTGGAACTTTTTGGGTTTCCTAAATCTGGATGTCTACTTCCTTCTCTGGGTTAGGGAAGTTTTGAGTTATTATTTCTGCAAATATGTTGTCTGCCTTTTTTCCCTCTCTCTTCTACTTCTGGGACCTAGATAATGGGAAGATTGTTTGATATTTTCCAAGAGTTTTTTTTTTTTTTTTCCCCTGTTCACTTGGGGTACTTTCCATTACTCTCTCTTCTAGATCTCTGATCCATTCTTCTACTCTGACTCATTTTTTTTTTTTTAAGTTTTGTGTTGTTCTTTCATTTGGAGCGTATTCCTCTCTCTCCTCATTTTGTTTGACTTGCTTTGTTTCTATAAGCAGAACAGCTACTTCTCCTCCACTTGAAGGAATGGTCTTGTGTACGGTCAGCCCTGTGTAGACTATGTGGCCTGGTGACTGTGGCTGGCTGTACAGAGCTATAGCTACCCTGGGCTTGGGGGCATGGAGCCATCCTGGTAGGATGGCCAGAGCAAGGTGGGCATGGGTGGGGGCAGTCCCAGGGATCTCCACAGAGAAGATACCTGGCAGGACAGCTGAAGTGGGCATGAGTTGGGGTGGTCCTGGGGCTCTCCAAGAAGGGGGCATCTTGGCAGGACACCTTGAGCCAAGGTGGGTAGGGGACAGGGGTTATTCTGGCAAGTCATCTAGAACCAAAGTAGAGCATGCCTGGAGTACTCTGGGGTGCTCTGCACCTGTTTTACTTTGGTGAGATGGCTGGAGCCATCATACCCTGGTGTGTGCCATGCTAGGGCCTGGGCTCACTGAGGTGGCAAGCCAGCTAGGGTGCATGGGCTCTGCTCCCCTCTGCACTATCAGGGTCAGGGGGAAACATAAGTAGGGGTGCTCACCAGCCCCTCAGACCTATAGAGAGTTCCAGCAGCTCTCCCGCCATTTGGCAGGGTTCTAGGGCTGGTTCCTTTATTTGAAGTTGCCCTTTTAAGCCACAATTTTTATTTCCTGTGCCCAGGGCAGATGCATCTGTTCACAGTCCCCCTGTACTATGCCTCCCCACTGCAGTTCACACATTGGGGGTGGGGCTCCCCTTTGTCCCCAACCCTCTCACCTCCATCTCCCCTGACTTTCTGTATGGGGTCCCTTTCTATCTTTTGCTGTGCAGAAGCCCTTCAGTCAGCCCTCAGATTCCCATTATTACTAATGTTTTTTTGTTTTTGTTTTTGTTTTGTACATGAAGCTACTGCCCTTCTCGTGAAGCCACATCTCTGCCTGGAATGTTCTGTCCTTGCTCTGTACGTCTAAGACCCCTTCTTCCTTTAGGGCCTGGCTACAGTCTTGCCTTATTCAAAAGCCTCCCCAGACAAACTGAGCCCTCTTCGGAACTCTGTGGTTTATAATGATCCTGCTACTCCTTGTCACCCGGGCATGGCAGGATGGTGTATTTGTTTTTCTTTTCCTTGAGGAGCTTACAGTCTATCTTAGACCTGGAAGTATTTAGTTGTGGATGACTATAATATTATTACACAGAAGCCCTGCAAAGCATTCACATTTCATTTAGATATAACAGTTGTTAATATGTCCTCTTATTTCCATCAATAGTTGACACCAGGTATTTTTATAACACTATTCTCTCCCTGCTTCATTGCTGGCTAAGTGATGAGGCTCGAAGACCTCACAGAAAGACACAGGATTATTCCACATTCTCATATATGTATAAAGATTTAGCAATGATGAGGCCCAAAGTGGATGTTGAGTTTCTTTTGCCCTCATTGGACCCGTTTTCAAGTTTGATTTATGAACTCCTGGTGGCTAGCATAACTAATGGCAGTGTTGGAACAAGACATGGTGAGATGTGCTTTAAGACGGCCTGAGTAGAGGGGTAAAGGCACGAGTCTGCAGTTGTCTGCTGGTCTATTTTTATCAGTGGTTCTATGTCAATGTCCATACCTGCCAGTCAGAAGTTCATACATGAGGATTCCTAGTGACCAGTAGTCGGCGGAAATGTCATGGCCTTTGTTCAGGATGATCTCTGGAGCTACGTACTCTGGAGTCCCACAAAAAGTCCATGTTTTCTTTCCAAATCCTATTTTCTTTGCAAAGCCAAAATCGACCTTACAAAGACAAAAACAAGTTATTTCAATGACCCTTACATTAGACTTAAAAGCAGTTAAGTTACTGAGCTGTGGTGCACTTATAACACAATAAAAACAGATGCCCATTACTGTAGTCCTATGGTCTAGAAGGAGTTGTCTCTACTTCAAACCATACCAGCCTCCCTGATCAAACTCAGGTTCAATAGGGAAAGTTGAAACCTGAGTACAGGAGGAAACTGACATCATTACAAATAAAGGCAAATCTTTCTTTCCAGAAATATTTTCCATCTTTTCTTCCTTTCATACCAAGGGAGGTTGGGCCAGAACTCCTTTACTGAAAATGTTTACAAGACCAGTTGGACCTCCTTGACAGATTTTCCAGAATATGCATGATTTCTGCTGGCTTGATTTAGTATTGAGAAGCCACTTTGCTGCTGAAGGAGCTCAGTCACAAAGTCCATCCCTGCCCTTGGTAAACACAAACAGGGATAAAATGCAAATGTGTTCTTTGTTTTTCTAGAAACCTTTTGATGGAGGAACATCAAATGCTGAAAATGTATTTTTTCTAAAACAATTTGGTTGAGAATCTAAATCATTAACTGCCTTGATTTGATTTCTTTGAACACAGTATGCTGAATAGAAATTCAAAAGTTTAAAAAAAATAGGCACTGGCACATGCAAAGGCCATAAAAATTGACATTTTATAATAAGAGAACTTCCCTCCTACAGTTAAGTCTTTAGAGTGCTTGACTCATTTTATTATTATTATGATCACTACTATTATAATTAAAATGACCTGGATAATATCACCTACCAAGCCCAT